>NW_006763131.1:348792-884233 GCF_000264905.1 Stereum hirsutum FP-91666 SS1
TAACCCAAACAGGTCAACCAAAAAGCCAAACAATAATTTGAAAAACAGCATGACATTTACACCGCCGTCGAGGGCGGACGGTTTAGCCGACCCGTTACCGACACACCAGAGGGACACCGAACATAGGTGCAGTGCAGGACGGGCAGGACGATGGGGAAGATAGACGAAGGAGAAGAGCGAGCAAGATCCCTAAACAGCAACGGGGAAGTCTCATATGTGATCGTAGGCGCTTCAGGCGATATGGAAGATCGCCAACAGATCATAATGCCATGTGTTATGCCATCTAGGAACGGATCGGCGAGTGAACATGAGATATCGCATGGAGGCTGGCCCATGACGCAGGCCAAGGATATGTCATAAGTAAAGATGGGTCGGGCGATATGGCATATTGTGCCTGACATGACCCGGGCATATGGACAGTCCCGCGCGGGACAAAGCATATGACATATTAATAGTCCTATTAGTAATACTAGTCACATGATACTAGTAATAGAATACTAGTCACATGATACTAGTAATAGGGTAGTTCTGACTATCATAGCGCCGGATCCCGTTATCTGCGGCACGTGCATAAATGAGAACAACCTTATTACTCGTCCGCATAAAGGCAGTATGTATGTGTTCCGAGTCGATCTGGTTATAACAAATACAAATTGAAACAGTACATGCTGATATCCTTCGCCCGATACTAATACACCAGAGAAATTCGCGGCTCGTGTCATACACCTCTCAGAGCGTAGCTCTCGTTGGCAAAAACCTCGTATCATACGGCTGCTCCAACCCTTCTTCTCCGCAATACGCATGACCTTCTTCCCTCAGAACCCCAAACGATAAATCCAAGCACTGTTCGGGGCGAAGAGAAGGAGTACGCGACGGCGAAACAAACTTTTGTAGTTTTTCTCGAATGACGGAAGTGCAGTAGTCGATGCATTCGTGTCGTTCAAGTAGATCAGAGTCACAATGAGCGTTCGAAGAGGTATCGGTTATGTCCTTGACGTACTCTGAAACGTCGGATGGCTCGACGATGAAAACGATTCGTAACCTGGCTCGACGACGAAGTGACTCAAAGTCCAAACTCGATACGAGATGCGGCAACAGCCCCGCTAGCGCCAACTCTCGAAACTGAGCTCTCGACGCTAGAATGTTGTGGAGGATGGTCGCGAACCGTTGCAGGTACCACTCCGACGTAATGGGCCTGATCTGGATAGTTAAGTCCAACAGTTTCGGCATGGACCTGTAGCCCTCGATAGCGTTCAGTAATCCATTGGGATCGAGCCGAAAGATAAGGGCGATGAGACACTCGAGAAATGATATCGAGCAGTCAGTGTGGTCGCAGAGGATGAAGGACTCGATGCTGGATGCGCTGGTCCAAAGAGAGCCGTATAATTCACATTTACGGCCATAATAATCCTTAGGGTCCTCCAGGATCGATGCGTCGTACTCAGATAAACTGTCCCGGACCCGAAGTTCAGAGAGGGAGTAGGTGAAATGGTACGTGAGGGATTTGAGAGTTGATGTATGGGAGTCAAATAAGTGAAAAAATGCGCTATCGCTGCAGCCCAACGGCGCGTCGACTGAGACGGCCTCCAAGACAGGAGAGAAAAAAGATCGGACGATGATAGGGAAAAAACTGGTGTTCTCGGCACGAATAGAGAGTTTAGAGAGGTAGGGAAGTTCAATGGGGTCCGTGGTCCAGCCAGTGTCACCTCCATAGATAATCCTTCCTATCGACTCGATAGCAAGGTTCTCCAACTTCGAGAATTTAGGAAGAAGTTGTGTTACGCGAAAAGATACATGGGGGCTGTTGGTCGTCGCCTTCTCCATGATACACAGCCTAGTGAGCCTCTCGGCGAGCATGTCGGGACAATCCTTGACGTAAAAGGCGTTCAATGCGACGAAGTCCAGAGCGGGTGCACTCTGCGGAGCCCTGGTGATCAATGGGGGTCCAATGCCGGTTTCATGGAGTAGTGACGCGGAGCGTAATATGGGAAACAGGGGCATATCTGGAGAGAACTTTGGCGTACTGATGCAGTTTAAATGGAGGTCTCGGAGTCGAGACGCTCGGCGGAGAACGATGGCAAACAATCGGTCTCTACTGCGGTCCTCTCCACGTTAGTCCTTGACATAACAAGACAAAGGGAGTAGTCCTGAGCGCGACAACCAGGCGTCGAACGCCCTGAAAGCAGTCTCAAGGTCGTCCCTCGCGATATTGTCAGCGAGCACAAGGACGCGAGACCAAAGACGCGGTGTGGACAGTGCAACATCGTGCCATCGGTGACAAACTCTAAGAAACAGGAGAGGTGCCTCTCGTGGACTCAGAGCTGGAACACGGTCCTCGATAGCGAGAAGAAGGCAATTGCTGAGGATTTCGACTGGAAGTCGATTAACGGGTGGCGGTGGATTCATGAGTGGCTGTGATAAATGACATTTATCAGTCAAACAACAAGCTGATTCCGATGTATATTTGCACACACTAGAGACATGCAGAGAGTATTCCTGTCGGCTTCGAGGTTGGACCGTGCGGTGGCGTCGCTGCGTAGAAAGTGCGGTTATTTCGATTGCGTCTTGGTCAAAGTATCCTGCATCGGATCAGATACGTTAGTGAAGGTGACATCGACAAAGCGATAGTCTTACGATAGTGCTGACACGTCGTCGCTGGGTCTTGTTTTGCATGGACAGAGTTGGTTGTCGTGCAAGAAGCGCCGGCAGGTGCCGGCACTCTTTGTGTCTGGTCCAACTGGTCTTACCAAATAAAGCCAAAGCAAGTGGCACTCATCGAGGTGTGGCGCCACTGGCACAAGCGTCTTATTGCCCACGTCTTCGACTGCCTATGTAGACGGTCTTAGTCGATATACATATCAACGGCGGACAAGATTATATTTATAATATAACAATGAGAAAGGAAATCTAAATTTCTATAAATACAAAGTGAAAAATATCGACTCTGAAAGGGCGGTATCAATCCAAGTGAGTCGATCTTGTTATAAAACGAATAGACATAGACGACACATGTCGACAACCTTCACCGGATACAAAAACACCAGGGGAATTTGCGTCCTGCCTAATGATCACAACTTGGTGTAGCTTATGGCTAGGAATCGAGAATCATCAGCCGCGTTGGATCCGTCTGCATCTCCACCATGCATGTCCCTCTCCTCCTGCAGGTAAGTTAAGCGGCGATCCTCCTGGTAGAACAAAGTCCCGCAGTGTTTCGTGAGTGTCGGAGATAAAGTAGTCGATGCGGCCGCAAGAGCTGAAAAGTCCAGGAAGGGATACATTCAAGGCCGTCTCTGTTATGTTCTTGATTCGTACTCGGAATTCACCGAAGGCTTCGACGATGAAAGCTACCCGAAGTCCTAGTATTTAGTGATGAAGGCCCTGTTCCGAAGCCGAGGGACGCTCCGGCGACGTGTCTCCTATCAAGGCAGCCTCGCAAAATCAAATTATCGACGCCCTGCCGTCATGGAGAATGGCTATGAGCCACTCCAAGTACCACTCCCAGTCAATGGGGCGGATATCTATCGTGAGGTCCCGTAGTTTCAGCATGTGGCTGTTGAGGTTCATGAATTATCTGGCTCGGGAAGATGTGGCCGAAAAGAGTGATCAGAGGAAGAAGATACTGGAACAACGACAAAGAGCACCCAGTGCGGTCGCAGAGATTGAGTCATTCAACGTTGGAAGCGTTGTGCCAGACGGCACGATATTGGGCACCTTGTCGGCCATAGTGATTCCTTGGATCTAGTGAGCAGAGGAAGAAGTCGGTCTCTCGTCGATCAATGGGTTCAGATGATCCATACGAAGCCTTTTCAGCCGCTGTGATTGATTACTGTCACAGAGCCTGGGTGCGAAGGAGTTGATGACGAGAGTTTCTAGATTGGGTGCCCGCTCTAGAGTGTTCGTGATTTTTCCAACGTCGTCGAATTCATGGCCAAAGAACGTCGCATAGAGCGAGGATACGTTCGCAAGAGCGGAAACGAGGCCATCGGCGGTAACGAGATACAGTTGTTGAAACCGATCCGCGTGGATAACGATAATTTCGAGGAACTCATCATGAGCGCCGTCAAGTTTTCTGCTATCCGTGGTGTAGCAGATTGGTGGGACTATGGCAGCCATGCGGCAAACTTGGACAGAGCTAATGTAAGTTTCGAGGGCGGACCGCGTCCGGCAAGACCTGAGATTAGATACACCACGCCGAGAGGGCGGTGTCGTTCCATCGACGGGGAACCAGAAGAAGAGCGAGGAGTCCAAGACGCAGTGCGGGTATTAGATCCTCCACAAGAAGCTGAAAGCAACTGGCGACGGTCTGAACGGAGAGTCGTTCACTGCAAGATGATGAGGCGTACTAAGTGCCACCGGGAAGTATGTATTTGCAGCCCTTCCAAATCCTGGACCAACAATAAACATTCATATGTTTACCGATGATTGAGAAGAATATCAACATACCTATGCTAGAAATGCGATGCTGTTCGTGCGTCTGGAGATCGAACAAATAGAACAAGACGCTATTACTGAGTCTAACACTGCGGCGCAATCTCACGAATGCGTCCTCTGGATCGAGTTCCTTCGACTTAGAAATAAAAGAGGAAGCAAAGCAGCAGAGGTAGATGCCTGAGTGTCTGCCAGAAATAAGTCGTGAAAGGCTTGCAAGATGGACGAAATCGGACTGGAGAGAAGAGGCGCCCATAGGCGCGTGTCCGGGAGCAATAGCGCGCATGCCGGACCGAGTTACCCAAAGCGGCATGTACGCCACTTTTTTCTCATGCGCTCGCTGGGCTCGTCGATGCCGGCTTGCCCTTGACCCTTTCTTCCGCTCCTTTCTCCTCCATCACAACGCCATCGCCCACATCGTACACCGCCCTCTCCTCGTCGTCGCCCACGATGTCCGCAAACGTCCCAATCTCACAATCCAACGATATCACCGCGCCTACCCCCCAGAACACACCCCTGACCCACGCCCCCATCGCCGCAGGTCTCTCGAGGCCCACCGTGCCAGACATCTCGGAAGATGCTGAGCCAAATGAAGAGGCTGATAATGCCGACGATGTTCAGGAGGCCATGCTCGGTCTCGTTCAGGGGAGACTGGCTGGCCTTGTAGGCAAGAGCTCAGGCTACATCGAGAGCCTGCCCGACGAGGTCAAGAAGAGCGTAGAAGCGCTCAAGGGGGTGCAGTCAAAGCAAAACGAGCTCCAGAACCAGTACAAGCGCGAGTGCCTCGAGCTTGAGAAGAAGGTTTTTTTGTCTTCCCTTTGTTGCTTTTCAGACCGACCTCCTAATTTTTTTTTGGATCTCCTCATTCACAGTATCTCGAGCTCCAGAAGCCCTTGTATGAACGCCGTCATGCTCTCATCTCCGGTTCAGCTCAGCCTACTGAGGAAGAGCTCGAGCGCGGAAACCAACAGTCTCTGAAGGACGACCCGGACCATGTCGCACTTGACGCCTCCACCACCGCCGCCCCTATCCCTGAATTCTGGCTTACCGCCCTCCGAAACCACGTCGGCCTCGCCGAGATCATCACCGACCGTGACGCCGGCGCGCTCAAGCACCTCACCGATATCAGCATCGAGTATCTCACCGCTGAGGCCAGCGAAGGCAAGCCCGGCTTCAAGCTCATCTTCACCTTCTCGCCAAACGAGTACTTCGAGAACGAGAAGCTGGAGAAGACATACGTCTACCAGGAGGAGGTGGGCTACACGGGCGATTTCGTGTACGACAAGGCTATCGGGACGGAGATCAAGTGGAAGGCGGAGAAGGATCTGACGAAGGAGTTTGAGATCAAGAAGCAACGGAATAAGAGTACGCATTCTCGCTCGATCCTCTCGTTACGCCTTCCCTTTTCATAGATGGCCCTTTCTCACGCATAATTGATAATTCTTTTTTTCGTAGACACCAACCGGACGCGTCTCGTTCGCAAGGCTCGTCCAACGGAGTCGTTCTTCAACTTCTTCAGCCCACCTACCCCGCCGGGTGAGGATGCCCTTGAGAATGGCGAGATCGAGGAGGAGGAGCTGGACGAGCTGGAGGAGAAGCTCGAGATGGACTACCAGATCGGTGAGGATATCAAGGAGAAGATCATCCCCCGTGCGATCGATTATTTCACCGGCAAGGCTCTCGAGTACGACATGATGGACGAGGACGAGGATGACTACGAGGATCTGGATGATGACGAGGACGATTTCGAGGATGATGATGTACGTTCTGGTTTTTTTTCCAAGCTTAAGCGGCATTTCTCCCCTGAGCCTTCCGTTCCGTTCGCATGATGCTGACTGGTCAGTGATGTACAGGACTCTGAAAGTGACAACGACCTTCCGGCAGCAAGACGTCGCGGTCCCCCGAAGGGCCGTGGCGGTGGTGCCGCCGGACAGAAAGTCGACCCCGAAGAATGTAAACAGCAGTAGTCGCTCGTCGCAACGCTTCCTCGTTCGCCATGGCTCGCATCGTCTACATCGCATCGGCCCACGGTAACCTCAAAATTCATAGAGGCACGGCCTGCGCAGGGCCGTGATTTCCCTCATCCATCTTTTTTTTTCAGCCGTTATCTTTGTCTCTTGTTCTTGTACTTATGCCTCCCCAATTCACGTCGTCGTCGTAACTCAATACAAGCCATCCAATCGAATCGCCGTCAATCGTTCTGTCTTCCTTTCACTTCCTTGGTCTTGGGTAACATCTTCTCCTTTCGTCCGTCCGCATAGCCTACGCTCCCTTCCCTCATCCATTCTCCCGTCCCTCTTCTGCCGTTCTTTGACATAATGCTCATCCTTGTTGTTGTTGTCCTCCCTTGTCAGCCTTTCATCTTTCAACTTCTGTGCGTTAATTCACCGTGCTTCGCCCCTGTAGCAGCCGTGACGTGTTTAAACTTGTTCCATCCCGCCGTTTTTTTTTCGTTCCATTGTTCCATTGTTCCACCTCTGTATCACTTATCGAGCTCGAACTCGTAACCTTGCCTTCCGTTGTTTTACCTTTTACGTACGACCTTTTTACTTTTACTTTTTACGAATGCGATATGGTTTTTTACATGGTGGTCTCCGTTCTTTTCTGCTCTGTAGGGGGTGTGAGATCCGTGTGAATAGGAGGAATGAAATGAGATTCGGTGTTTTGGTATTGCTTACAAGTCGAGGAGGATGGGTGTGGCGCCTTGGAGGTGAAGCTCCAACGCCCACAGCTCCAGCCGAGTTTTTCTTGTGCCAGCCGCTTGGACGTCAAACGATTGGCTACTCTGATTTAAGTAGAAGAATACATCCATTGCCCCCGCAGGGTGTCGAGCTGTTTTGAATCCATAATGGTGCCGGTTTGCGGCAGTCGAGAGTTCGAGCTCCGAGGCGATGTTAGAGCAGCCAGGTGGGTATGAGTCTTGTTCAGACTCTGGCGATTTAGATCAAGTCTGTACTACTTGGTGACTTTTCATAGTAATCTCTGAGGTTTCCTGGTGCATAGAGATACACTGGGGCTCATCCCATCAACAACTTGCTTGAATCGACTTAAGCCTCCTTTCTGCGCATGTAATCCTCCTCCTTTGTCAAACCCTCGACGGAAATCACCCACTTAGACCTATCGTCAGGACATGCTCGTATGAGGTGTCTGGCCACCGGCGTAGCTTGCTGTGTGTTGGCTGGTAGGTTCCAATGCGATATTATGGGTCGTCTGAAGAGGTCCATGGCGCCACAGTTCGAAGCGAGTTTCATTACATTCTGTGAATTGAGGACTCGTCAGAGGGATTACCGATTTACATCCGAGAACGGCAAAATACAATCAGGATTCATTCTGGGAGCTCATGAAAGAGAATCCTGGATAAATCGTGGAGGCTGCTTCTGGCTGCGTTATGTGAAGCACGGCGCCACAAAGCGGCCCAGCTCTGCGGGTGCCACTCAATTTGGCTTTGTTTGGTCGGTAGACACCGGGATTTGCGCGGACAACTCCGAGTCGACGCTCTTCTTCCATCCAACTTCTACGACCTGGCAACGCAGTACTTGCACAGTGCAGGGGACTCTGCGATATCAGCCATATAGTAAGCCATTCATATGTTGGCGAAATCTTCGCAACACTCGTTGACTGATGCTGTATGCATAGCGCGAAGCTTCCGCAAAGTTACAGGAAGCCACAGAGGTTACAGGAGTCTTCAACCGATACCAGTCGAGATAACCAAGACCGGCATAGCTACTTTTTATATACTGGACGGTTAGCATACGTCTGCAAATTAATGCATCCTTTATCTCTGACAGAAACCCTCTCATAGTTCCACATGCAGCATCAGCCCTCACCCGTCGACCGACTTCCGGTTGAAGTCATCAGCAACTGTCTTCTTCTCAGTCTCGGCGATCGTGTTCCTGCTCTAAAGTCACGCGAGGCTCCTCTCCTGTTCCTCAAGGTCTCTAAGCGATGGCGCGACATCACTCTGTCCACGCCCCGTCTTTGGTCTCGCGTTTTGGTAGTCGCTGATAATATCGCCCCGGACAACCTCGAGAAAGCCTTCTCGGCGTTCGATGCTTGGCTTTCTCGCTCAGGGGCCCTACCTCTATCGTGCTACGTCAAGGACTACCGTACAGAGAACCTCAGTCGGGACAGATTATACGGCATCGTTCTCCGCTATGCGCATCGACTCCGTGACTTTCACTTCAACTGCACCTACACACCAATATTTTCCTCGGCCATGCCTCTCTTTCCCATCCTGCGGTCTGCGTCTTTGATATTTCCCAATTATGTTGCCTACACAGGGCAAGACCACACAGCATTCGCGAGGACTCTGGAGAACGCACCGAAACTCGATTCACTCGCACTAGACGTAACCCGCTTCGACGACTGTCCTGACACCTACCGCCAGAGAGTGTCCAAACTGCGCATCGTGGACACCACATATTGGGAGGTCAAACTGAACGCTAGCAGAACCGCGTTTGCGCTTTGTGAATTCCCGAACTTGAAGGTTCTCGCGATTGATTCGTCCGGAGGCCCGCCCTGGGATGAGAAAGTAAACGACTTCTGGCCCAACCCCACTATTGAACTCCCCCATCTTTCTAGGCTTCACATCCGCGCCGAAGACTCAATATTCTATTCTACCGTGCTCCCTAATATTCTCTCGCCGGCCCTGGAGGCTGTTTCGATCGACGCCCCGTTGGGTGGTAGAGATTCTCGTAATGCGCTAGTCCGACACTTTTCTTTGCACACTGCGACCCTCAAGTCCCTCGCGTACCATTTCACTTATCCGCTATCCGAGCTTCGAGGCCGGACCCGTGACGTAGACTCTGACGATGAGCAGCAGATGCTGGATAACCCCAAAGCCCACTATCAGCCACAGTACGAACGGTTCAACGACATTTGGTCCAGCGCATCCAGCATCGAATCTTTCACCCTCTGCGATCATACCGACTGTTCGATATCATTCCTCGAGTGTCTCATGACTCTCATCGTGCGGTTCGATCCCAAAGATCCACTTCGTGTTAACGAGCGGTGGATTCCGACGCGAAGGATGTGGGATTTTACAATCCAGATCCGACCCATCCCCTCCGAGTGGTACCTTCAACGATTCGCGACCATCCTTCATAACATTCTGTCGTCAAGGGCCCAGCTTCGATGGATGGCGTCGGTGGGGATGTTGCCGCAGAGTATATTGGGTCCAGACTTGGACTCGCTTCGTCGTCGAGCCAAACTACGGATCGTGTTCATCGTCCAACCACACGACCTCTCAAGATACGTCGAGATAAACAGCCTCACCGCGTCGAATGCTCGTGGTGTTCCCGACTCCGTCGATCCATACGAATGTATCGACCACTGCACCGCCGTTATCAAAGACAAGCTGCAAGAGTTCGTTTCGCCGTCGCGCCCGGACTGCGTTAATCGGGACGAGTGTTTGGATTTGGGGTTTGAGGTTATGGAGGAGGAGGGACATATGTACTGTGGGGAGGATGAGATGGAGGAGCCGTACGACACGAGGTTCATGCCTATGAGAACTACGCCCACTTGAAAACGCCCGTCACTCTGTTCTGTGTAATTACGTTTATCATCTGTTTTTTTCGAAGATTCAATACACTGCTTCACTATAACAGTTCTGGTCAGCTATGATCCAACCTGGTTGTGTGAATTGCGTAGGTTCTGAGAAGTGTAAGCTTGAGTTGTGGTTGTGGCCCACGCGTGGGGAGAGTGGCGTTGACACACGACCTTTCAAGCGCCGCTTGAAAGTTTGTTGGCGTTCAAATTGGCTCCTCGTCGCGACTTCTTTCCTTTCAACTTACCTCTACGCGTTGAACATTCGGGAGTTGGTCGACACTGTGACTATAGCATAAGTACACCAAGGGGACCTCTACTGGTATATCACACTCTGAATAATCGACACGCACACTTTGACCAGTTGACACACAGGCTTTGCGCCCGGTTTTGTCCATAATAATTTAGACAACAGTGTCCCTCAGGTTGATCCTCCACGCCTAGGTTCAGCGATCGTCTTAGTGCGTTGTTCAGTTATTCTTCCTACTTCATTACCTAACGACCTATTACTTAGGCATGTCTTCCCACGTCGACCGAGTCCCCGTCGAACTTC
The DNA here is from genome assembly GCF_000264905.1 of Stereum hirsutum FP-91666 SS1. NCBI lineage: Eukaryota > Fungi > Basidiomycota > Agaricomycetes > Russulales > Stereaceae > Stereum > Stereum hirsutum. The sequence continues at coordinate 359,318 of NW_006763131.1, forward strand.
TGGCTAGATGTTTTTTGCTTTCTACGGAAGGTTCAGTACCCACTCTTAGCCTCCGGGAGCCCCCCCTTCTCTTGCTTCTGGTCTGCCGTCGATGGCGCGACATTGCTCTCACTACGCCACGTCTTTGGTCCAAGGTCTTAGCGGAGATCGATACGAGCATGTGCGACAAGGAATTAACTGTGTCCACGTTCAAGGCATCGCTCTCGCGGTCAAAGTCTCTGCCTCTCGATATTTTCATCAAGGAACTCGATAACCGTTATTGCCACAGAAGCAGCAGCGAAATAATCTTTCCGACTGTCCTCGACCAAGCGTCTCGACTCCACGAGCTACATCTCAACGTCGTCAACATACCCACGATTCCCGATGGCCTGCCTCTTTTTCCTGCCTTGAGGAAGGCAACACTGCTCATTGGTGAAGGGGTCAACTATAGTGCACTTGCTGACCTCCATAGGCTACTAGAGAAAGCGCCAGTTCTCGATTCGCTAACCATCCCCTCCCTAATGGTGGAGGACCAGTTTTCAGAAGCTTTCTACCAGCAGTTGGTAAAGCTTCGGGTCGTGAGCGCGCCTTGGTATTCATTCGTCGATACGGAGCTAGTATTGGAGGGTCTTGCCGGTTTCTCAAATTTGAAAGTCCTTGCAATCGACTCCATGCGTAATCATCGTTTTATAGAAGATAAGGGCTTGTTCACTGCGTCTATCGAGCTTCCCCATCTCCTCTATCTTTCCGTTCGTGCCGACGATACCCGATTATTCCCTGCCATACTCCGCAGTATTTCCTCACCTGTTCTCGAGTCTGTTTCACTCGACGTACCATTCTGCCAGACGGACGCGGGTCACGCATTCCATGCTATCAATCGCCTCTTCGAGACTCACTCTTCCACCATCAAGTCACTCGCATACCATGTCACGTTCGCGATGAACGAACATCTGGCACGGGGAATGCACATAGTAGAGCGCAGTTATAAGGCGTATGTCCTAAATGACCCCAGACGCTATGATGCACAAACTTCGATGTATCGAGAGCTCTGGTCGAACGCACGAAACGTCGAGTCCCTCGTTCTCTGTGATCATACAGAATGCTCCATCACCTGGCTCGAGTGTCTCTGCACTTTCATCGTGAGGTTCGATGAGGATAATCCTCTTTTTGTCGTCGACTCTACCAGTCACATGCACCAGCTACGAGACCTTACGATCCAGATACGACCCATCGCATCGGAGTGGTACTTTGACAGGTTCGTGACTATCCTCTACAACATTGTGGCGTCGAGGATTCGACTTCGACAGACGACGACATTTGGGAACGCATCAAGCTCTATTCCGGATTCCGATCGCCATTGCTTCAAACTGCGAGTAGTCTTCATAATCGATCCACCTCTTTCGTCCATATTCATCCAGGACAAAACGGATACCGCCTCCAATGTGCCGCTTCCCGAACTGTTTAGCCCTCGAGCGTGCATCGATCACTGTATATCCATCATTCGCGACAAATTGCAAGTCTTCGTCTCACCGGCCAAATTCCAGCATGAACAACTCGACTCGAACCGCTCTGGGAACCTGGATCTGTCGTTCGATGTCTTGCAGGAGGAGAAGGATATGTATTGCGAAGACAGTTTCGACGTGCCGTATGACGCTCGGTTCGTCCCCAAGAGGGAGCTGGTTCAACGGTGGGACGAATACGATGAATTCTTTTGAACTTGGGTGGTCGGTCGAGATGGGGTGGAACTCAAGAATTTTAATGTATTCACAATGAGTGGGTTGAGCTTTCGTACAATTGCTGTCGGGTTTTGTTCAAGTTTGGCAGAAGTTTGGCAGAAGTTTGTTTCGTGGCTCTATACAGATAGTGCAACTTTTTCCTGACCTATGCTTCTACTTCTACGAACCTATTTGATAGTCTTATATTCTACCTATCCCGTCGAATGAAATATCCTACCAATTGGGTTTGCAGTGCAATATGAGAGGTGGAAGCGATCAGCCTGAACTTGGTCACTGCTGCAAGGTTATTTCAGTACACTCCAGGCTTTCTGTTCCGGTAGAAGAGTTATGGTGGTTGTATGTCGCCTGGGACTAGTTTAATCCTCCTTCTGCTAAAGACTGCCTGCCCAAAGACCAACGCGAAGAGGGAGTGTGGCGCCACTTGGGGGCCACTGCTCGTCATAGCACGTGGTCTTATTTGACATTGTTTGGCAGTGACGCGGACACAAGATGAAAATCAAAGTTTGAATTTCGCGACGCTGTTCGTTCGTGCGACGTGCACCCACTCCCTGTCCAACGATATAGTCACCAGAGGGCAGCTCAGCACACAGACAGAGGTATGTCAACCAGTGTAACATTGCATATTCTCCTTGCTCACCACAACCTGTAACTGAAATCTGAAGGTTACTAGGATATCGCTTTTCCAACTCTGTGTACACCAGCCTGCGCCAGCTACTACCTAGGCCGTCAACCCTCCGAATGTGTGTCTACACCTGATGACCTCAATTATTCCATGTCTGACCATATATATTTCTGCTTGCTCAGTCTTATAAATGCATCCTCCAGTCCACCGTGTCCCCGCTGAAATCATCGCAAATAGCTTTCTACTTGTCCTCCGCGACCGGATACCAGCAATGAGTCTGGACGAACCACCTCTCCTCTTTCTTGTGGTTTGTCGTCGATGGCGCGACATAGCTCTATCCACGCCCCGTCTGTGGTCTCGCATTCTCGTACAAGCCGATAAAATCACGCCCAATGGCCTGAACACAGCTCTCTCTGCATTCGCAGCTTGGCTCCCTCGATCAGAACCTGTGCCTGTATCTTGCTACATTATGCAGCCAGAGTGGCAACCGCAACGTGAAACCAAACTCCTCGCTATTATATTTGAAAACGCACCTAAATTCCTCGAGCTACACTTCGACATCTCTCTTTCACCTAGCCTCCTCCTTGACGCGACGCTGTTCACCCGTCTGCGAAGTATATCGCTACTCTGTGATTCCCGCGACTCATACGGTTATGTCGGTTACGAGGAACTTCTGGACCATACTCCCAGTCTTGAATCACTCGCAATCGAATGTATCGGGCTTGAGGCCTGCCGGAACATCGACCTGCCACAGCATCTTACACGACTCCGCATTGTAGAGATTCCGCACAAGTTTAACCACGAACACGTCACCCGTATTCGGAGTTCTCTTCCCAAATGCTTGAACCTACAGGCCCTCGCGATTGACTGCATGTACGGAAGTGGGTTTCCTCCCGGAGACGATACGGACTCATTCTGCGAAGAGCTCGAACTTCCCCGTCTTACCAGTCTCTCTATTCGCACCGACGACACCCGGCACTTCCCTGCAATATTGCGCGGTCTACTTTGCCCCGTCCTCAAGACTATTTCATTGGACGTTCCGATTGGCGACGAGATAGGCGAACGTGCGATTGTATTCTTCCTGAAATTCAACCCATCGATCCAGACCCTTACAAACCACAAGACCTTCACATTCGACGAGCGTAGGGTTCGCGAGGGTTATTATTGTAGTAGCCTCGTCTCGGACGATCCCAGGAGCCACTACACGGCCCAATTCAAGTTGCACCATCGTATGTGGCGCGCCGCTCCCAATGTCGAATCACTCACACTTTGCGATCATACCGAATGCTCCTTGTCATGGTTGGATTGTATCATCGCTCTGGGTATCACGTTCAGAGACGACGACACTCTTCACGAACGAATCAATCACATGTTGAGACTTCGGGAAGTTACCTTACAATTGAGGCCCATCGCATCAGAGTGGTACCTGGAACGATTTGCAGTCGTCCTCTATCATGTCGTATCCTCCCGAGCTCGCCTTCGCCGGATGTCCCTCACCGATCCCGTGTCAAACCCGTACTCAGACATCCTGCCTCATCGACTTACTCTGCGTATCGTCTTCATCGTCGAGCCAGCCGAAGCCTGTAACCTTACCGAAGATACACCGGATATGACGTCGAAGGCTCCGCAATCCACACTCCCTAACCCCCGAGAATGCATCGACCACTGTATATCTGTCATCTGTGAGAAGCTGAAAAACTTCGTCCTACCGTCAACACACGCTTCGCTCGACCACTCCACTTACCTAGACTTGACACTCGATGTATTGCAGAAGGAGATGGATATGTATTGCGGAGACGAGTTTGATGCCCCCTACGATCCTCGATTCATGGCTAGGAGGTTAACAGATGATCGCGAGACTGAGCCACCCTATTGGTTGATTTGATTGTTGATTCTTCCGTCCATTTCTGTCATATGTACATTTCTCTTCATGGGGATGCCTGAATACACCTCCAATTCGCGTAAAGTAGCCAACTGTAGTAGGTGCAAAACCGGGCTCTTGCAGAGATACGGACTCAAAGTCGGTTTGGCTGGTCATGCAGAAAGAGATGTGGCACCTTGATAACAAAGGCGAATGATAATATCCAATAACGAAAGCAATCACAGTTCCCAAAAATATACAAGAAGGGACGAAACGTCAAAAGCCTCAAATATGGAACAAAGAACGACGAGAAAACGAAGATACAACAGTCAAAGTCCGCGAAAAAAAACAGATTGTCCGTATACACTACCACCCATCAATACACTCCTCCAAACCGCCAGTCTCGTCAACTCATTCTCGATCATGGCGATCACTTCATACTTTTACAGCACTTTGGCGGCGATACTGAGACAATAACCGATATTAGCGGGCGTTCTGATTCTGTAGATGGCAAGGACAGAATGAAGAGAATCACTCACTCGGCAGCTGAAACGATTTGACTGATCAACCCCACCACTGACGACAGGCTAGTGCCCCCACACTGCAGATCCGCCGTTCTCCTCGTTAACGATCCTGAGAACGAGTTGGCATGGAGTCTTCTTGCCATGACGGTCGAGTTATTGATTGGTGCGGAAATAGACGTCGCCGAAGCCGTCGCGGACGCCACAACTGAAGAAGTCATGACGGAGGATGTAGTAAAACTGGAAGCATCAGATTGGGAGGATGATGAGAATATGCTAGTATCCATCCCGCTCGCGATGGCCGAGGCAATGGAGGCAGCAGCCGAGTCCGTGGGGCTGAGGGACTGAATGTCGGAAGATGAAGCGGTATAGGAAGAGGATGAAGCGGTGGAAGCAGACGACGAAGCAGTGGAACTGAGGGACTGGATGTCGGAAGAGTACGATCCAGACAGGGTTGCGCTGTCAGAAGTAGAGCTCGCAAGGGAAGAAACGACCGCGGTGCTCGAAGGCGAAGCGGAGCTAGAGCTTGTCCCGCTCGACGCAGCGTCGAAGCATTTCTAAAGGAAATCCATTCAGCACACAAACTTCATAGCTATCTCCGAGGAGTACAGCTTATAACTGAGGCACACACCTGGAAAATGTCGAACGTCTTATCGAATAACGGCACCTGGACGGTCTCATCAAAGATGCTGAAAAACTTCGCATCCGCACCCGCGTTCACGCTCAACTGCGCGCTCACGTCCACGCATCCTTGCGGTGCCGTCGTTGACACGTCCGTCGAGTTGGCCGTACCGGTGACGGAGGCGGAGGTAGACCCGTTGAGCCCAAGTTTTGCTGAGGCATCGAGGTCGAGGAAGATGTTGGCGGACGCAATGCCCTCGAATGCTGTGATTCCAATTTGAAGCTGATGGAGTCCGAGCCGTGAGCAGCCATGAAATGGTTGTTGATAGGCGTGTTGATAGAGAGAAAAGACATACTGTAGGAATCAAATGCGCCTCCACACTCGCCGTTCCATTCAGCTCCGGGTTCGCAGCAAACGTCAACCCCGTATTACTCGGCACAAACTGTCCATTGTTCGTGGTCTGGTCCGCACTGGCCGCACCAGGAGGGAACACCATATGTCCATTGGTGATGTTATGTGCGAGGTCGAGTGTCAGATCCACGTCGATCTCAAGCGTCGCTTTTGCTTCTGCGTTGATGGCGAAGGACGGGCCGATGGTGAGGATACCGGGGAAGGAGAGTCCTGGAATGCCGACTTGGAAGAGGGAGATGGTCCCGGAGTCGATCGTCCCTGTAACGTTCGCTTCGAGGTTGAGTTTACCGTCGATGCTTGCGTTGAAATCTGCAATTTCGTTGAGTATTCTGTTTTCGTCCGATAGGTATAATCATGATGGAAAGAATGGCGACGTACCAGCCGTAAGACCGAGTTCAGTGATCTTCGGCGGGATAAGTGACCCAGCCGCGACGATTCCGACCTGAATCTGAGCATCCAAGTTAACGTCCACGCTCGCTTCTACACCTGCCTGAGCAGACACAGGGCCTGCGCTAAAAGTAGGAGATGCGACAGAGGCAGAGCAGGGTACATCCGCAGAAATCAGTGTAGCGAGGGAGTTAGAAACGGCAATTGATGTCGGCGTGGACTCGAGAGACGTGGTATGAGCGCCGAAGAACCCTTCAGTGGCAAAGAAGATAACATAAGTCAAATTGCTTGTGATAAGCGTGATGGTACGTACCCCTACGAGCTAAAGAATCAGCAACGAATTCGTGGCGCCTGCGAGATTCGGCAGCCATAGAACGACGCGAATGATGGTAGCCACGCCTCCTGCTGCTCACAGTTGAGCTGGCAGCGGTAGAGCCAGTATTAGGAGAGTATACGCTGCCCGCCTGGATAGAAAACGATACGTTTCCGTGCCTAATACGAAGAAATACAGACATGATTAGTTCCACCTTACGAGAACAGCCGACTCAATGTGAGATCGTAGAACATACTTGGAGGCATCCATGACTGCAAAGTTGGTATCGAGCGTCAACGCATGGACCGTCGAATTGTCGCCTCTGCCAATGATCGAGCGCTTGACAGAGGTAGAGATAGTTTGATCTTCTGGTATCCAAGCTTTGGCGACACGGAGGAAAGGTGCAGAGGTGCACTATCATATTTGAGGATGAGAGATAATCAACATCCTGAGAATCAACGAAGGCGTCGGAATGGAGGAGAGGACACATACGTTTTGTGAATCCTGAGGCGGCATCCTGACCAGGGTCCCCTCCGCTCCATTAGCGAACAAATGGTCACATCCGGTAGCACTCGTGTCCTCACTACTGCACACGAGCCTCACATCGACCTGCGTCTGGTTAGACGTGGTTGAGCTCGCGGCTGAAGGGTTGCAAGAGAGGATGATCCAGCCCGCGGAGGACGTGATATCGGATATGCCGGTGGTGGATCCCCACTATTTGATGTTATGCCACACGGAGAGTACGCCACACAGCAAATAACAATAAAATGATAGCAGTATCGACACAGGTTTTTGTTAGGTGATGAAAGTAGGAGCACGTACAATTTGGAGGCTGCCATTGGCGCCTCCGCTGCTCGAGGTCGAATTATCCCCACTATTCGCCGTGTGCACAAGATCGTATGCGCAGCGGCCTTGGAAGCAAGGTACGGACCAGTCGTTGGTTTTTGCGGTGGCCGTGGAGGCCTGGAGAAGGAGAATCGATGAGAAAGAGAAAAGGGTGAGGATGGAGAGGGAGAAGGAGGAGGGAGAGGTGGCGATGTGTAACATGGTATATAAGAGTCAAAGTCGAAAGAGTGGCACTAGTAAGGACAAGTCAAGTCGATGAACGACTCAAAGATGATGTGTATGTGTCAAAGTTGTATCGAGCTAGTAATAAGCAAATGAACGAATGTGAAAACGAAAGGAGTGAAGGAGATACAGAGAAGCCCCTCAGAGAAGACGAGGAGGGGAAGGAGAAAACAGAAGTGGATGACCCACCGAACATGACGATGGACTATATATTCACATGGATCGTAGTACCGGCGGCAGACAACTTCGCTTGAGATTGTCTGTGAAACGAATTTCAATGCGCTTCCATCGGAAAGGAAGTGTATATACTGATTGGATGGATGGTAACCTTTGATAGTTGTACACATCGGCAGAGTTGGTTGTGTAGGATGTGAGCAAGTCAGAAACACGATGAGCAAAACGATCATAGGCGAATCCCAGTCGTGTCACGGTGTCTCGCGGCGAAACAGTAGAGTATCATCATAACATGATCGTCGCGCACTGGGCAAGATGCTTTGATGCAGAGAGCGTAGATCCCGCCAAGAAAGAGGGAAGAACAAGTAGAAACATTTAATAGTACCTGAGAGCATGGCTGGAAGGGAAGAACCAATACTTATGACCAGGTACGTGTCCCAAGCTGTTCCAGAGAAAACATTCCCCTGCAAGTCAAGACCAAGGCTGCGCCCCTGGAGGAAGAGAAAGTAGCCGGAGGACCGGATCTCCAGTCTCATCAGGTACTTGACGCTCGCCACGGGCAACAGGGGATCCACAGGAGCGGGTGTTGGTGTGATGAAGAAGATAAACCTCAAGGTATATATGCCGTGCTGTGTCCTCCCCAAGTAGAGAGCAACCACCAAGCGTGAAGGAGGGCAGCGGTCGACGGAACATCAAATATCGCCATGACAGCCATTTCAGACGCGTTCCGTCGTCCAACGACAGATACAGGGGGCACGACGGATGATCATGTCGAACAGGTCTTCAAAAACATACCGAGTGATCTCGTAGGATGCAAGTAATCTGGCCCAACTAAGCAAATGTTGCGACGATTGACGACGGTGATAGATTTGTGGCAAGCGATTGATTGCGTATAGAAGGCGATTGAAAGTCCGATGGAAAGAGTTCAAGGTGGCGAGACTGAACCCTACAGATTCGACCGGCGACTGCTAAAAACTCGGCACAAAAAAAATATGTCTCACAGAGTTGGTAAAGTAAGTAAATTTCAACGCTCTCGTACCAATTGAGAAGGGTGAGGAGAAGGAACGCGAAGTGTGATTGGCAACGACAACTTGAAGTCGCCAGTTCATCCAGTGTGGCGTAAGTACGTTCGTGTGGCAAACCAGTCAATCCACCGAGGTGAGGGGAGAAAGCTTATATATACAATGGCATGAATAATTGTCGTGTAATGCGTGGTGTTTGGTATGGTATGAATATGACATGAAGGGTATGGACAAAGCGTGAAGAAAAGAGCCCGCATCGAAGGATTTGAAGGGCGATAGCATGGGATAGTACAGGGAAAAAATCATAAGGCATATATGCTACATTGAACGACGACGTTCCTTCAGTTCCGTTGGTGGTATCAACACCCAAGTCCAAGAAACAAAAACGAATCACTTCCCTCCCTCCCCCCTTCATCCACCCCTCCTCCTCCACCTCCCCTCCTTCCCCTCCGCACCGCCCTTCACCTCCCGCTCCACCTCCCTCTCCTCCTCCTCCCTCATCTCCCTCGCCCGCTCATTAATCCCGCCCACCTGTTGCGTATTCGGGAATCCGATATCCCAATACGAAGGTGGCGTTTTTGGGCGGGTCCAGGCGACGCGATGGCGCGAGATTTGGGCGAGGTGGGATTGAATGGCTGTGGAGATTTCGTTGGTGTTGTTCAGGTTGTTCAGGTTGTTCGGGTCGAGATGGTGCGGATGGTCATGGGACGGGGCGGAAGGAGATGGGGGTGCGAGTTGGGAGAAAGAGTTCAAAGGGGATTGCGGAGCTTGCGATGCTGAACGAGATTGGGAACGCGTCACTCGTGCCGAAGTCTCTGCAGAAGCTGCGTTCGACTTTGACTTTCCCTTCCCCTTTGACCCAGACGCAGCGGTCTTGCCCTTGATCTTTGTCTTCGAGGTAGAAGAAGAGGAAGAGGCGGCGGCGGTAGTGCTTTGTTCCTGCCGATGAGCCCGTGGTTTATGTGTGGGCGAGCGCCAGAGGGGGGCTTGGGCGCGGGGTGGCATGGGGCCTATGTTCTGGTAATACTATACAAACGCGAACGAAAACGAAAACGGAAACACGTACAGTTAGTACGTCTTCTGGGACCACAGCATGGAGAACTCTCGGCGCAGGTCTCTGGGGGTAGGGTGTGTGGGAAGGAAAGCAAAAGGAAAGGCAAAGCGCCACGAATCAAACACAAAAACTCACAGCTCTACAATCCTCACAATCCACAGCGCACATCTTGCTCCGCTTATGTTTCCCCCGTACGACCTCGTCGTATGCGAAGCCTAGCCCGTTGTTTGCGTCGGGGTTGATTTCGTAGCGCGCGTTGAGGGTTAGGGGGGTGGGGGTGGGGGTGGGTGTGGGTGCGGGAGGCGGGTTGTTATTGTTGGTGGTGGTGGTGGGTTGCTTAGAAGTGCCGGGTGGGTTGGTCGGTTTGGATGAGCTAGCAGGCTTGGAAGACCTGGTAGGCTTGGACTGGGATGAGCTTGCAGGCTTGGATGAGCTTGCAGGCTTGGACGAGCTGGTAGCCTTAGACTTAGACGAGCCAATACGCTTAACCGAGCCGATCAGTTTAGACGGCATAACCACACCATCGCCCCTACCCTCCCCCTCCCCATCCGCATCCGCATCATCAAACTTCCTCTTCTTCGAACCACTCGAGACCATCCCCTCCTTCTTTCCTTTCCGCGCGCTCCCTAGAGGAGACACCACAACTTCAGCCTCGACCCGCGTACTCTCATCCCCCCATTCTTCAACGTCCTCTCTGCTCACTCTCGGCGAAGACATACCCACCTTCGAAAGTAAGGAGGGGAACTTGGGCGTCTTGCTTTGGGGGGTGGAAGGACCTGGGAGTTGACGAGGGAGGGTGCGGGGGGAGAAGGTCCATGTGGGTGTGTTTCTGCGTGCAGGAGACGAATGGGGTGAACGGGGTGGACTCATCCGTCCTTGTGCGTGTGCGTGTCGGAGAGGTGAAGAAGGCGATTTAGGAGCGAGACCGAGACGACGTTGTAGAGAGGGGGAGAGGGCTGAGGCTGCGGTTGCGGTGTGAGTTGATGATGTCGTTATCCTTGGACGGCTGGGAGTGGTGGGCGAGGAGGGTGGGGGCATGGAGAGACGACGGGAGGTGGGGGATGGGAAGAATATCGTTGGGGCTATTTGGAGGGGGGTTTATGTTAGGATACGCGTGGAAGGCTATACTGGAGGAAAAAAAGGGGGAGATGGGACGGAGGGAAGAACGAAAACACATACCCTGCGAATCCTCCTGCGTCTGACTCTCTTCATTTATCCCTATATCCAATCCCAAACCCATTCCGCTATCCGCCTGATCCATCAACTCACCCCCTCCACCCATATTCTCGTCCGCATCCTCACCTCCACCGTTAACGCCTCCCGCGCCACCTCCACCACCAACACTGCCCGTCCTCCTCCTCTTCCTCCTCGGTGTCGTCCTAGGCGACCTACTGCTGAGTGGAGAGATAGCAGGGAACGGCGTCAGAGCCGGACTCGTACTCGTATCGTGGCTGGACGCAGCAGCGTTGACATCGACGATAGGCGAAGGACCGGAAGAGTCTAGCCGTCTACGTTTCTCTTTCTTGGGCGTCGAGGCTGCGTTTGGTAGGGAGAAGTTTGAGAGAGGGATGTGCGGGGAGGGAGGAGAGAGGCTGTGGTTGATGTGGATGGGAGAGGGAGGGGTGGATGTGGAGGTTATTCTGTGGGTGGGGGGTTGGTTAGTGTGATGGTTGGATGTGAGTGAGTGGGGAAGGACAGGACGAACCGGTCGTGATTCACGACGTTGGCAGATAATGGGTCGTAATAACCTAGCGGGTCATAGTCTAGCGGGTCGGAACCGAGCTTCATCTTGTCGTCGTGCCCGTCTTCGTCTTCGTCACCAACGGTGATGATCGACATAGCACGGCCTCTATCCACGTCGCTCTCTTCCTCGTGAGAACCCCGCCTGTCTAATTTTCTCAAGGCGTCTCCGATCTTCAGTTTGTCCCCCTCCGTCATGCCTTTGCCGTACAATACACGTTCGAGTAGACGCTTCGCCGTTTCGTATTTGTTCTCGGAGCGATCTAAATGACGTTCGGCACGTTTCTCGCGGACGAGAAGAGCATCGTATTGTCGTTGGAGGTCGTGTAGTTGGGTGCTGAGAGCATTGGTGTCGATGTTGGAAGGCTTTGATTTCCTGTATAAGCTCATCAGCAACAATGACAAAAGCAAAATAAGAAAGTGGATAGAACATACACGTCTACCGCCTTCAACGCCTCCAACTCCCTCTTCATCCTCTCATTATCAACCCTCAACCTCTCCAGCTCCACCTCCGCCTCATCCACCTCCTTCCCTTTCCCCTTCCCTTTCTCTTTCCCCTTGCCTTTCGACCCACCTTTCCCCTCCTTCCCCGTTCTGAAAATCCTTTCTAGCTCCCCCACTCTCTTGGCACTCCACTCAACACGACTCCTCTCCCAAACTGCCCTTTCCCTACCAATCACCTCCTCCGCCTCCTCCACGCTCTCGAACCCGAGTTTGAACACGAGGTCTTGCGAACGTTGGGTTAGGGAGAGGATCTGACGTTCGAGGGCGGATTTGGACGCTTGGGAGGATGAGAGTTGGGATTCGAGGATGGAGACGCGGTGTGTGAGGAAGGAGGAGGTTGGGTTTGCTTCCGGTGCGGGGATGTCGTCTGAGTCTTGGGGAAGACTGGTAGATGAGGACGGCTCGAGTGGCAAGGGCGCCATGATTAGATTATTCGTGACTTGGCCCTTCACCTTTACCTTGAAGTATAGGATGTGGAGATGGTGGTAATGAAGGAAGAGAGGCAAGGGCCACAGGGATATAAACGGAAGAACAAAAGGACGCGGGTGGCACCGAACGGCGAACGCGTCGAGTCACGATCACGCACGTTTAGTTCCCACGATGTGACCCGTTACGTACGCCACGCGGACCCACATCGATATCGTCCGCGGCCTCTTTTTCTTCCTCCACCACCGACGTTCAAGCATCTCGTCCTTTTCGCTGCTTTCCTATGTTCTTGACTTTCTATGCTCAAATCGGCTCTCGACGTTGGAATCTGCTCGGTCGTGCGAGTTGACCGTCATACCCGACACTTTTTGATCTCGGGAACTACGAACTCGACTTGACTCCCGAATCCTCAATACGGCTGTCATGGTGACTCTGATTTTCCATCTCGTTCTGTGTCTTCTACAATCCCCACCACCGAGACGGCGGGAATTCTGTTCGTACCTCGATTGAGCCGTCGTCTCGTCTGTATCTTCGTGATTGGCGTTCTTCGTCGTACACCGTCGAGGGCCGAAGACCTTGTGGACGATCTTCTCGTCGTTGCATAGCTTTAATTGCCTGTCTTCGAGCTCCTGAGTGGAATCTTGATGTATGGGCGTCGATGATATCTGAGGGCCTGCTAGATGTCGATTTTCTGTCTCGTCTGTATCTTCGTGATTGGGGCGGAAGACCTTGTGGACGATTTTCGAATCCGAGTCGTTGCATAAGTAGCTTGTGTCTTCGAGTCTTCGAGCTCCTGAGTTGATACATGGGCGATGGGCGTCAATGATATCTGAGGACCTGGCAGTGGATGTCCGGAATCCCCTCACTGGGAGGGTGTATGTATGCGCTGCGAGGGATGGCCGATGGCCTACTGAGGGTGATTTTGCGGTGCCTGTGGGTCAAGCTCCGATTTTATTCTTCTCCTTCTTTTTTTTGAATCTTGGCGTCTTCTTTCATGCTCTGCATAGAGGAGGTAGAATCTGCGAACGATAGACTGCGTTGCAGCATACTTATATGCATAGAAAAATCCGATCTTCATCTATGAGCTCGCTGCATCAGAGGAGTATTAGGGTTTTCTCGGAACACGTTTACTCGCCGTCGTCTCGTCTCCATCCTCGTGATTGGCGTACTCCGACGTACATACACCGTTGAGCGACCGAAGACCTTCAATATGGACGATCTTCCGATCGTTGCAAAGCTTGGTCTTCGAGCTCCTGAGTTGATGCATGGGCGCTAATGGTCTCTGACGGCCTGGTGGATGTCTGGGATCCCCTTGCTTGGTTTGCTTGGTGGATGTATATATGCTCTGTGAGGGTGCTCATCGGCGACGGTTTATTTGGGAAAATAGACTGGCAGTCAAGCTTCCTCTCCATTGTCCCCAGAACGGTTTTCTAATGTTTCCTTGTATCTTGAGAGATCAGACATAATCTATACCAGAATGACGGAATACATCAGATCAGATCAGACGGCATCTTTTGAACTTCTTTTGCGAGCTCTATGTATGCAACTTACCGTCTGAGTCTACCGCCTTAGCGCTCATCGTTACCGTTCTTGCGACGGTGGTAATCATTGGAACTAAATGAGTACCCTCTCGTCTCCCCCTTTCATCTTGGACGATTCAAGCCTTTCCATAGAACGGATAATTTTCTCTTTCTTTTTGCTTTTTTGGAGATGTGGCTCAGAATCTAGTAACCGAGGACTCTGGACGACGATCAACGTCGAGTAACCACCATACCCCCACACAAAGCTGTGACTACTTATCGCATTTCTCCAGCCATCTCCAGCCATGGCCATGGCCATTGATCCGGACTTCTCTCCCCGGGTCTCAAGGTTCTCATACCCCTACCCCTCCCACCAAGATTTTTCGTATCTGATGGAAGCGCACACCACCCACCCATTTATCGCCACGATATTTGATTGGCGCGACTACCTATTGACTTCTCGGCGACGGGCTTTGATGCAATCCGAGGACGTGCATGCGTATTGTGCGGTGTGCGGTGTGCGGTGCATATAAGGTCAACGAGTCGGTGTTGATGGATTCGTCTTTTTCGCCCCTCCCTTCGTTTTCGTGTCTTCGTTCGTTATTCTTTCGTTTTTCTGGGTTTTATCTTCGTTCGTTCGTTCTTTCGCTTGCCGCTAGCTCGGCCTTTGTTTTTTCTTGCCCTTCTTCTTCTTCTTCTTGATTTTTCGACGTATCGCCTTTCTACGCTACGATTTTCGTCTCTTCGGGTTCGAGTCGATCTTTATCCTAAGTTATCCCCTCTACCCATACCCATACACATCACTACCCATCCCAAACAAAATCACACGCAATGGTCCAGATCATCCACACCACCCTGCCATTCCTTCCCTTCCTCTCACTCCTTGCCCTAACCCTTCAAGTCCGAACCGTCACCGCCGCCACAGCGCCACTGAAATTGAACGACTGGTCGGTGCCGTGCTTCCAGGGTCGATGCGCGTATGATCTTCCGGAGGCTGATGTGGATAATTCGACTTCGGGTTCGAGTGGGGGAAGTGGGAGTTTGCAGATCGTACGTCGTTTTTTTTCTCTTTTCCGACCCATCAATTGTATATATGTGCGAATGTGCTCATTTATGTGTGTGTTGTGGCGTAACCAAAGTGGGGTTCCACGACCGGTATATCAGATATAACCCCTTCCGCGGGCTGGCTCGTCCTTTCCTGCAACACCTCCGCCTCCTCATCCGCCGTATTTATTTCAACTTCTGCCAACACCACCTCCAACCCGACATCGGCACAAGTAGATGTAAGGCTCGTGTGTTCGAGCGAGGATATGACGGCGGCGGGGTGTGATCATCTGTTTGCGAATGGGGCGGAGGGGACGTTAGTGAGGATGCCGCCTGCGGGGGAACAGAACGTGAGTGCAACCGCCTTGAATGTGTGTCGCTTTGGTCGCTAATGAGATTGTGCTCGGTTTGTGGTTTGGTTTTGTGCGATATAGTGCACCACCGCGCCCTTCCTCCGCGTCGCGAAAGCTTGGGTATCGGAGGACCAAACAATTCCGGGCAATGTGAAGCGGTCGATTGATAGCAGAGGAGGGGATGCGAACGTTACAGTCCATGCGTTGACGCTGGATACGAATTTCGTGGCGATGGACGCGGGGAGGTCGGTTCCCTTTTTTCATGTCCTCGCCACTTTTACCTCTTCTAACTGACGTTTTTCGTCGAAATTGGGAAACATGTTATAGGCACGGAAATGTATCCTTCTCGATCCAAGCGGGTAGCGTCGTGTACGCCCCTAACACCGGCAGTTCAGCCTCTTCAGGCGCAAGTCTGAGTAATAGGAGAAGGGGGCATGAACGTTCGGGAAGGAGGTCTATGGTTGCTGAATCGAGGAGGAGACATGCGTTCGTCGCTGATTCTTTGGCTCGTCGTGGTACGCATCTCGTCTCCCTCTTTCTTCTCACCCAATTTTACTACTCCTGCGATCTTGCGCTTATTTTCCGCATTTTTTGCTCCCGCGGAAACAGATGACCCGACGACAATATCGCTCCAATCTCCCTCCACACCCATCACAGTCTCCAACGCACTCTCCACCCTCCTCTCCGCGCACATCCCCTGCTCCGCGTCCGTTTCGGCTACTTCGCCTACTATCAGTGCGGGCCCGGCGACCGTACAAGCGGGCGTGGACGCGAGTATGGACGTTAATTTGGATGCGCAGGTGCAGGTGGGCGTTGTCGCGGTGGGGCAGATCGTACCGCCGGGGATTAGTAGTCTGGGAGTTACGGCCGGTGAGTAGCTCCCTTTCTTCTTTTACCTCCCCTTTCCCTACTATCTTTTCGCACGTCGAAAAGTTAATTCTGACGGTGTTGCTTGTGGTCAGACTTCAACGCCTCCATGAGCGGAACCCTCTCCCTCACCGCCTCCGCAACGGGCACCATCGACTCCGGCCCCCTCACCCTCTTCGAACTCGGCATCCCCGGTCTCTCCTTCCCCGGCATCCTCACCATCGGACCTTCCTTCAAGATCAGCGCCGATGCCAAAGCCTCCCTCGAACTCGACGTGGATATGAAGCTCGATCTCGCGCACAATATCACTAATGGACATTTGGTGTTCCCGCCCCAGGCGAATAGTACGCAGACGAATGGGACGAGCGGGGGCGTGTTCATCCCCGGGGATACGGGGTTGACGTTCGCGGCGAGCCCGGAATTGGATGGGAAGGCTAGTGTGGAGGCGCATTTGATTCCTGGGGTATGTCTTTTCCTCCCTATCCTCTTTTTCTACTTCTCTTTGTCGGAATCGTTGACTGATCCACGTGAACAGCTCGACATCGGCCTCGACGCATTCTCCGGCCTCGCATCCGCTACCATCTCCCTCAACCTCGACGCCTCCGCCACACTCGCCCTGAACGCATCCACCGGCGCCTCCGTCAGTGGCACGGCGAACTCGACGGGCGTGTCGGTGTCGAACGTGACGACGACGGCGCCGCAGGGGTGCGTGGATGTGAGCGCGGAGCTGAATGTGAATGCGGGCGCGGATGCGAAGTTTTTTGATTTGTTTGATGAGAGTGTTAGTGTGCCGATATTTGATAAGGTGTTCGAGATCTTCCAGGTGGGTCTACTTCGGTTCTCGATACTTATATCTCACCGCATGTTGCTGAAGTTGTGTTGGTTTTTCGGATGAGCAGAAATGCTTCGATGCGTCGAACAGCACGGACTCGTCCAACTCTACTTCGTCTTCCAGCAACTCGACTTCTTGCGATAACTCGACGACGAGCTCGAATTCGACTTCGATGTACAACTCCACGTCGGCCTATTCTTCGTATAACACCACAGTATACTCTGCCTCCAATTCCTCATCCGATGGGTCCTGCAACCCTACCACTTCGGCTTCCATGGCCGCTTCTACCTCCACGTCTACATCTGCATCTGCATCTGCATCTGCGGCATATACGATGCGCGGTTCGTCATGGTGGTACTCCCAATCTGACGCATACTCCGCCGCTGCCGCCGCCGCTTCCAATTCTGTGTTTGTCACAACGGTGACCATAACGCCCTCAATGCACATGGCCACACCTTCAGCCTCAGCAGCGGCGATGCCATATGCCTACGGCTACGGCGGGAACGCGAGCTATGGTTCTATGATGTCGAGGAGGGAGTTGAGTGTGATGGGAATTATGCGGAGGGCGGCGGATTTGCAGTGCGCGGGCGTGGATCTGTTGCCGCCGGTTGGGTTGGTCAGTCAGACGGTTAAGGCTGGAGAGTGAGTGTTTCTCCTTTTTCGACTGATGTTCTTTTATGTGATCATGAAGGCTGATTGGGTGTTTGATTGTGGTGTTTTAGTATCACGATCAAGTCAACTGTCGGGTGAGCATTCGGAAGCTGCGTAAGGGTATCTCAGAGATTTTTGTTGAGAAGAAAACGGCTGGTTGTCATCTTTTTGGTGGTTTGTATGAGCGATTTATCTCTAGTCACTACTGTGGACTTTGTGCTTTTAACTTATTACTTTCGTTCTTTATTGTCTGTGCTGTGGGATCTGGGATTCAACCATAAGTATTGTGCGGGTGCACCATTGATGCGTTCACTTTCATGTACAGTTCGCGCGTACGCCTTGTTCTCAGTATTGATCTAAGTTATATCTTTTCGTTTGTATGATAAGAGCAACGTCCTACTTTTCAATGTACTCGCAAGATATATAAGCACTTTCGTCGTTTTCTAACCCAAACATGAACAGAAGTGTTCCTAAAAGTGGGGTGAAAGCCTTCATCATAACCTAAGTAGATTCCTGGATGAGTAACACTCGTGGTGAAGTGGTTATCATGCTTGCCTTCCATTTCAGTGTTACGCTATGAGCGGTTAGCAAGCGGCACGGGTTCGATTCCCGTCGAGTGTATGACAGTGGTACTGCCTTGATTCTCACTTTTGTTTTGTTGAGAACGAATTTTGTCCAGAGTATTCGACATGCCGTGGGGAGAAGTCGTGCGGTGTGGCGAACGTACTGTATGTCGTAATTAAGCGCTGTCTATGGGGACGGGAAAACAAATTGGGCGCGGTGCACGTGTTCGAACCCTGCCTTGTCCATTTTTGTTTCTGGAGTTCCAAATCTGACTAGACTTCAAGAAGACTTACATACTAGTTGACGATGTTGAGTGCAACTACTGCTAAAATATTTACTGAATATCAGGCTCTGTACCCAGTCAACAAGGTCTCATTGCACTTCAGGTCCTGCAACACCACACTCTTGACCCTCGCTCTCAATGTCAGCTTTTCCCTCTCGACAAGATTTCCGAGGCGACGCAGGTGAGTCGCATAGACACCCTAACTCCACTTCGAATGTCGCTGATCTAGGATCTTGGTCCGCATAAGACTCCAAATCATATGTGGTTGAGACTGGTTCGCTTGCGTTGTGGCTCCGTCTCATATGGTGATGGTGATCGTGGCTAGCTGCTTGGAAGCTAGGAAGGTCGAACGAGGTTTCCGAGGTATCCCATACCGTTTGCTTTTGGTGTACGAGGACGATGATGACGGTAGGATAGAGCCCCTGCCAATTGGAGGATAAGTTTCGAGCATACAGTATAGTAGATGGGTGTAGGAAGGCTACGCACGACGATCTGGTTTGCAGTTGAATTGATTACAGATGCGGCGAGTTGGGCAGCTGTCGAGCTCGTGGTTTCGTCACGTATGTACGTGAATATTTTGGACAACTAAAGGGTACCAATGAAGAGCACGTCTCCTTCAGTCACAGATTCATAGTTGGATGCATGATGAGGACGTACCCAGAAAATAAGGTAGATGGAGCCAGACTCGATGAGAAGGATCACGATCCTCTCGCTATAGGTCCGATGTCCCTTCCTAGAGGCGCGTGATAGTGGGAAATCCCCACTGAGTGAATCCCGGAGCTGCCTATAGTACGGCAATGTCAAACAGTCAAATTTGATTCGGACTCCAAGGTATGCTGGTTCGAAGGAGACGATGATGACGGCAAGACATACCATGCCCTAACAGTTATCATAGAGGTCGCGACGAAGTTGATGGCTATGGAGAGGTAGAAGCTTGCGGTCTCCAGGTTTTGACAAGTAGGAGGTCGTGTCAGATAGTTCCAGTCATTGCGTCCTATGCAGCCTAAATATGCGAATGCCGTTGCTATAGGGGCAGAAGTGTACTAGTCAGCCGAAGTTCGAGAACTGCGAACTGAGAATTTGAAGAGAAGATTTGAAGGTGCTCACCAGTGGACGCAATCAATGATACTGCAAAAATTGAGACAACTAGTAGCGAACGATTCCACAGAGCACAAGCTCGCCACGCAACTACCGCGTCTCCGAGGATGAACTAGAGAAAATATTCGGTCAATGGACATTTTTCTACGACACCTCCCAGTCTAAACGACTCGTACTCACCTCCAAAGTGAATATGAACGACTGCCAAAACCATCTCGTTGCATTGAGATTTGAATACTTTGTCTGGAGGCCCTGCTCTGACCCGTCAAGTATTTGACAAATGGGGAGGATAATGTTCACGACGTCGATGGACCAAAGGGTGGAGGACATAAGGAACATGAGCGCGCAGGTTGAGTACATAGTAAGGTGAGCTCTTGTACAGTCTTCTTTGCGTCTGGAAAAAAGCGGAGTGAGATTATTGATGAATTGTGAGATCGTGCAGATGAAAGCGTACATCATGATAACGGTCGCAAAGACGAGGAACACGATGTATCCTCCTGAAGACTTCTGAGCATTCAAAACATGGGTCTGCCCGTTGTTTCGATCGACGTACCGTATACAACAGTTTCGGGAACAAATGCCGCTATTGCGGAGATGAGAGCATCTCCTGTGGCAAGAGCAGCCTTACCGTCTTTACTTGGAAGTGCCATGATGACGAGAAAGAGTCTGAGGCTTAATTGAGTGGGAAGAGACAACGAGTGGTGAGGGTGTATAGAAGGGTAACTTCTGTTAGAACACCTTGAAGCACCCGACTCATATATCTTGCATGGAGCGCACTTGCCTTACTGTGGAGACGGAAAATGTCTGAGACCGGAAGGTTGTTAACCACTCTAGTAAAAGCCAGAGTACCTGATATACATAATCAGCGCGCACAGAATGGATGGAAGCAAGCCGTGCCGGCACTGTTCCCAAAATATCCGTGTTAAAACGCGAGCGCCCTGTACAGCCTCTAGGTCGCGAGCAGCTGACCCAATGAAAGATAGTGGAGATTTATCAATGCAACAACGAACCATGATGACTTGCTGAGCAAAGACAAATAAGGTTGATGGCGAGTCTCGGTGGAAAGTTACTGGACGGTATATCCGGACCCATCACGCTCAGATCGGAGTCCGTGCTTATCCGCGCTCAGACTAAACCCTCTTGTTGTGGAGATATATATATGCAAGAACCGCGGTCGCAAATCCTAACGCTCCGTGGATAGCGATGCACCTGCGCGCTATCTGGGCTCAAACACAGAGTAGAAGCAAAACATGCACGTACAGCATCGTTGGCCACATAGAGACTAGCGGGTACAAGAAAAGGACAAAGACTATCCTGTTGGACGAGGTGATTATTCCGATTTGGCTCTCAAGAACTGCTAGCTGAGATATATCATGAGGTACGTCGCGCATCTGTTGAGACTGTAATGCAGGTCAGGCAAGCGATTGAGCCCGGCATGGAGAACGAGGAAGCAAACAAGCAGATCGCATTTTGGCGACCGCTCAAAGCTCTTTGGAGCGCTCCACTTACCCGCCATTTCACGCCACCGAGGCCTCTGGAGCTGCACTAGCGCCCGTCAGCCAAAACTCTCTAATACTCAAATGCTTCTCAGATGTCTGCAGGCGTTTAGAGATCTGGCAGGCGAGTAATTCCGACGTGAACCGGACGTTGCAGACCTTCCGTTCAGGCTATAAACAGTATGGCGCCTGAGCAGACGCGTTCAAAGCAGAGACTCGGAGTGGATCTGAGTCGTCATAGGGGCTGCCATGACAGTTGGGGAAGACGGCGTCAGCGCATCAGAGTTTTGAAAAGCATACCAAGAGTTTTTACCAGAACGGAGTTCTCCTAGAGGTTACCAATACTAGTACCTACTGGGTAGCATTCATGACGGGGGGAAGTGAAGTTCTTGAATCTTCTCTCGTGGCGATAGTTCGCGTTCGGTAAAGGCCGGCGGAGGTTGAAACGAAGACATTACTTACGTACGATTGGGACACCACCAATGATGGCGTTAGCTTCACTAGGTTTACCAACGTGCTCTGTGATAGGCATCAAAATTTTCTCACTCAGAGCAGTGATGACGAATTTCGCGGGAAGGATGAGAGAAGCAGTGGACGTCCCTCCCATCGTATTTTACTTATACCATATGGCGATGTTCTCCAGAGTTCATTTTTTGTGGCATCCATTCAAATGTGTTGACGGCATACCCATAGTGACGAACATAATCTCAGTGGTCGGCATTCCGAACGAGCACCTTCCTCATTTACTTTTTTTTGCTCGCTCTAGAAGTTTGGCATGCTTTCTCTCATCGTGGTCCCATAAAGAGGCTGTGCAGTGCACTCGCATACACATGTTTTACCATGATGTGTGCTCCAACGACAGTGAATAGACAACGGGTAAGACAGAAAATTCGATCATTAACATCCAAGCGTAGCTGAATAAAGAGATAATCGGAAGACATCAACTCACGTAAATGAACGACGTTAACACGCGCCCACTGATTACTCTGCCCACTCGACCATTACACCCCAACACTCCATCTCTCTCGCCCTTTCCTCTGTTACCGACTGGCAATTCCTGATCTTTACTTTCTTCATCCTCGTCGCTTCCTCGCCCTCCCTAGCGGCTGTACCTTCCACGCCGCACCAACCGCCACCTGTACCCGCAGCGCCTCTCTTGAGTGGTTTGATCTTTCGTACCCCTACTCCCGAAGCATTAATTTCACCTGCTTTTCTGGAAGATTTTGGCGCAGCTGAAACCTTCATCTCTTTTGTATCCTTCACCATCCCACTTCTCAGACGGACCACCTTCTCTAAACACTCCATATGAAACCCGTTATCGCATCCCCAAAGTCTCATTTCCTCCAATCGCAAACAGCTCTTCAACACCATCCTCTTCCCATCCTTCGAGACCCTCGTCATCGCTAACCCTTTCAAGACATCATCCACCCCGTCCACCATATCCATGTGCATGACTCTCAGCGCAGGCATATATGCCAACAATGTCTCGACGGAGTCCGGAACGATCGCGAACGAAGCGAGGGAGAAGGACGTGAGGAATGGAAGGCGCGGGTCGCGGAATATGGACTCGAGGCGGGGGAGGTAGGGAAGAGTATATGCAAAGGTTTTTGATGCATGACAAGCTACCCATGCGGGTCCTTCGTATACCGCAAAGTCATCATCGAGCTTTTTGCGATGATTGGCTTCTGTGTTCGAGATGGAGAGGGTTTCTAGAGCCGGGACATCGATGCGACGGAATGGATGACGGAGAGTGTCTCCTGTCGAGCAGTCAACACAGAGGGTCTTAAGTGTTGGGAGGATGATGGTAGGAACGAAGAGAGGCTTGGTAGAGTGGATGGCTGTGCTGTTTTTGAGCAGAGTGTCGAGGCTCGTGAAGGGGGAGTGAAGAATTGTAGGTTGTGTCCTTATACGGAAAGAAGGTGGGAGAAAGGCGACGTTGAGTGACTCGAGAGCTAGGGAAGGGAAGAAGGTGAAGAAGTAGTAGAGGCATTCGACTGGGGGACCTATCCATTCGAGCTCTTTGAGGTTCGCTAGGACGAGAGGGGGGACCTTGTTTGGCCCAGCTGGATACCAGTCTATGGCTTTATCCCAGAATGTAGGTGGGAGGGAGGTGTCGATCCCAATATCAAACTCGGGCCCGGCCTGGAGGAGAGAGAGTTTCTCGAGATTGGGGGCAGAAGAGAGGAACCGAGCAAAATGAGCGATCTTGAATGATGGATTGTAGAGACAATCTAGCGGGTGACCAAAGGTGAACTCCCGCAACAGAGGAAGATCACAGGTTGGGAGGAAGTCAAACGGGATTCCGAACAAAGATAGACACTGTAGTTTGCGGAACGGTTGCGGCTTCCACTTGACGAAGCTCGGCGTCTCGCGGCATGATGTGATGTAGTCGAGAAAGGGTCTGTAGAAATTTAAATCGAAGATGCGCAGGGACAATGTCTCCAGGGATGGGAAAACGGGCTCCCGCATGCAAAGCAGCAAGAACACGTCCAGCGTCATGGTGAACCAATCGTCGACCAAAATAGAACGTATGTCACCCAAGGTCTCGAGAACGTGAAGCGTACGACTGGGGTAACCGAATCTGAAGGCGTCGCTGCGCCTCTGAATCATTAGCTGTATATGACCAGACAAATGGAGCAAAATAGGATCCGGTTCGGCTTTTAGAATAATGTCGAGTGGAACTGGTTGAGCGCGGCGCAAGAATGCGAGAGCCTGAGGAGAGCGGACTCGTTGAGGTCCAGGTTCATCGTAGGAGGCGTCGCGGGGGTGCAGCTGAACTCTTCGCCACAGCATCGGCGTACCCAAAGCAATACCGCGCCATTTCCGACATACATGCGACAGGGTGATGGGAGTCGCGTCACAGGACGTATCGTCGAGATCGTCGAAGGGGTCGGTAGATAAAACAAAGATGCGACAGAGAAGTTCTGTAGGTAACCAGTTGATTGGTACTCTCAGAGCCTCTAGATCATTATGTTCAGCTTTAAGGGCGAGTCGTTCCAGACGTACGGAGCGGACAAGGATTTGAAGCTCGTTTTCGCGTTCGCATAGAGCGTCAAGTTGACCTTGTACAATAACAAGCCTTTTATCGAAATTGTCCAGGCGAGGTTTTGACATAGTGGTGAAAGAGAGGGGGAGAGATATGAGACGAGGAGGTTGGGAAGAGGCAGTGTTGCAAGGATGAGTAGAAGAACCTTTATACACACCTGATTTCGACGGCCCATTATCCTCCTAAAAGAGACGAATGAATTATGAAACGCTTAGGTCTCAAACGTTTTGGTCACTCTGGAAACTCAGCTGTAGGACAAGCTAAGGATCGAGCACGTAAAGAGCAACATCATATGAAAAGAGAGAACAAAGGAGCGCACTGAAGGAGACTGAAGGGCCGTTTGCGGTATTTGAAACCCCGAAACTCCGAATTTGGCTCTCAATTTTCAACACTATTCTGAGCCACTCGATGCCACACTCTCTGGTTACCTCCATTGTGCCCCCGGTCGAATGTTTGCCTCTTCAAGTTCTTGAGCTTACTCTGCATATGTATGCGTGTATCTAATACGAACGTCATATTCACTGCACTGTATGTGATGATTGTGCGCTTCGTGAATCGTCTCGGTGCTATGATCGATGGCATTGCTGAACGCCTGGCTGCGCTCTCATCAAGTCGACTATGAATCGACGTGTCTTTCGAATTCTATCTACTCGTATCTTTTTACTAGTAGTGTGGACTCGTGGACTGATCCTGTGAGATCCGAATCTTACTACTCGGGACTGATGATGCTAACCATCAGCACGTCAGTATCATTTATCACAATTATCGATCTATCGAAGGGCTTCTCGGACGTGTGGGCTGACCGTCAAGACCGATAGGTTCTGTGTTGGGTACTTATACTCAGGCACTTGTCCCAGATCTCTGTCTAACCCAACGCAGCCTTGCTACCTGACAGACGCAGGTATGTATCTCGAACTGTAGCCTGGTCCAGTATTTGCTCATTCCCACCCTCCACATAATCGTTTTCAGCATTATCGGCATGTCCACCAGCAACGAAACTACTACGTCCTTCACCGTCAATGGCCAAACATATCAGACCTGGTATAGAGTTTACGGCGACCTCTCCACTCGCACCCGTACCCCACTCGTCGCACTGCACGGCGGTCCAGGTCTTGTCTCCGATTACCTCGTTCCACTGCAAGGCCTCGCCACGTCTTATGATATCCCTGTCATCGTATACGACCAGATAGGGAACGGGCGCTCTTCTCATATCCGTGACAGAGCGGACTCCCCGTCATTCTGGTCTCTCGATCTCTTCCTTGACGAACTCAACAATCTTCTTCTACATCTTGGCATCCAGGACAGGTTCGATCTCTGGGGCCATTCGTGGGGCGGCATACTCTCTCTTGAGTACGCTATCCGGCAGAAGTCGACGGGACTAAAACATCTCATCCTATCCGACTCGCTCCCCTCGGTGGGACTATGGGGCCAATCGAGCATGCAGCTTTTGCAGAAGTTTCCTGAGGATGTTCAGGAGGGGATGATGAAAGGGATGGCTAATCCGACGAAGTACTTGGATGCGTTGAAGAAGTTCCATGCGGTACATGGGTGTACAGTTGTGCCGATGCCGGAGGAGGTTGTCAGGACTTTGGAAGGGGCCTTTGGGGAGGATGGGGATCCATCCGTCGCGCTTGCTCTGTACGCCTTCGATCTTCTCCTCTGCGTATGTAGCTGCTGATTCGTAATTTATGCACATGCTATACCCAGGATGCAACCGAGCTCGTGGTTCTCCACCTGGTCAGCCATCGACCGTCTTCACCAAATTGATATTCCTACCCTTGTCATCAATGGTGCGAACGACATATCTCAGGATTTCGTCGTTGAGCCGATGGTGGAGAAAATTCCTGGTGCGAAGTGGGTGAAATTTCAGGAGTCGAGCCACATGCCGTTTTGGGAAGAGAGTGGGAAGTATATGAGGGTAGTCGCCGATTTTGTAGAGGTTTGAGTATGAGTGTGACGTAGCCCTGCCGTCGGGGCACACGATGTTCACGGATGGCTTCAACAGCCTATCCTATACGGTCTCGAATATATCACTTGGAGGTAGTCAGATTCTCTGGACCATATATCAATAACAGTCCAAGAATTCAGCGTCAACTTTTGTAGTTAACTTCTCTCGCCACATCCCAGTGGGACTTGAACGGTGTTCGTGAGCGATCATGTCCTGTCGAGAGTTCCTCCACGTAGCGTATTCAAAATTCCAAAATCATGTCGCACCAAAAATGCTGCAACCAGCAGTGAAGGCTACTGTGTAAAAGTATGAGAAAAGTCGTAGATCTTGCGTAAATCTCCACTGTGGATCGTGGGAATACTGTGGGCTATCCTCCAGGCCACGCGCGTTCTTTGAACCTTGTCGCCACTCGACTTGACCACCTTCCGCCGTCGACGTCGGCAACAACAACGTCTGGATGGAGGAATCCCCGCCGCCGCCACCACAACCGGTAGATGATGCGAGCCCGCCGCCGCCTCCCCCACAAGCCTCAGGCCCGACAGGTTCGCCAACTGACTTCTTAAAAGGCGTTGTGGGCAAACGCGTCGTTGTGCGACTGACTTCTGGAGTGGATTATCGAGGTGCGTCCCGGTTTTCTTATCACGATCAATCGTATCTTTATGGACTTGCAAAATGTATGCTTTCTGTAGGAGTGTTGTCGTGTTTGGATGGCTATATGAATATCGCGTTGGAGCAGACGGAGGAGCATGTTAACGGTGCAGTCACGAACCGTTACGGAGACGCGTTCATCAGGGGAAATAATGGTGCGTCTAGTTCGGTATCTAGCTGATAGGCCTTCCGGCTGATCTTCGTACTATGCTTACAGTGTTGTACATCTCTGCGGACGAGGAGATATGATGTCCTGTATCATTATTGTTAGCGCCTCAATGTGCTCTTACTGTCCTTGCTTTCTATCGCTCGCCCATCTACACGTCATTCTCCTCATCCTCTGACTACTCACGCATAAAATGCTCTGTGCGTAGCGTCATACAATTCCATTCGATGGCGGTGAGCTCGGTTACAACCCACGAACGCCGATTGATGGGCCACGGTGGCTCCCATACGGCCGGACCGCGTAGGGATAGTTTTGCTCTGTCTGAGAGCTCAGCAATGAATCATCTGTGCGTCTAAAATGTACGAGCTCGTTTGGTCGGTTAGATACTCAGATTGAAGGAGTTTGCGGAACTCAGATTCTACACGATGCGGCATTCTCTAGATAGCTCTGCATCATAACCCTCACCATTCTAAGGAATGCTGTTCTATAAGTCTATAGAGTACTCAGGACTATCTTCAGAAATCTCCAGGTGACGAGAATGCCGCCCAAAAAAACATGCCGAGCGCAGATTATACGCTCCATAAACTCTCTAGTGTCTCGTTCGCTGAGTGGAGTCTGAGTCACAGAAATTCAACTACGACGAGCTTGAAACAAAGTTCGATACTGGCATGGTACGTTTGCTGTGTGCCAAAATGCATGCCATTTTATGTGGCGACTCACTTACATAGCGTATGGTCACAAGTGTGGCACCGGCACGACAGACCCGAAGCCACGCACTGATACCGGCATTTGCCGAAAGACCATGACACCGAAGCATTCGTGACAATTTCGTTCAACTCTATCTTTCTCCGGTACTACCACGCCGTGCACCATAAAGCATCCCACCCTTCGTTCGTTCTTTTCTTTCTTCGATACGCAAGACATCAATTGATATAGTTAACTGACAATGACTCTGTGGACTCATTAGAATCGTCACTAGTATAAA
Source organism: Stereum hirsutum FP-91666 SS1 (assembly GCF_000264905.1). Lineage (NCBI taxonomy): Eukaryota > Fungi > Basidiomycota > Agaricomycetes > Russulales > Stereaceae > Stereum > Stereum hirsutum. The sequence continues at coordinate 387,259 of NW_006763131.1, forward strand.
CCGGCTCAACGCTCGAGACGTTCGCTTCGCCCACCACACATCTGCTTCCTCCTGCTCATATATTGTAGCTGCCTCACTATGCCAGAACGTGTCAGCACAAAATTCACGGTTTCGGAAGAAGAATACGACAGCTTACGAAGTTCTGGCAACGAAATTCAAGATCTCCTCGACTTCCACATGGATAGACTCAGTCTTCAGGCTGAACCTGAAAGCATGAAATCTCAACGCACTTCCATACATAGCCTCCCCGTTGAGCTTCTCTGTCGAGTATTCGTTCTCGTCGTTGAGCCACACGACTCTATGGGTGACACTGCATTTGACACTCGTCCTGTCTGTCTCTCCCATGTATGCCGGCGATGGCGGGAGGTCGCTTTGGGCACGCCAATTTTGTGGCGAAGCATACATTTTTATCATTCCGATCTTTTTTCTCCTTCCAAATCACTGCCAGATTGTGTGACTGCTTTCCTTCAACGTAGGCAGAAGGTCACCCTCGATATCGTGCTCAGTAACGACGAGACCGACCCCTGGATCCCCGAGTCATATGATATTATCAGGACCACGGCATCATGCCTTGAATTAGGCCTTTATAATGGTCTATCGCTCCTCATCGATACTCATAACGTTCGGTGTATCTCGACCACCTGCTGTACCATGTTATTGGTGGACTTGTTCCTACAGCTCTTGTGCAAAAAAGACCGGTTCTCGTCTTTGGCGTCACTAGACCTGCGGCCCACATCCACATCATTCTATCGTTGGTTTTCCACGTCTATAACCAGATTTTTTGAGACATCGTCTCCTTTCGCCATGCCTTCCAACCCCCAATCACTTCCTTCGCTGCAGTACCTCTCACTACATGGGATACCCTTCGAATTCATCCCGGTCTGCGATTTTCCCTCCCTTCTGGAGTACTCGTTTGCTCGACCACTCAACATTGCAACCGAAGAACAGTATCAACGATCCTTCAAGATTTCTCACCTTGCTCAGCTCCTCGCATCCGCACCAAACCTAGAGAAACTTTCGTTCATCAACGCGGGTCCATACGTTGACGTCGAACTCGACTTCGATACGTCTATTCCCCCTTCCTTTTGGGATCATTCCTCCGCATGGTCACGACAAAGTCCCAGGAAGATCCCCCCTCTTGTCTTACGGAATCTGAAAGAATTCGTATGGATCGGTGTTGACTCACTTGGCCTGTATGCATTCCTCGCCTACTTTCCTTCCCCAAATCTCGAGCTCCTCGATGTGAAACTGTTCGCTCCAACTCAGAACTCTCTCTACTGGAGCGATTTTATCCTACACGATGTATACCAGGCGCCACCACACAGTATATCCCCCACCAAACTCGTTTCCCTCAACTGCTTGCACGTCCAGTCTTCCTCGGTCTCGGCTATGGAAATGATCGTCGGACTCCTCGACATTCCGTCCGTGGAGACCGTCTCCATAACGAACACCGAAATAAAACTTCTCCCGTCAGGCTACTGCATCCTCCCGGATCTACAAAGATCCGACAACATCTTCTTCGACCCGCGTCTCCTCCACCTCACTTCGCTCGCGCTCTCCGCATTCACTTTCACCTCAGAACACATCGCGTCGATGCTCTGTTATTTACGCACCCTTCGGGTATTGCAATGTGACATGATGGACGGGATGGACATCCTTCTGGAAAAGCTGGCCGAAACGTGTGTTCTGCCGAACCGGGAGTTTCTGTCGATGAGATATTGTCCGAGGTTGGAGGAGTTGAGGCTTTGGGAATGTGGTCGTGGGCTGAGGTTTGAACGGCTGGAGGAAGTGGTCAGTTTGAGGAGCGGGTTGTTGAAGGAGGAGATGCGGATCCAGAAATCGACTAGGCAATTGATGTCCGGTAATACGGGAGCCTCAGCGAGTGAGACGAGGAAGATCAAGCCGTTGAAGCGAAGGGCTATGATGTCCGTAGGTGGAAGTGCCAGCAGTAGTACGGGAGTGACAACGCCGCAGTCACGAAGAGTTGTAGCCTTGATGGAGGCTCAAGAGGCAGCGAAGATCAAACGGGTCAGCATTGTAAATTGTGACTCGGTGTGGGAGGAAGAGGCGAGGTCGTTGGAAAAGTGGGGTGTCGAGGTAGATTGGTCGGCATGATAGTTCGTATCAGATAACGAGTTCGCTAGACTGCATGTATATAGAAATAAACAGGTTTCCGTTTGAATCATAAAGGCAAACGCCAATAAATTTGTCTATTCTAAACGGTACCGAAAGCAAGGAAGAGCCAAAAAAAAATACTCCTCACTATCGAGAAGCGACCGTACTAAGCCCCCCCACATCTGAATCCAGCCTAAACCCCGTCACATCCAACCTGCAGAATCTGCTATCCTATGTGAAGCCATCCAATCTACTCGACTTGCAAATCGCCTTGGAGCAGCGTGGCGGTCGACCGTTCGATAGCGGGGTGGCGCGAGCGGGAATAAACCGCGTTTCAAGCTCCGCCAAAACTTTATGCCCAGCGTGTCAACGTGTCCAGTTGGCCGAGGCGCCTTCCACACTGTCTTATTGAACTCTCACTTATATTCCTGGTAAAGCTTGAAACTTTGCTGCCAGTGGAAGAACTGATCTGGTGACCCTGCAACAACTCTACCGAGCTGCCGCGATTATGCTGATGTTCTTGCTTCTGTGTTCAAGCTGGACGTTACTCTCAACACAGAGTAGCTCAAACCATGCAACATCTCACTCTTCCGCAACTTCTCGGACTTGGTATATTTGCCTCGTATTTTGGACTTATATTGGCTCTACTGGTTGTTATATTTCGGAGCCTACCACCTCTTCACAACCCAAACGTATCCAAAGGTCGCGTTTACTCTTTTATAGCTCTTACACTTATATCATTCGCACACACATGGTTCTGTGAGTCTGCTTCTCGAATCTCCACTACAATAATGCTGATTTATACAAGATATGTTTTCATTCATGCACGTAAGTTCTTGTCTTTCAAAGTTAATGTACGTCTTCTGAGGGATCACTTCGCACAGTGGAGTTTCGTCGATTACGAGAAATCCCATGTCGTACATTATGAACAGACCCAAATGGAGCGCGTGGCCAACTGGCTCTCTGGAACAGCTCTATTCGAGCAGGCGTGGAAGATTGTATGCTCTCATCCGCAAAACTGGTGGTGGAGCGAACAACTATGCCTGTTTACGGTCGGTGCATGGACTGTTTTCCTGCTTAGCGAAGGTAAAGTGCCTTGATCTTGCGTTTCATCTCGTTCCAAGCCAAGTTTAATGGTGCACGTTTTTAGCACGTCAGCGCTCCATAAAGCATGTCTGGGCATATATGCTTCTTGGACAGGTTGTCGCGATATCCGTCGCGTCGAACCTGTTTTACCTCGCGGCGCTCCTTTCTCCATTACCAAGCTCCAAGCATGGCGCGCCACAATTGGTCCCGATAGTGTTGTGGCTCAGCATCGTCCTTTCCTTGGGGACGGTCTTCCTCATTCCACATTCTCTCGAGCACGACTACTTTCTTTCGAACCTTCTCGCCATGCATATCCTCCTCGTCATCCCACTGGCCGCACCACGCTCTCTTCTCTCCTCTAAATTCATGCAGATTCGGCTGCGGACTTTATTCGCCATTCTTGCCGTGGCCACCCTCATCCCACGCTCTCGGACGATATCCCTAATGCTCGAATCCATACCCGTCGAGGCCGAACCCCGTTATGAGGCTATAGCAAGAGGTCTATGGCAGACTCTACACTCTCATCCGGCACAGTCCTCGATCGGCTGGGATGTCGTATGGACGACGGTTTCTTTTTTAGCGTGGATATCAACTACGCCGTCCGCCACAGTAATGTTGTTACCCCTTTCTTTGGGCAGTGTGGCATTTTCTGTTGGCCTTATGGCACCAGTTGCCCTCTGGGTAGCAAGCTCTTTGTAGGAATAATGGGGTGCGTCCTTGTTCCTCAAAACGGTTTCTCATCCGTATATCTCACTATCATTCTGAAGATCATTGCAGCATTCCTATAATGTCGTTGTCATCGCTTAATGTCTCTTGTCGTACATGCCTCTCAAATATTCATGTTCTAAATCTCGTGCCCCACGCGATTGAATATTTGAATGCTCTCGATGATGGACCACGGAATCTATGATCTGACGCACTTCTTTCGGTGTTTTTTTCTTGTTGATGATGCATCGCCACTAATCTGGCATTGTGCTCTTGAGCTCCGGGGCGATCTCGGCGACTGATGGCGAGTAAATCGACGATTATTGCTCGCTTTGACTGGTTTCACCTCGCGAAACAACTCCGGAGAACAAGGGGCCTTTTCGTTCACGCGGAAGAGTGGAATCGGGAAAGCCAAGATCGCTCGAGTCAATTACCGCTTGCCACATCGTCATCCTGCATCTCATCTCGAGCACGTGTGCTTTACGGAGTGCTTGCACGACCAAGATCGTTGCCCAACAGGATGGCGTGGTTCCTAGGTTTTGCTTCCAGCGATGGACCGACAGTACTATTGCCGCATACAGAGCCGCATGCCGTAGGAAAGATAATGCCAAATTCATGCCACATGCACAGACCGCCGGGCTTGAAGCTTGAACGTTTGAACACCAGTCCTTCTAATTTCATGGTCCCGACCATATCGCGAAGGCACCGTCCACTCACTCGGTATGCATACCACGATGACTGCCTAACCGAACTGCTCGCCCACAATCACTCCTCCACTGCTTCGATCATGTTTTTTCCAACTCTCCGTCCAAGTCCAACGCCTAGATCGGTAGAGGAGCAAAACCCGGGCCGGCTTTTTTCTTCACGATCTAGGAGGTCTGTTTGCCAAGTTCTAGATGCAAACCGTCCTACGGCCTCCGGTCGAGCATTTTCACTCTCATTATTGCGTCTTTGAGTGTGATTATTGATTACCGGCGTTTAAAACTTACAGCGCATTTTCCCTCTTGGCAAATGTTTTGTCTGTTTTATGCCGGTTTTCACGCTATTCCGAGTCACAAATATTCCTAGGTGCCTTGATAAGCATGTCGGGCTCCATACAGGCCTGTGACACAGGAGTTCGCCCCTCGCATCGGCGTGGTCAGCGCTCATCGCTCAATGCCGGTGAACCGAACTCTAGGTCGTGGCCTAGATGTTTGAATTTACCGAACGGAGCGGAGGTGGTGCCGCTGCTTTCACTGTCAGCTCTCTATCTACCATGAATGAATGGTTCCGGTGAAACAAGAAAGTTACGGTCGGTACTCGAATGAGAGTCTCCGAACGCTTACGCATGTGACCGTCAAAGTTGGACGTTGAACTGACGAGGCGAGTTTTCACGTTTTGGAGAGGCCGCTCCAGCCGCTAGTCCAGCAAAGAGATGTTCGTGTCCCATTTTTTGGTGGAACAGTAGTATATATATATATATCAGTAGATAGATACTTCTGAGAGAGGTAGAGGCGTGCGATACGATAACGGGGCAAGAGAAATGAGGCACGATAGATGATGAATATAGCGAGAGATCCAAATCATGGAAGCACTGAGTTACTGGAGGAATAAGACGAAGATGGATATGGGATAAACATAGATGATATAGAAGGTGCAGGGCCGCGGAGCAGATCTGAAATCAGAAAGTGTAAGTATAAAATGGAAACGGAGATGGGTGCATGTGCATCTGGGGAAGGAACGGGATAATTTATAGCGAAGAACACTGTCAAGTTAGTCTTTGGAAGAAAAGCGAGAAGAAAGAAGCCGAGGGAGAGCAGGGAGCTGCTGCATGCGTAGACGTTTTGAAGTGGAAATGAAGGATAATGACGAAGATGAAGAAATGAGAAGATGAAAAAAAAAACGATGATCAATGGCTCATTTCACCAGACTTCGGGCTATCTCCGTCCATACGATGGTCACCCCCCACATAATACCCCATATGAAGTGCCTCAAGGCGGAGTCCACCATCAAAATCACCGTCGAACTCTTGACCGTTTCCGTAAGATTGGCAGGTTAACATCGCGATGTCGTGGTCAGATGAGGCGGAGTTGGGAGGAAATTGGTCCAGGAGGCTATGGGGCGTAATGGGGGAGGGGTCGGAGGGAATGGAGCCGCTCGTAGAGCTGGAGCGGGCATGGGAGGTAGAGACGGCATCGTAGTGATGATGTTGCATCGGATTCGAGTCGTGTGGGAAGCGGTACGAGTCCGCGGAGAAACTGTAACGAGAGGAAGCTACAGTATGAGTGAAGAACGAGGGATGAATAAAAAAGATGAAGAATAGGACAAGACTGACGGTTGGTGAAGATACATGTCGTCGATAGGCTCCCCCGTGAACGTCCAACCATGCGCATTCGGCAGCATGGGAAGGGGTAGGTGCATGTGAGACACCTCCGAGGCTGCCCGTGCCCGCCCGACCTCATGATGACGCTCCAGGTTACTAAAAGAGACGTTCGGCTGAGACGTCCTACGACTCCCGTAAATCTCAGCAGCAGCCGTAGAGCTACCGAGATGCCCGCCATAATATTCGTCCTGACGATAGTTCCAGAGAGCTTGTAGTTGCGGCTGAGGGTGAGGTTGATGCTGAGGCTGGTAATGAACCTGAGAGGCGGAGTTATTGGCGTCGAGGACGGTAACGGTGTTCTTCGTTGTGTCCACCGTCGTTTGGAGCGGGTTGAAGTTGACGTTGGAAAAGTCAAGCGGGGGAGGTCGAGGTCGTCCACGTAGACCGGACGGGCGGGCTTCCAAGGAAGTTACTGACCTGATACGACCGCCGGACAAAGCCTCTGCAGCATGCTCGACGGGGCCCATAGCCTGCTAACCATGACGAATGTTAAGTCGCTGGGAAATAGGCAGGCAGAGGGATTACTCACGGTAACGACGTTAGAATCGACCGCCATCGAGTTAGACATCGGACTCGAAGTATGAGCCGTAGTTATTGAACTCTCCTTGGCCAGCGACGACCGGCGGAAGTGGCTGACATTCGGCTCGCGAGGATGCACAGGAAGCGCGGAGAGCGTCGCTGCACGTTTGCGGGAAGGCTGAGCTGGCGAGTTTTTGCGACGGAAAGAGGCGGCAGAGTCAAGCTTCTCGATGAAAGAGGACTTGGTGGCGGAGGTCGGCGAGCCGTTACTCACAGGACTGGCCGGAGCGGGTGGGGGTTTCGGTTTGTTGGGGCCACGCATCTTCCGTTCCGGGGCGTACTCGCAGATAAGTCCGCGAGAGAGGCAGCGTTTGCAATTGGGCTGTTCGCCAGAACACTGTTGAGGGAGTGGGATGAGACGGCGTCAGGATGGGATTAGAGTGGAGGTAGAGTGCGAGAGAACGTACCTTTGCCTTGCGAATTCGACATTTCTCGCACGCCTGAGCCGTACGCAGACGGGGGTGCTCTACCGTTCTCAAGAATATACCAGTCTCAGGATCCAACGACCCAGAAACACCCGCACTAGCTACGCCACCGAAGGCGTTTGCGGCAGGAATGTTGGTGGTACGAGGCAAGATTTTGTTGCCGATCGAAAGATGTTGTATATCGAGTGGAGACTGGAGAAGGGCAGGAAGCGTACCGCCGGTAGGGAAGTGAGCTTGCGCTTGCTCCTGGGCGAGGACGAGCGCCTGATGATGCTGACTGTCATAGAAGTTTCCGTGTAAGAGAGCGAGACTCGTGGGCGAGGTAGACGGTTGGAGTTGTCCGTAGCTATGGTGAGCGGCGAGGGCGTTCATCGCCCAGAAGGAGTTGTGGGCGTGGATGTGCGAGGGATGTTGCAGATGGGAATGATCTGACTGCATGGTAGGGCTCGAGTGTGGGTACGCCTGCTGGGGTAGTAGTCGCCCGTGCGAGGAGCGGTCTGAGGTAGTGAGTTGGAAGTGAGAGTAGACGTCGCCGTGGCCTTGCGAGTGGTTGAGAACAGAAGGCGACGAAGGATAAGATACGTCGTTGAAGGTAGTGGATATGGATGAAAGGGGCGGCATGACTGAGACGGGTCGTGGAGAGGATGGATCGGTTTCGGAGTAGATGAATCAACCGCTGAAAGCCCCAAATAACGGCCTTCTCAGTCGGGCGATATATATGAGGCGTAGCTGTCACTGGACCCGTAGACCAAGTTCGATCGAGAGGACTGCCGGCTTCCTTGGGAGTACCTGATGATGATGCGTACGCTCGGACGAGCGATTGAAATATTGAGGCTTTTGTCGGAGATTAGTCTGTGACGGTCTGGAAGACGATGGTCGGGGCGAGATTGTAGTGCGCTGAAAGTGTCAAGAAGAGAGAGAGAGACAGCTTGAAGCTGGTGATGATTAGCTGTCCGACTTGAGCACGATCGATGTTCGTTTGTCACTGTGTGTACACGATCTCGCGCGAACTATCCATAGGCTTGGCTCAGCTCCAGAACAATGGGAGACGATGATCGGCTATGACCAAGGATAAACGCCATTTGCCTCCGTCAACTCCGAATCAACCGAGTATACGATCGACCAAACAACGATCCACAACCCGTATGTCAACGCGCTCCTCAAGTGCGCTGAATATTTTAACGGTAACGCTGCGGGTACGGCGGTTTCAAAATGCGAAGCCGGGTATGCTCCACAGTCAGGATTATGTGGCACTTTGCAGCCGCACGATGGCAAGGAACGATCGCCGAAGCGCACGGACGTGCGTCGCTTTTCATTATGGTTGCCCAATTCTAGCCACAACGGACCACCTCGCCCACACAACGTTCAACCATAGAGCTTCCGTGTGCTCCCGGGAACTTTCGTCTCCCATGGGAGTATCACGAGATTTCACCAGCGAAGCGAAGAATCCCCTTTCTCACAATGAGGGTCCCACGAGAGGAGGTTGTGTCCCATTCCTGGGGGCGTCGTTGGCAGGCGTGGTAATTCAGAAACAATATACAGCCGTAAAAGATAGCCTGCGATTGGTTTGTCATAATAATCATCCTGAATGAACGCGGAAAATACGGAACGATCGTCAGAGAGCACGTACATATAGGGATATACAATTAGGAGTACCCGACCCACAACACAGCCTCCTCTGTAACTCCAGCCTGGACCGTCGATTGCGTCCATTTCCAACCAAAAAACAAACCGATAATGTTACACAAATAAGGCTACATCGAGCGATTGCCACCGGGGCACGGACCATAAGATAGCGTCGCGAATAAATAATAATGCAAAGAGCGTGAATGATAAGGATTCGTGGGTTTGTCGACGTAGCCGTGCATGGTGTCGTATCGCAAACGTAGTACGGTAGACGAAGGTGGGTGGAGAGGATGTGGGCGAAGGCGTAATCATGAATGGCGAATCCAAGAGCGCAAGATCTTGCTCCAGTGGCTCCTGTGTTTCGCGGCGCCCCGCTTGGCCAAGGTAGCGGTGTCCCGTTTCTTGAGATTGCACTTGGCCACATTGGAGGAGGTCGAGGATGTCCCAGATGATCCGGAGTCCGAGCCCGAACCTGTACTTGAACTTGAGCCAGAACTAGTTGTGGCTGCTGACGATGCTGTGCTCTTCGTCGCAGTAGCAGTAGAGGTCGTTGAGCCAGACGCACCGGTGGCTGACGAACCAATCGCGGAGCCGGTCGCTGTTACCGTCTGGCCGTTCTCGAGTATACCGGACGGAGCTTGTCCACCTTCCTCTGTGGATTGATCTGCTGTAGCGGCGAGGTTCGAAATATCAGGACCAGGGAAAATGTAGATCTGGTTCCCGTTGAAGATCTAAACAATACTCTGTGAGCTTAAGCATGAAAACCTCTTATAAAGTACAAGGACGAACCGTAGGATCGTAGATACCGGGGTCGTCATCGTTGTACGCTCCAGGAAAGGCGACGGTGCTGTCTGGGGTACCAGTCCCCGAACCGCCGATGCGAACTTGCGTGCAAGAGGGGTAGAATTCGGCACCGCCCTCTGAATCGGCAAGGTGAAGAGCGATGATCTCGTGACGGATGAGGTAGTCGCCTGGCGCGAGATTGTCGGGGAGTGACACTGAGAAGGACTTCCCTTGCACTGTCGGAGTGAACAAGTCGAGAATAATTAGAATGGAGAGGAAGACAATGGCACAACGTCGGTTCTAAACGTACTAATCTCTGCCTGATACCAGGTCGAATCGTCCGACTTGAGGCCAACCTGATCGATTTTGAACCAGGCAGCGTTGGTGGAGTTGTACTGGTCGCAAGTCGTATCCTCGCACATAGCCATATAGGTCATCAACGGGCCAACTTCGTGAGGCCACTTTACCATGGAGGGAAAGGATATACAAAGATCAGAATCACAGTCGAGGGAATAGAAGATGTCACGACGTACGTTGTCCGGCCCATCAGTCCACTGGAACACCACGGTGCTTCCAGAATTGGCGTCTGCGACTTCGCTCGCCAGCTGAGCATCAAGACCACAATTCAGATCTGGATTGCTTGCTCCCTTGACGGGACCGTTCGAGCTGATCTGGCGTATAGGGCTGGCATTAGCAGTTTCCCCCGGAGCATTTCCGTTATAGACCGTCCCATCGATGGTGACTTGTCCAACATATCCATGGGCCAAAACATGAGAGAAAGAAGCGAAGAAAGATGAGACAGTGAAGGCCAAGCAGGGCAGCTGCGTTCGCGAACGCATGAGAGGAAACATGTCGAGATACGGTGTCTGGCTTCAATCGTTGCAGACGTCGCGGTTTGATAGATAGGCCTTGCGAAGGTCGTGAGCGTCGGGGGAGGCAAAAGCAGGCGAGGCCCTCCATTTTTGTATGATCAGATGAACAAAAACGCGGTGGACAGGTCGCATTGTTCTGAAATTGGCGCCTCGAGGCAAAAGCTCGTGTGAAGAGGCACTGCCACATCTGAGCTTGTCCCCTCCCCTTTTTGTACGCTTAACTGAACAATTCATGGATTATACAGTGATTCGTCGTTAGGAAAGCGACAGACGGGTCCAAAGATTGTCCAAAGCGAAGAACAGAGACATGAACAGAGGACAGCGAACAGCAGTGAACTTGACTGGACAGAAGAAAAACCTCGTTTGGATTTGGTAGAATTTGTTGGTTGAATTTCACACGATCCCGGATTTTGCCGAATCGGGGAAAATATGCCGGAAAAGCGTCCCAGCGCCGCTTGCACGCAACCACGAACAGGCCCACGCCCGTCGAGCACAGTGTGTCGCGCACTTGCTACTGTATCACCTCGACTTGTAGAACGGAGTGTCATAGAAAACAGAGACAAGCTTTTCCGACCGCTTACCTTCGGCAAATTCGACTTATGATCTCTGAACGATGCTACACGCATCATAGCCCAGCACCTCAGCCTTACTTGTTCGTTTCCCTTGCTAATCGAATTTTCTGGATATGGTTGGGCTGTCACTCCTACGAATTCATGCTGGCGCATGATACATATGAGACTAGCTTTCCGGTATACTCTGAACAGACGTTCGTGGCCATGGCTTTAGTCTGTTCAAGTCTAGCGACCTCTTCTCTACCTGCCATGAGTACCGTGACTGCATGAACGCTCTTTTAAACTTCCCTGGCTTCGTTGTCTTGGTCTTCTTTCACGCATCGATTTGGATAATGCTACTAACAGGCAGCCTGCGATCGTCCAACTCTATTAGACGGAGCTATTATGTGCTGCTTCTCGATGTACTTCATCGGAGATCTGCCCTGACTCTGTACTCGCTGCTCGGAACGGGAGAAGCTCAGGTTCGAGCGACTCTTGTATACGCACGTCGACTTGACTGTGCATCTCACCCATTATCCTCTAGTCTATTCGACAGCGACGCTGCAGGCAGCTATGTTTGGTGTTATATGTTACGCGCTGTTACTCCTCGCACATTACAACATCGTCACCTCAGCTCAGGCTGCTTTCGATCCCGGAGATGGTACACCATCCTGGAAGTATAATGTCTCGGCATGCCCTGGTATGTGACCTTCGTATTGCGCGCCCGAGAGCGAACAGTTAACACGAACACGCGTCTTTCCAGGGTACAATCTCAAGTCTCTCCAGAACACAAAACACGGGTTTACAGCGCATTTAAATCTGGCGGGCCGGCCGTGTAATGCCTTTTCCAGCGACATTATTAACCTGACCATTCAGGTCTCATACGAGACGCAATCTCGGTGCGTCCAATGTCTCCATTCCCCATCTCCATTTCTCTGAATCATAGTCCTCTGTCAAGACTGCACGTCAACATTTTCGATACTGCCAACCAGCAATTTACACTCCCGACAGCCTACTTTGAACCTAGGTCTACGCCACCAACCGACTCTTCGCCGTCATTCACGAGCTCTTCTAACCTCGTTTTCAACTACGAATCTACTCCCTTCGCCTTCTGGGTCACACGCCGCTCTGAACCCGACGCTGCTCCCCTTTTCGATACGCGGGTTTCATCATTGCCGCCGACGCCAATACCAGCTTTCTTCCAGCCGACTGAGTACAACCCAGGATCCAGCACCGGTTTTGACGGGTTTCCGCTTGTATTCGAAGAGCAGTACCTCCAGGTGACTGGGCAGGATCACTACAGCAATGTAGCGTACATGCTGATTACGCGTATGTTAGCTGACTTCTGCCCTTCCACTGGACGCGAACATCTACGGGCTCGGAGAAGTCGACGCAAGCAGCGGTTTCAGGAGGGATTTAAGCGTGAACGGGACTATTCAAACGATGTGGGCTCGCGACGATCCGAACTCTGTCAATCTGAATCTGTGAGTTTCCTCGACACCGATGGGTCACATGATCGCGTTTCTTTCTGAGCACCGTTTCGCTCTCCCACCAGTTATGGATCGCATCCGATCTACCTCGAACATCGGTTCAATGGAAAAACAAATACCTCTCGTTCCCATGGCGTGTTTTTGTCTAGGTATGCATGTCTGTATTACTACACTTGAGTTGCAGGCTGACATTCATCTGGACCGTGCGAACAGCGCCGCCGGAGCTGATATCATTCTCGCCACACCTCCGTCATCGGGGAAGTCGCTCATTCAGTATCGTATGTTAGGTGGTACCCTCGACTTTTATTTCTTTTCCGGTCCAGATCCCAAAAGCGTCATCGAGCAGTATGGAGAAGTCGTTGGCAAGCCTACTTGGCAGCCTCTGTGGGCATTTGGATTTCACCTGTGCCGGTGAGCGACTTATTTCGCCAGAGATTGTTCGGGGTTGGCTGATAGTACGGAAGGTGGGGCTATGAAAATATATGGCAGGTCGAGGAACAAGTTGAAAACATGCGCGCTAATGATATCCCTCTCGAAAGTACGTCCTTGAGAAATAAAAAATTCTCTCATGATCACTGTACTCATCAGGATGTTTAGCAATCTGGAACGATATCGACGTGTATCATTCATTGCGCGACTTTACTTCTGACCCTGTCAGCTATCCCAGTGACGTGATGAGAGAGTTCACTCGTAACATGGTCAGTGAGCTTCGATATCTGTCTACGGTATTCACTCCTAACATCCATATCAATTCAGAGCGCCCGAGGACAACATTGTACGCTACCTTCACATTTTCTCAATCCATCCATTGATAAAATGTACTAGATATCCCGATCGTGGATGCCGCCATTGCCCACATCGCCAACGACACCGACATCGTCAGTCTCCTTCCATCTCCAACCGACTCCTAACTAACGTCCTCTCTCGTAGTACGACCCCTTCTCCGCCGGGATCGAGAAGTGAGTGTACCTTGGCTTCTTTGGTTACACCCCTATTAATGTCCCGACTTTCATAGGGATGTCTTCATCAAGAATCCTGGTGGTTCTCTGTACATCGGTCAAGTGTGGCCCGGTTATACAGTAAGTATATACTTGTCTCATCCTTGGCCTCCACAAAATAAATTGAACCTCGAAAACATCCAGGTGTTTCCCGACTGGTTCGCTAGCAATGTGGAACAATATTGGACGGAAGCACTGGCGAATTGGTCTTTAAGTGGCGTAGAATTCTCGGGCCTATGGTTGGACATGAACGAAGCGAGTTCGTTCTGTCTAGGTTCATGGTCAGTATCATTCACCAATTGAGCTACAAACAGATCTTTCATGTTATGCCTTTGCATTCTAGCGGAAGTGGCGCCGACCTTTCCAATACCACTGCACCTTTTCCGTTCCCAGGAGATCCTGGGAACCCCGTACTTGACTACCCAGAAGGGTGCGTTCTTTCGTATTCGCCGGTCTGTTGTTACGCCCTTGGTGACCCTTGTGGTCCATCAGATACAACTCAACGTTATCCGGCCCAAGTGGCAACATCACCGTTAGCGGGACCAAAACCTATGGAGTTGGTGCTCCTGTCTACTCACCGGTGTACCAAAGTGGGATCCGTAAGCGTGGCGTCGGTGCAGGTGGAGAGACAAATATCGATCTTAATAACCCTCCTTACACGATTCACAACGGTACGCAGTTCATCAATTCGTCAATGACGACCATGGTTGAGTAGTGCGTACTCCATCCAGGATTTTTGGGTCTATCGAATCACACAATCGCCACCAATGCCACACATGCTGGAGGCTTCGTCGAACTAGATACCCACAACCTCTTTGGATATATGGAGGAGCGAGCGACACACCGTGCCCTGACACAGATTCGTCCTGGTGAAAGACCATTCCTAATCAGCCGCTCGACGTTCCCCAGCTCTGGGGCTTGGACTGGTCACTGGGTGTGTTCACGTTCTTTTCGCTCTTTATTATTCGAGATGGCGAGGCTGATATGAGCGGTGTGACGTTATAAATAGCTCGGCGACAATTATAGCAAGTGGGCGTACTTACAATATAGTATCGCTGGTATCCTCCAGTTCCAGCTTTACCAAATTCCTATGGTGAGTTCCTCAGCAATGGACCTCTTTGCAGTCTGCGTACGAATGACTTCTTTCTTAGGTTGGAGCCGATACCTGTGGCTTCGGTACGTGCTCTGCTTAGTTTGCACTCGCTCACAATCTCATGATGCTCCTCATATGACAGTCGGCAACACCAACGAGGAGTTGTGCAATCGCTGGATGCAAGCATCGGCATTTGTCCCCTTCTACCGTAACCACAACACGCGTGGCGCCATCTCTCAAGAGCCCTACCGATGGGACAGCGTTGCTGAGGCCAGTCGCACGGCCATCGCCATACGTTATGCCATGCTTCCGTACTGGGTCAGTTCACTTCTTTATTCTAGAAATGGTTCGGCTGAATGTGCTCATTGTGCTGATGTGATATGAAGTACACACTCTTCGCTAATGCGTCAATGTACGGAACGCCTCCCGTCCGTGCGCTCTTCTTCGAATTCCCAAACGAGCCTGAGCTATTCCCCGTCGACTTGCAATGGATGATTGGGAGTGATATCTTGGTGACACCAGTGACGAACCCAAATGTGACTTCCGTGGATGGTTCGTCCCACATATACCATACTCTCTTTCGAATATACACTGAAGGTCTATACAGGTGTCTTCCCAGGCCGTGGAGGTGTTGCTTGGCGCGACTGGTATACCCATGAAGTTCTTAACTCCACCCCAGGAGGCAACACAACCCTTTCCGCTCCTCTCAGCCACATCAATGTCCACATTCGCTCTGGAGCTGCCATCCTCCTCTTTTCTAAGCCAGGCTACACAACCACCGAAACCGCACAATCGCCCTACTCCCTCCTCGTCTCCCTGACCTCTGATGGGTACGCGTCTGGTAATGCATACATTGACGACGGGATCACATTGCCCACTGAGTCCGCACCCGTGGCCAATCGAACGGTCACTTTTTCGGTTGATGGAGGACGACTGGACGTGGCGAGCGTGGGAAATTGGGATGTGGCGCAGAGGTTGGATATTCTGACGGTCCTCGGTGTGCTGGATCCACCGACGGTGGTCAGTGTGGGTGGCACTAGGCTGACCAGCGGTTGGTCATATGAGAGTGTGGTGCAGAGATTGAACGTGACGGGGATGGGGGTGGATTTGAACCTCGGGAGTACGACGATTACATGGAGCTAATGAACGCGAGAAGGAGGCTCAGGGCGTCCGTTATGATACTCAAAACGCTTCAACCCGCGGTCTTTCTGGACTCCATTCGAGGCCCGGTTGTTGTATTTCGATTCGTAACAGTTAATTGCCCTCCCATTTATATCCTTCTCTTGCGTGATATTTTACACCATCGCCCGGTCACACTTCATTTAAACAGCGTCGTCGATGTATTTGTACTCCGACACAGGGGCCTGTTATATATCAACCTCCAAGTAAACACATACCTTGTCTCTAGCGCTGACTCCTTGCTCTTCCGCAGATCAAAGGCCTCCATCTCACTCTCCTCAAGTTCAGACCTACATTCAATTCGCAGTGCGTCTAGTCTCCACTTTCACTTGGACGTGCCCTGGATTCTTACGAGCAACCGTCGATATCAGTATATTAGGACGATCCTGATCCTGGTGACGATGTCACCGATGCAAACGGTGAGGGTGTCCTTCTGCCATTGCAACGAAGTTCGCCGTCGCATAGGGCGTTTTGCGTCCAGCATCATAAATTTGTGTCAATCAACTTCAAGCACCTTGAGGTAGGGAACCTCCGGGCACACATCGTACGATGTACGACGGTGCTCGTCATCGAGCCCGACGGCAGCGCCCAAGACCTTCAGCTGACCCTGAACAGTCCAAGGCGCCTCGGCGGCGCAGAAATTACGTGTTTTGTCCAATATTGCCTGACCCTGTTATTTCACTTTAGCCTTCCTACTGGGGAAGTCCATCAAAGAAGGCGGCCACAAGACGCGGCCGTTTCTATCCGCTGACGTCTGTGAGTAAATTTGAAGGTGTTCCCTGGCTAGGGTTTCGTATAAAGGCAAGCCAGGCCGCTTCCACTTGATCGTCGGCCCTCTCCTTCATCTCAAAATTGTAGGTGCTCGTTTTCTTTGCAGCAATGTTGGCTGCCTCCCTCTACCACCTGGGAATGCTGCTAGGCGCTGCGACAGTTACCTCCGCTGCGACTGCGTGGTCTTACAATGTCTCTAGTTGCCCAGGTACGTCGTTGGTCTATCGGCATGGAGCAAGTTGATGAACTTTGCGATCGAACATAGGGTACACACTGGATTCTCTGCAGACAACTCAACACGGCCTCACGGCCTCACTAAACCTGGCTGGAGATGCGTGCAACGCATTCTCGAGTGATATCGCAAATCTGACCGTCGAGGTCACGTACGAGTCTCAATCTAGGTGAAGTGCTCGATGGGATTCCGGCTGTGGCGAAGACTTACATTCGCGCAGGCTTCACGTCCATATATACGACACTGCATCGCAGCAATTCACTCTTCCGCAAGCTTACTTTGAGACCCGCTCCTCGCCTCCAACCTCGACATCCCCAACGTTCGTCAATTCCTCGGACCTCGAGTTCAACTACGATTCTACTCCTTTCGCCTTCTGGATCACCCGCCGTTCGGATCCAGGCTCAGCTCCTCTCTTCGACACTCGGATCTCCTCGCTACCTCCCACCCCAATTGCCGCATTTGTAAACTCCCCTGCAGATGGTTCCAGCACTGGCTTCGATGGGTTCCCCCTCGTGTTTGAGGACCAGTACCTCCAGGTCAGCTGTTTCCGCGTTAGCCCCAAATGAGCTGTTTGTACTCATCGAATATGTTTTTAGCTGACGTCCGCACTTCCACTGGATGCAAATATCTATGGCCTCGGTGAAGTCGTGTCCAGTAGTGGGTTCAGGAGAGATGTGAACGTGAATGGTACGCTGCAGACATCTTGGGCTCGCGATGACGCGGACCCGGTGAACCTGAACGTGTGAGTGTGTGTTTGCACATGACCGCGAATCAACGCTGACGCCACCTGTGGCCCTATAGCTACGGTTCGCATACCGTGTATATGGAACATCGATTCAATGAAACCACAAACACTTCGCAGTCCCATGGAGTTTTCTTATCAAGGTAATTCTCCTCACTGCCTGTTAACTTGATGCCAGGGATTAATTACTTATCGAACATGTTAGTGCCGCTGGATCCGACGTCCTGCTCGCCTCGCCGCCTTCCTCAAACTCCTCTCTCATCCAGTATCGCATGCTTGGCGGAACACTTGATTTATACTTTCTTTCGGGGCCTGATCCTAAGTCTGTCATTGAACAGTATAGCGACGTCGTGGGAAAGCCGGCTTGGCAACCTATGTGGGGTTTTGGCTTTCATCTCTGCCGGTATGTACCCAGGTACCTCCCATAACCTTCTTCACAGTTAATGACGCGTTTCTTCACTTTCAGGTGGGGATACACGAACCTGTCTGAGGTGCAAGAGCAAGTTGAAAACATGCGAGCTGCGAATGTACCTCTTGAGAGTGGGTCCTGTCTTGCTATGTTTTTGAACCATCACAGCCTAACGATGCCTTGTGAAGCTATGTGGAATGATATCGACGTTTATCACTCCCTCCGTGATTTCACCTCTGATCCAATCAGCTACCCTGGCGATCAAATGAGAGACTTCATCCGAAATCTGGTACGTCTGACTACAATGTTTGTGCGTTAAATGCGTTTGCCGACTGCCATTCTTAGAGCGCCAACGGCCAACATTGTTCGCTCATTTTAACCAATCCTGCCATAACTCAATTCATGACTCGTTACCGTTGCTGGTCTAGACATCCCCATTCTTGACGCAGCCATCAATCATGCCGCAAACGACACAGACGTTGTATGTGCCGTCTGCATCCCAACACCGACGGTAACTGACCTTCTCCATAGTATTATCCGTTCTCAGTCGGAGTAGAGAAGTATGTCCTATTGACGATTGTGCTTTGATTACGCATATCTGATCCTAGTCTTCACAGAGATATCTTCATCAAGAACCCGGATGGCTCCCTATATATAGGCCAAGTGTGGCCCGGGTATACAGTATGTACTTGCGTCTCACATGTGTCGATATATCAATACCTTAACGCTGTTCTCTTCGGCCACAGGTATTCCCTGACTGGTTCGCCAACAACACCGAGGAAGTGTGGATGCAGGCTCTCGCCAACTGGTCGTTGGGTGGCGTCGAATACTCCGGTTTGTGGTTGGACATGAACGAAGTCAGTTCATTTTGCGTTGGCTCGTGGTACGTCACCATGCTTTCATTCGCATTGGTTACCGTAGGCTAGTGTGGTTTTTAAATTTTTGATTTGACAGTGGGACTGGTGCGAACCTCTCGAATACGTCTGTTCCTGTCTCGCTGCCCGGAGACCCTGACAGCCCAGTAGTTGACTATCCGGAAGGGTGCGATCACAAACATCAGTACACATTCTGTACCACGCAAAATACTTATGCTCTCACTTAGATACAACTCCACGATCTCAGGACCTAGCGGTAATCTGACCGTCAACGGAACATTGACCTACGGCGCCGGAGCCGAACCATTCGCTGAGCCTATCAGACGGTTTACCGTCTCGAAACGTGGATTAGGAGAGGCGAACGAGACCAATGTTGACCTGAATAATCCACCGTACACTATCCACAACGGTAATCCACCACCAGTCAGTCGTTTTGACTCGTTATTGAAATGTTTATTCCGTCATCAGGCTTCCAAGGACTCTCGAACCATACCATCGCTACCAACGCGACCCATGCCAGTGGTTACGTCGAATTGGACACTCATAATATGTGGGGATATATGGAAGAACGAGCGACGAACCTTGCGCTTAGACAGATTCACCCTGGCCAGAGACCCTTCATGATTAGTCGGTCATCCTTCCCTAGTTCTGGGTCTTGGACGGGGCACTGGGTGCGTCTTCTAATACTTCTTGCTTCTAGAAATATAATATGCTAATGACATGGTTTGTATCAGCTCGGCGATAATTACAGCAAGTGGGCATACTTGCAGTACAGTATCTCAGGCGTTCTCCAGTTCCAGCTATTCCAAATCCCTATGGTGAGCACTGAGCACCTAACGGGGCCTATCGTATCTCGCGCTAATGTGCGCTATGGTTCAGGTCGGGGCGGACACTTGTGGCTTTAGTCAGCTTCCCTTCACCTTCAATATGTTGTGTATGCTCACTGATAGACTCTCTGGCACCAGTTGGCAACACTGATGAAGAGCTGTGCAACCGCTGGATGCAGGCCTCAGCGTTCGTTCCCTTCTACCGCAACCACAACCAGCGCGGTGCCCTTTCTCAGGAGCCGTATCGATGGGACAGTGTCGCTGAAGCCAGCCGTACCGCGATGGCAATTCGATATTCCCTACTACCATACTGGGTGAGTCTATAGCCTTGGTAAAGTTTTCAGCAGCGACTCACTGATTCACCCTACATACCAGTACACCTTATTCGCGAATGCGTCCATGTTTGGGACGCCACCTGTACGGGCTTTGTTCTATGAGTTCCCGAACGAGCCAGAGCTCTTCAGCGTCTCCCTGCAATGGATGATTGGAAGCGACATCTTGGTCACCCCGGTGACAACTCCCAACGTCTCTACTGTTGACGGTGACTACTCCTTCATTACCCTTTATCATTTCAGCTTCTTACCATTCTCCACTCAGGCATATTCCCTGGTCGTGGATCCGAAACCTGGCGCGACTGGTATACTCACGAAGCCGTGAACGCCACATCGGGTGGCACCACCACTCTTTCAGCGCCATTGGGCCACATCCCGGTTCACATCCGTTCCGGAGCCGCCATCCTTCTTCACTCCCAACCGGGATACACAACGAACGAGACCCTTCAATCTCCTTACTCCCTCTTGGTCTCACTTTCCTCTGATGGATCGGCATCTGGATCCGCGTACATTGACGACGGAATCACACTACCCACTGGAAACATCACGGTATCGAATCGGACGCTCGCATTCTCAGTCGGCGATGGACACTTGAGTATAACCAGCCAGGGTGATTGGCAGGTCGCGCAAAAAATGGACATCTTGACCGTTCTAGGAGTGCAGACTCAACCAATTGTGGTCAGCATCGGTGGCGTTAACTTGACGAGCGGATTCACGTATGACAGTGGGGTGCAGAGGTTAAATGTGACGGAAATGGGGGTGGATTTGAATGCTGAGGGCCCAACAGTCGTCGCTTGGAGTTGAAGAGAAATAGGAGAGCGTCACTGTCTGGGTTCTTCGTGACCTGAAGCAAAATCCTTGCTCGTTTTCTTTATTTTATCGCTCTTGGTTTCCGATCTTCAGGCACTCTATCCATTAACTTGCCGATCCAATGCGATCTTCGAAGACCGATGTGGTACTCTACTTCGATGTCTGACTCGTACATTGTGGCGATGCAAGACCCGTCCGGATTGACGAAGTCCAGGCCGACTTTGGTGCTGCACTTTTTTTTTTTGGAGATGAGGTCGATGAGATCCGGCAAGAACAAACAGAGTGGTTGCACCATTTCAGAAATGCCTATTCAGAAGCTCCGACTTTCGGGTTGGGCTCGAATTTTGGTGTGCCCTGGTTCCTTTGGATCGATTACACTGGCGATATTTCTAATATCTACATAGGAGGTCATCATTGTGCATTTTTCAGCGCCATTCTTTTCGTGAACAGAGCACCAGGCCTGTATTTAAGGGAGCCAATAATCGATGCGAGAGCTACAAAATTATGCCACGGAAAGAGCGGAGGCGAGAGTCGTCGAACAAATTCATACAAAGCAATGCGAGCCTTTGTCTCGAGCAATTGCGATCAGTACGGATGCGAGAGGGGACCACGAAGCCTGGCAACTTCGAAGCTTCGAAGACTGCGAAAGGTAATCTATCGCAAACTTGAATTATCTGCCATGTCAACTGTCGCGAACGACGTGAAAGATAAATGCTCACATACTACTGTTTCTAGCTCGGGCATGAGAATTGGCATGTCATGGCATGCTAGACAGGATACTTACCCCAGTACTTATTTTGCCTTCCATTTCGCTTTCCTGGACCGTGTCGGCGGCAGCAGTTAAATTGTCACGGCCACAAGTGGTAATTCCACTGGCGTCTGCGTTGAAAATGCCTCGGTTCCTTGGTCGATTACTCGAATGCCTCTCGCGTCCGCGAGTGCTAAGTATTTGTGAAATATTGTGGCCCGCTTACGCGTAGTCCAATGTCAAACGGAGACAGGCGTCATTCTCATTCTCGCCACACGTAATTTAAACTCCGATGGGGCCCTGCACTCCGACTGGCCGACGACAAATGTTCTCGTCCTCATCGTCCACGTAAACCTACGTAAACGCGTTCTTCCGACTGCCGCCAGTGCACTGAAAGGTTCCAATTTCTCGCCAGGACGATTCAGATATGGCCTGGTCTTGTATGGACCAAGGCAAGACCAAGGTCAGCGAACGACATCATCGCGACGGAGTCTCACAGGACCGTATCCCGGTCACAAGACGCCTTCCACCACATGAATCAATCACCGAGCGGTGAGCTGACGTCTGCCCGCAAGAATTCCCTGGCAGGGGTATGCTCCTATATAAACATGGGCTGAAACTGCGTCACCCCCAGCGCCATTGTTGCCCCTTAACCTCCAACGGTCAACCCAAATTGTTCGTTGCAGCAATGTTTGCTCTCCCCCTCTACCCAGTGGGTTTACTGCTGGGCGCGAGTGCATTCGCTTCGGCTGCTTCTTGGTCTTACAATGTTTCAAGCTGCCCAGGTTCGTCAGTGTTGGTCTTCTTGAAATCTAATCGCAAGCTAACGAGTAGGCAATAGGGTATACCTTGGAGTCACTTCAATCGACTCAACACGGCCTCACTGCTCAATTGAATCTTGCGGGCGAAGCCTGCAACGCGTTTTCAAACGACATAGCTAACTTGACTGTCGAAGTTACCTATGAAACGCAGTCAAGGTAGGACCGACTGTTCGATTTCTGCTATTCTTCTGTGCTCACGTTCCCAAAGGCTCCATGTCAACATCTACGACACCGCGTCGCAGCAGTTCACACTTCCTGAAGCTTACTTCGAGCCTCGGTCCTCTCCTCCAATCTCGACATCACCAACGTTCGTCAATGAATCCGATCTCGTGTTCAACTATGACTCTGCCCCATTCGCCTTTTGGATCACACGTCGCTCAGAACCAGACTCCTCTCCCCTGTTCGATACCCGGATCTCCTCACTGCCTGAAACTCCAATTGCTGCGTTCGTCAACTCCACCGTCAATGGCTCCAGCACCGGATTTGATGGGTTCCCTCTCGTGTTCGAGGACCAATATCTTCAGGTCAGCTGCTAAACCTACTCCTATCGTTCCCAAAAATAATGTCAAATTCAATGTTGGGATCACCATGTGGTTTAGCTCACTTCCGCTCTTCCGGTGGATGCCAACATCTACGGTCTTGGCGAAGTGGTGTCTAGCAGTGGCTTCCGGAGGGACGTAAGCGTGAATGGAACATTGCAGACCATTTGGGCTCGCGACGACGCGGATCCTGTCAATTTGAACATGTCAGTGCGCGTTTCCAGCGTCATCACATGATCGCGTTCTATTTGTAACTGACGCCACTCTACGCCACATCTTAGTTATGGATCACACACTGTGTATCTAGAACATCGCTTCAATGAAACCACGAATACATCCCAGTCCCATGGTGTCTTCCTTTCAAGGTAGCTTTCTTTTGTCGCCTCCTTGTTCTTTCCAGTACTGATCGATGTTTCAACAGCGCTGCCGGATCCGACATCCTCCTTGCGACACCGCCTTCCTCCAACACCTCCCTAATCCAATACCGCATGCTAGGCGGAACCCTTGACTTGTACTTCCTCTCGGGTCCGGATCCTAAGACTGTGATCGAACAGTACGGCGAGGTTGTGGGCAAGCCGACTTGGCAGCCTATGTGGGGCTTTGGTTTCCATCTCTGCCGGTTCGTGATTTGAGCTCTCATGCATCCTTGTGATCGAGATTATTCATGAAAGACGGTGCAGTTGGGGATATACGAATTTGTCGGAATTGCAGGAACAAGTGGAGAACATGAAAGCTGCGAACATCCCTCTCGAGAGTGAGTACTCATTATCGCTGCGTCGTCCTTCCACGGTCCTGATGTTGTTCATTGAAAGCCATCTGGAACGATATCGATGTCTACCATTCACTTCGTGACTTTACCTCTGACCCGATCAGCTATCCTGGCGACCAAATGAGGGAATTCATCGCGAACCTAGTGAGTTTCCTCTCTCCTCTTCCTTAAGTCCATGCATTATCTGATGTCGAAACCGTTCTTCAGACTGCCAATGGCCAGCATTGTACGTACGAGCACTTATAAAGATCACGATGACCGCTCAACTTCGTCCATCTAGATATCCCCATTTTGGACGCAGCTGTCAACCACGCCGCGAACGATACCGACGTCGTAAGTCATGGTCTTTGTCACAAAAATGCCCAATCATGAACCCTCGGGTTGTCTTTAGTACTATCCCTTCTCGGTCGGCATAGAGAAGTAAGTGAAACTCACGATTACATTGCAATTGATGTTTCTGACTTTCACCGCCACTTACAGGGACATTTTCATCAAGAATCCAGACGGTTCTCTGTATATCGGTCAAGTGTGGCCCGGATATACTGTACGTTCTTATCTCCTTCCCCTATTCAAAGTGAAGTTTCGGTCTGACCTGTCGTTGTTCTTAGGTGTTCCCAGACTGGTTCGCAGAAAATACTGAGGAAGTTTGGACGCAAGCCCTCACGAACTGGTCGCTCAATGGTGTTGAATTTTCTGGTTTGTGGCTGGACATGAACGAAGTCAGTTCCTTCTGCGTGGGTTCATGGTATGTGGTCGTTTGGACTTGTTAGTTTTATAGTGACTGAATGTGGTTGCGCAATCTGGATCTCACAGTGGAACTGGAGCGAACCTCTCGGATACGTCCGTTCCTATCACCCTACCCGGAGAACCTGGCAATCTGGTCGTTGATTATCCTGAGGGGTATGCGTATATCTTTCGATATCGTGATCGGTCGAATGCTTATGATCTTCATTAGATACAACTCCACGATCTCAGGACCTAGTGGCAATATCACCGTCAACGGAACCTTGACATACGGTGCTGGAGCAGCGCCATTCTCTGAGCCTGCGAAACGAGCTCTCGGAAAACGCGGTCTAGGAGCAGCCAACGAAACCGATGTCGACCTTAACAACCCGCCCTACACCATTCACAACGGTAAGATACTTGCCCTCTCCCACGATCACTCTTTTACGATGTAGCTCACTTCGATTCACCCCAGGTTTCGAGGGCCTCGCCACCCACACGATTGCTACCAATGCAACGCATGCCGGAGGTTACGTTGAGCTCGACACCCATAACCTTTGGGGATATATGGAGGAACGGGCGACGAACCTTGCACTTAGGCAGATCCATCCTGGGCAGCGTCCTTTCATGATCAGTCGGTCGACTTTCCCAAGTTCGGGAGCTTGGACTGGACACTGGGTGCGTTGATCTCGTTCATACGTGGAAGGTGCCCGACAAGCTCATTTGTTGTTATAGCTCGGGGATAACTATAGCAAGTGGGCGTATTTGCAGTACATGATCTCGGGTGTCCTTCAATTCCAGTTGTACCAAATTCCAATGGTAAGCTTTGGCGCACATCGAATGTATCGTGCAATGATGATAATAATCTCCCTCGTCGATAGGTTGGATCTGACACTTGCGGGTTCAGTCAGTATCGTCTCCTCTTGCATCAGATTGTCAAATTAACTAATTTTGTGGTTGATGACAGACGGTAACACCGACGAGGAGCTCTGTAACCGCTGGATGCAAGCTTCAGCCTTCGTACCCTTCTATCGGAACCACAACGAGCTCAGCGCTCTCTCCCAAGAGCCTTACCGTTGGGATAGCGTCGCTGAGGCCAGTCGTGTGGCGATGGCGGTACGGTACTCTATGCTGCCTTACTGGGTCAGTCTTTATTCGAACCAGAACTTCTTGGACCTATAACTTACACCACATAACAGTACACCTTGTTCGCGAATGCCTCCACACACGGGACGCCTCCCGTGCGAGCCTTGTTCTATGAGTTCCCGAACGAGCCAGAACTCTTCAGCGTCTCCCTGCAATGGATGATTGGAAGCGACATCTTGGTTTCCCCAGTGACAACTCCGAACGTCTCCACTGTTGACGGTAAGTAGTCCTCGGTCACTTATCGCCCTTCTATGTAGTTTCTTACCTTTCCCCGCTTAGCTGTATTCCCCGGCCGCGGCACTGAAACCTGGCGTGACTGGTACACTCACGAAGCTGTGAACGCCACATCGAGTGGCACCACCACTCTTTCGGCTCCATTGGGCTACATCCCAGTCCACATCCGCTCCGGAGCTGCTATCCTTCTTCACTCCCAACCTGGATACACGACCAACGAGACGCTCCAATCTCCTTACTCCCTTCTCGTCACACTCTCCTCTGACGGCTCTGCCTCCGGGTCCGCGTATATCGACGATGGAATCACCATGCCCACCGAAAACAGCACGGTCTCCAACCGGACGCTTACTTTCTCCGTCAACGGCGGGAGCTTGAGCATCGCCAGCCAAGGCGACTGGCAGGTCTCGCAGAAGTTGGATATTTTGACTGTGCTCGGAGTCGCAAGCCAGCCGACCGTGGTCAACGTGGGAGGGACGAACGTGTCGAGTGGCCTGACGTATGAGAGTGGAGTGCAGAGGTTGAATGTGACGGGGTTGGGATTGGATCTCAATGCGGAGGGTCCGATTGTCGTGAGTTGGAGTTGAGTGATGCGGGCTATTGTGAAGTGAAATCTTTTCTGTTGCTTTCTTTATTTCCTAATATCTTAGCCAAAATTTTTACTAAATTTTGCACTTGCAAATATGGTCCGTTGTCTGAGCTGTTTGTGACCAAACTTGTCAATAGTTCGTGAGAACAGGGCTTTGGAACGCGAAGCAAGCTGACGAGAAAATTAGCGGAGAGCTTGATCGATATTAGTTGTGTTCATGGGCTATGTAAACTGGAGCGGGTGCCGAGGGGGAAGTAGTTACATATTGCAGGTGGGTAGTGAATAGAGGATGAGCAAGCAGCGGTGTTCCTTGGTGGACACTGTTTTGATGATTGGCGTCGAGATAAACATGCCTATATGTGTACCAAACCCACATTCACAGGACTACTAAACTGATGATTTAACAGCAGCTCGGTGTGCATACAACAGGCAGCTTTGATATAGAAACGGCATATGAGCTAATCCTACATTTGATAGACCTCCGCTCTTACAGGAAACTTCTGGTACATTGTGTCGTGGCTTGCGTGCTGAGAAGATAGAATCTCGTTTACTGGAGGAAGTCACCCTGGGTCTCCTTCATGAGCAGCTGATACTCGGGCTGGAACTGTTAAAGGACCCTAGGATCAGCAAGGAATTGTGGTTTAGATATTCATCAGAACGCACTTGGAGGTAGAGATTCTCCCAGTACGCCTCCGTATCAGCATTGAACTTGGCCTCATGAGGGGGGATGATTCTCTTCGGGATACCGTTCGCCGCCGCCGCTTCAACCATGAGTTGCAGCTTGCAGTGCTTGTCCAACAGGCCGAACATATAAGCAGCCTCATCAACGGTGTTCCCCACTGTATGCAAATTGTGAGCATCTCTCTCCGTACGACACCAAACATGAAAAAGCTTACGAGTCAAGAGACCATGGTTCTGCAGAATGACATTCTTGAACTTTGGTCCAAGAGCACGTGCGATGTTCTCGCCTTCCTCCCATCCCAGGACGACGCCTCCATAGTCGTCGTATACGCCCAAATTATCGTGGAAGAGTGAGCCATCCTGCTGCAGAATGTCAATCGGACGGCCGAATGCAGACCAAGCACATCCATTCAAGGAGTGGCAGTGGGCCGCAGCGACGACGTCGGGGCGAGCCTTGTGGATGGCAGAGTCTGCAGAGGTGGCGACGCAGATGAGACCTGAGAATTTAGGAGACATAGGCAGCAGAGAACCTACGGATCCAGTAGCCAGCCTTGTTGATCGGAGCCTGGGCACCGTATTTTGTAACGTATCCATCTGGGCCAACAAGAACCAAGGACGATTTCTATGGTATATCCAGCAACCTCTGAGACGCGAGCAAGGTCGAACAATGGTTTTTAAAGCTCACAGTGATGCATGAAAAGTGCACGCCGTATGGGTTCATCCTAGACGCCCGGCCAATTAAGAAGCTTGACATTCATCGGGAAAAGGTGTACATACCAATAGTGGTCGGGAAGAACAGGATCACGGACGGTGATATGGCCAGAGGTGCCTTCGCCAAAGCCCAGTTTACCCCAGTAACGGAATGCAGCAGCCATATGCGACTGAACGAGCACAAGAATCAGTTTTAAGCAAGACCTGAGAAGAAGACAGCGCTGCCTACCTTGATCCACTCCCTTTCATCATAGGGGCTGTTAAACTTCGGTACACCCTCCATTTTAATCAGCCCCTGTTTATCACCTCGATACGTACGCTCTAGACGATTCTCCTCTAGATCGGTGGGGTGGTTGCCACCGTTCTTATGTCCATTTTGCTCTGAAGCATTCAAGTCGAGTGCTGGAGACATGACGAGAGGTACAGTGCAGGAGTGTAATATCAATGGTTATCTACAAAGTGGACGAAACTGTTCAGTTCGTTATTCTCCATATATTCGACAGTCTGCTTGAGTCCCAACCGACTCACCGTTTGTTCACCGCACAAGTCGTCCAAAGAAACGGAGCAGAAGCTGACCGTTCTGACTGAAGCTAGTATTATAGCTTTGGATCTTGGCTATCGCTGAGCAACAAAAGACATTCCATTGGAGAGTGGACTGGCCATGGACTGGTGACCCGCAAGGCGTGTTGGTGGCGTGTTGCGTTGAGGCGCCTTGGATGGCCGCGGCCAAGAAGTCGGCGAAGCCGAGTTATCGTCGCCACCTTGTCGCCACCTCACCATGTTCGTTTTGGACAAAAGTTTTCTTTCTTTTTTTTTCTTCGCAGCTACGCTCACCTCCTCTAAGGTGCTAAAAAGAAGGCGTTCGACATCCTGTACCACTAAAACTCTTGGATTTAGAGATGGAAGGCGGGCTAGTCTAAGATGATTCAGACTCATTCAAGTTATGTCCGGTGTTCCGTGTCATGTAGACTTTGCTGCAAGATTGGGCTAATACAGGCTAATGCGCAGTACCACAGCTACCCAAAGACATATCGTGGCTTATATATGTACTCCGACATCCTGTTTTACCGAGTATACGATTAGTACGATGTTCAGCACACCTTTTCTGAACAGGCTACTCTTCGACGGGACAACCTCGGTCACCGCGTCTGGATGGGACAACTCAAGCCCACAGCTGCTCACCCACTTGGAAATAATCATCCAATTCGATTGCTAGTCCTTACCTATACGCCAGAGCTCGAGCGTTAGGCGAGAGATCCGTTAGTGACGGCTGAGATGAAATATTTTCGCTTGGTCTGTAGCGACTGGTTGTCACCTGTGCAAAACTCGGTGCGTAGTCCGAAATTCTTCCTACATTTCTTTTCGAGGGGAGCGTATAAATTGGCTAGTATGACATGGAGATAGGTCTGGATAAAATTTGAGGTTTCTCTTTCCATCACATTTGACACGCGTCTTTCGTTGTGGCCCATTCGAGGTCACACCCGACGTTTCTCCATATTCTTTTCTTATGAGCTTTCTGTCTCAAGAAACATCATGATTCACATCCTAGCTATGACTGCGTGCCGAGGCACAGATCCTCGCTCTCCTGTGATAGAAATTCTTGTTCATCGCACAGCAGTGTGGCACCCCTTGGCGTGAATGACGTTTCTTCCTGCTTTAGATGTCCTGATTTTGTCACTAACGGGAAAATTCTTCACTCTTTTTTTTTTTTTCAGAAAACGGGTAGGCTAGTCGAAGTCGCAGTTGTACGGTTGTCTCTGAGCAGTGGGTCATACTTTCGGACTAAGACGACCGATGTTTCCCCAATTACGTGAGCCAATCGTTTTTCGATGATGCCTGCTTGCTATCTATCGACACCCTTCATCATCCTTCTTTCCGAGTGGAAATGACCCGCTGCCCACGATTCCCCGTTCTGCGATCATATAAGGCAGGAACCATAGACATTGTGGTCATTTTCCTGACATGGCATCCAGGACACACTTCAGACTTCCCTCAGGAGTTTCTGAACGATCAGTGAAGTCCAAAGGTTAGATGTGTGCTCTTCTGCCATTGTTTCAGTAATGGGCAAAAATAGCAGATAGATTCGGACTGGAGGTTTCGTAAGTATGACCCCTTCACGGTGGTTCATTAGTAGCTATGCTCATCTGGGCCGCTCAGACACCCTCCCCCTTTCTCAGAATTAATCGCAGGCCATCCTTTTCCCTTCACTCACAACCTACATTATCAGCGTCTCGCATGATCTGGGTTCGGTTTCCTCTACTTTTAGTCTCGAAGTTATCGATCCAACGATATCATTCTCGATTCCACATCGCCCTTCCCGTTCTGGCTTCGTTTCTCATAGTTCCTTCCTGACGTGGTCATGCAGGATCAGCCTTTGCTTTCTTCGATTACCTCTGGCTGAGGATCCCCGGCACACCGAGCCGCTAGGTCTTCTTTTTGTGGATGTCTCTTCCAATATAGAAGCCTCTGGCATGTGGCGAGCTGGGCCTGAACTGGTACTCTAAAGCGACACGAAGCCTGTGGACCCGACCGTATTTTTGTTCCTTCTGTCTCGGTCTTGAATTTGTCCTGAGCTCTTCTATCCACATCCCATACGGTGTTTGGTCCGCCCGACGCCGTGGGGATTATGTCGGGGCGACATCGCTACTGTCTTGAGAACATGCTGCACTTGTTCCTGATACCCTTGGATATACAGATCGCCAGAGATCTGAGGGATTCATCTATTCTGCGTGGATAGAACCAAGAGACTGTATGGTTTTCTTCTCAAGAAAGGTACGAATGAAATACCTATCTTCAGCAATCGATACTTGGCATCCGCCAGCCCTAACTCCTAGTCTCAGGTGTAAGATGCTGGTTACGCTCAAGTCTGCGCCTCGACCTTGACTTATGAGGGTTTAGTATGCATATTATATACCTCTTCACCACTCATGAACTACAACATTATGTGGTCAGCATGTGGATTGTAGCAGGCACAACTAAGTCTGCGTGGACACATACGGTCAAATACTCCTATCATTCAGCTCGAGCGACGTTGTGCTTGTAAGAGACTACCCTTTATTCGAGATTATACTCCAAATAGCCTATGGCTGATTGGGAGTAGCGTTTGACCCTTCCGAACAGAAGCTCTCTGGGACTTCGCAGAGATTGTTACACTCCTCTGCGCAGATGGTCAGATAGTGACCTTCACATTATTCTTACTATCTTCCCTGTCCACGCTCTTCGCTCGTGCTTGACCGTCTGTCCTACCCTTTCCAGACGGTTATATGCCGCACGGTCATCGATCATACATGGTCCAAAGTCGGTGCGATGTTGTGGCTCCGATCGTGCTAATTCTACATCAAGGATGGCGCCTGACCAGTCCGTCTGCACCAGTCAATTATTATCCATTGCCCCTCGTCAGCAATTTGTTCCCATATTGTCTGGTTGCGCAATCTCTCGTCTCGATCGACATGGGAATCAGGCGGATATCAGCCGCTAGAGTTACCCTAGTGTCCGAGAACATAAATCATCGATGCCACCGCAAGCGAGGTATCGGCTACACTTCCACCTTCCTCTCGTGGAGATGAACTTTGCGGCGGGGAAAGCGAGAAAATATGGCAGATCTCGCCCCGCATTCTTGGTGCACACGGGTGCCACCTTCGACCTGAGATTCTCAAGGAGGCTTAGTGGCAACACTTTCTGAAGCAGATGGAAGTTTAGGGTTATAGGGATACAATTCTCCATTTGTCTGGTTCTGATCAGTCATCCCTTCATTACAGCGGACATCTGCGGGGCCACATAACGTTGACATCGCTGGTACATGCCCATCAGAAATACGAAAATAAATCCCATGCATAGCAGTGACAATACAACATGATACAAGCAACAGTGAAAAAGTGTTGGTCCCTACATCCTGGCTTTGATCATCTTCTGCACAGACTCAGGGTCTAACACGCTCTGCGGGTAGGGCAGAGACGTGCTTCTGAGCTGATCGAAAGCTCCATCGACTACGAGGACCTGTCCTGTAATGAAGCTGGCCGCATCGCTGAATAAAAACACGGCTGCATTGGCGCAGTCTCTGACGTCCCCCATGCGTCCCAATGGAGCAGACTTCTCGTACCAGCCTTCGTTCTCGCCACCCTTCGCAGAGAGCCGGTCCATGCCTTCTGTACCCGCGATAGGTCCAGGGGCAATGACATTGGATCTAACCCCGTGCGGCCCTTGTTCGATGGCAAGGACAGCGGAGGTGGCGTCAACGGCTGCTTTAGCGGCGGAGACGTGCACCTGGTATGGCGTGGCTTTACGATAGTAGCAGTATTGCTCACAAATAAGCTCGCTATTCGCTTCAAACAGGAATGGGGCTGACCATGGTAATGCAATGTGGCGCTGACATGAATGTAAGAGCCCTTCGACTTCTGGACATGGGGTAAGGTGGCCTTGATCGTGTGATACGTTCCAAGCTAGGGTAAAACCATGAGGGTAAGCTGAAGCACAGTAAGCTTGAAGAAATTTTCCTTGCCGTATCGATTTCGAGGACCGTGCGGAATGCATTTTCCGACAAACCAGATATGGGAGCAAGGAAGTTGCCGGCGGCACCTATTCTTTGCAAGAACGTTGAACAAGACATGAATCGGAGCGTTCTCATGAAAAGATAGACGTGCCACAGATTACAAAATCTATCTTGCCGAACTTTTCGATTGTTTTCTGAACTGCGTCTTGCACTTGCTTCGGTTGACGAACGTCAGCCTGAAAGGCGACACATGTCCGGCCTGTTGTAGCTGAAAGCTCCTTGGCGGTCTGTGTCGCTTTGTCGAGACTATCGCGACAGAACGCCGTGTGTCAGCGATCGTAGTTGAACTTACAACGTTTGTTTGAGACTCAGCAGAGACGGACGAAGTAAGATGGCTTACTTCCGTCCAACAATAGTCGCATTGGCACCGTGGCGCATCTGTGAAAAGTTTGTATGGTTGAGATAGCACAACTTGAACCAAGAATGAAACGGTAGATTCGAACCACTGCTTCCGTCATCCCACGACAGATCCCGGAGCCACCGCCAGTGCAGAACAGCACTTTGCCCTCAAAGATATCATCCCTGAATATCTTGTTCGAGTCAACTACAGGCTGCGTATAAGATTTATATGACATGGTACCGGTGTGAAGTCGATTGAAGTGGGTAAAGGCTAAGATCGTGAGAGGGCGTCGCATTTGAACGAGACCACGAATCCGGCTATGCTGCTTACCGTACCGAGCGGCCACGTGTACTCGCAGCCTCATGCCACTTTTTTGTGTCCGCCTGTGTCCGCGTTCAACTTGCCAACTTGCCACTCTAACCTTTCGCCAGTCCACTGCTGGCCAGGCAGTTCATATTCACGGCCAGCGCCGATGTGTCCTTGATTTCTGGGGAAATCAAGTGACATACCGGGCCTTCAGAACATGTGAGTGTTATTACGCTCAAGCCATTACTTACCACGTTGAAGGAGTCGTAGAGTTCGTGGGCTCGTCTGACTGCTTTTTCACCAGCTGGACCATCGTCACCGTTGTTTATCTGAGCAGGAAGGATCTATCACCACGAGCATCCAAAGCTCTCATGAGGTGTCGATATTGTCCAGCAGCAAAACGCCTCTCAATTTCGGCACAATATGTGATATGACGGGAATGTCGGCGAGACGTCTATAACTCGGAAGACGCAGAAATCCCGCCTTGTTCGAACTGTTTGTTTTCAGTTTTGTGATCCTTTCATCTCGGCGTAAGGGTACTCATAGCTCACCTTACTCTCACTTCACCCAGTTCACATGTCAGTTCCGACATACGTTGCCTCGTTAATCTGGCCTCAGCGCTCGTTGACTCCAGACTATCGAACCAGTGCTTTGCACCCTTGCACTTCGGATAGGTCCAGAATCTCTCGGAGAATATAAGCCCTGGTGCTATGTCCACGCTTGAAGATCCTTTGCTGGATGCAGGTCGTCCGTCTCGATGGCACATGTCGGTGTCCATGTGTCCCAGCAATCGCAAGGAAGGACACTATTCGCCGCTCTCTCCCCTACTCAGGTTCTTCCAGAAAGCACCCTTATCACCGAGATTACTCTCACCTTCGGACAACCGTACTGACGCTGCCTGTGTCTTTCTAGATCGACGAACAGGCACACGATGCCCAAAATCCTGGATCAGCTACACGTAAAACGTCGCCCATTCTTAGCACTATGGGACATGTCTGTCATATTTGAGTGTGTGGACCAAGGCTTTACGGTCGTGGTTATGGCTCATGGATCTAGCCATAGAATCGTAATATACAACTCGAGGTATTATCGTCCTTTTCGAATATGTGTGTGTCCTTTTTATCGACGTCTTATTCCCAGATACCGCTCGTGGCTGACAAGTGTCAAATCCCGCGCAAAATCGACCAAGTTGACTCTTATCCTCTTCCCACATCCAACTTGGAGCATGATATTATTCTCAACGTTACGCCCTATTATGCCCCGCGCCCACCGCAGTCAATGTGCGTACTGTGAGCGAGGGTTCTCTTCTTTACGATTTGTCACGGGCATATCTATCGGCCATTTTACTAGGAAATGCTGACTCTCCTTTCGGAATTTTGAGGTCCGGCTCATGATAATGCGTGGTTCTCACAGAATTACAGCAGAGGCCGCTATTCTCTCGCGGTCATCTTATATTCGTCTTCAAATGGAAACTGACAGCCTTCCGATGCAACCGACCTGGATGGCGCTCGAGTTCCTATCTCGTGCTTCCAACAGTTCATAACACTCTGTCCGCGTTCGAAAGCTTACAACCGACTTCGTCTTCGCCGCACCGTTCTCTCTCCGCCAGAACCTTCAAGCGTCTTCCCACACAATAATAATGCTGGTAACTTGCTTTCCTACGTGTCCACGGATAGAAGACCTATTTAGGCTCTCCTTCCTGCACGCGCAAATCAGCAGATTTCCGTCGTGGCGCGTAAACAGTTCCAAATATGTCCTGCCAAAGAAGCATTGGACACCATCCGGTGCGCTCTCGAGCTCTCGACCTCCCATGGGTCGTCCGCCGAGAAGCTTCCTCCAGCCAGTCATAGGCACTACCATTGCTTCTAATCACTCACTCCACCGATGCTACCGAACACGCCATGTAGCCTCTTCGAAATACGGGTAACTCACACCTTGTCCCGGAAGGCTCCCTTGTGTCGTTCCCTCCCCCTTGTCTTGGCGCTTCTTTTGGCTTGTTCGTATGCTCACAGAACGTCAGCGTCTTCCTCTATTGGCTTCACGGGTCATGGTCACGAACTTTTACTTTGGGGGCCGTCAGTCTTCAGAGTTGAAGCTTTGAAGGGAAATAACTACGTCTAAGGTGATTTCCTCGCAAGCTTTTCGAGGATTGCTTACACGCAAGCATCTCGCCTACCGAGTTTGGTCTTTGTTCTCCTGGAGCCACCTTGACGACACATGTTCCGGCCCCCATAATTTATTCTACTTGGTTCCTGCTAACGGCGGTCTTTCCCTACTGGGCCATGGTTATCGTGGTATCAGCAGCACTTACAGGAGGCGCAACCAAGATCAGAACCACCCTCTATTTCATGTGCTGTCAACTGACACTACCTCTGTAGATGCAATATAGGACCCGCAATGTCCTCGTCATTTGACCTATGAACAGCGAGATGAAGACGTGGTGTAATGAAATTCAGCGATGACGGATCCGTGGTTTAGACTTTCGGTTTAATTTAGACGGATGCAATACCAACTCTTGCTCGTTCCAGACACGCGCCAGAGTACATCCCATGGTACGTCCATAATCTATCCGCTGTGAAGGGCTCAACGAGGCGAGGCATTCTTGCCACTGCTACATTCTTGAATCACTAAAAATGGACATCAGTTATGATGGGGTTCGATCGACCTGTGTTCTCCGTTTCTTTCTTTGCGTCGTCGGATGTTCAGATAGTTCTCTTTGGGAGCCGAATGGGCTTGTGGCCATATTTATCCCCAAATATAAGGTCCTGCTCTTACGACCAACTTTCACGACATGAAGCAAGCCCTCAGGACGAGCTCGGTTGTCTTCTAGACAGCACCCAGAGTCTTCGCTCCCGAGCGCAGACAGTGCACTGGTCCTTGTCAACCCGATAGCGTCGAATACATCTTCTCAACCCTCCCTCGGCGGCCTCTCTACCCCATTCTGTCTGTCGTATGACGAACGTGGTCTTGTGCTCGCATATCACGACCACAACCAAACTCTGCTGCCGCCGCGTTGGAGCCGATAGAACACCGAACTACCGAATACCGCAGGTCTTCTGGTGGCTCAGGCAGAGGAAGTCTCGGTCTGGCTATGTCTGGGAATACTGCTCTGATGCGACACAGCAGCCACATGTCCGGTGGCGATGGGGGTAACTCATGGGGTCACAGGACACACCGCTTTGTTTCTGTGGCGGTTACGAGAATTTTTGGTGTGCTCCATGCAGTGACAATGCGAGGGCAGCGGCTGCGTTGTCTGGTCTTCCTCTTCGAGACGTTCTTTGATCCGTCAGCGTCCAATTTTCTTTTTTCCCGTCAGAGCTCGTGTTTGGCTTTGGTGTTCTCTCCGAGATGTCCAATCGTTGTTTGACGCTCGAATGACCTTCTTCTCTTCCATTTACTCGATGATTAGAAGAAGCATGATAACGTTGTTGACGTTCTGCAGATTATACATTCGTCGATCCTGCAATGTGTCAATCAAAATACCAAAACACGCATTTATTCATCATAAGTTTGAGCTTTGCCTCTCCCTGATCTGATGGAATTTATCGCGGGACTGACGGCCGTTGACTACGTGCGCTCTCTCATGTTGTTTCCAAGACGTATTCGACACAACATGCGCTCTTATGGAGTTTCACTGTAATGGTATATACCGCGACTCGAGAAACATGGAAGAAGCGGTGACTTGAGAAATGGCATCCTCAATTTCTTCAGATATCCACAGTCGCCCGAAATGGCCGCGCTCGACAAGATCCCAAGCCTGAAAACGATCACCGACCCGCTCACCTCAGGCCACAAACAGCAACCCCACCACCCACTAAGTCCAACAAATTACCCCAAAGCCGAAGAAGCTCAAGAACGATCGATATTTCTACCTCCGCTCGGTCGGTCACACCTTCTTCCTTGAACTTTGAAGTTCCTTCTTTCTTTCCAAATGCTCAAAAAGGAATACTCCTGTCCAAATCCGGCGACACGGGCTGGACTTGGTACGCTGCTTCCACTGGCGCCGTCCCACCCTCTGATTCTCAGTACGCTGGCAACTTGACACCATCTCCGTTCTAAGTGGCCTCCTTCCTCCTCCTCCTCATTTTCCTCCTGCACTACACAGACGAAGGTCAGCACATACCAAAACTGGAAACATCCTACATGTCTACATGCCTTCCTACTCGAGGCAGGATAATCAAAATACCCGCGCCCTTCATTTCAACACCTGTACGTACGTCTAACAACGATCGAAATTCAACCCCCGCGAACCTCAGAACGTTCATCTTCATCCTCATCTTCGCCGTACTTTCATAACGTGAACGAGATCGCCGCCCCGGCCTCCTGCCCTATGTAGAATGAATGATCGCAGTGATAGTGATAGAACAGAACGCGTCGTATAGCCTACAAACAAGGACATCCAACTAAGTATAGCATCCACTGACACACCCTCAGACTCGCGTCCTCGCGTCCTCGCATCCTCAGGCTCACGCACTCTAAAAATCCCTGAGAACAACCTCGAGTCCACCTATAGCTATCTACCGAGTCCACCTATAGCTATCTACCGTGTCCACGAACGTGGAACGCTCACTATAGTCTATAAGTGTAAACCAACACCAAGGATCCAAAACTAACCAACTTACATACATGGCTCGGATAGGGATGGCGATACCTATACCCTGATCGCTAATCTCGAACCCTAAGGCCTAAGTTCCAACGGCGAACAGCGAACGACGAACGGCGAACTCCCTTTC
Organism: Stereum hirsutum FP-91666 SS1; assembly: GCF_000264905.1. NCBI lineage: Eukaryota > Fungi > Basidiomycota > Agaricomycetes > Russulales > Stereaceae > Stereum > Stereum hirsutum. Next base: position 425,007 of record NW_006763131.1, read on the forward strand.
CTCTCACTCGCACGCACGCCCGTCGACAAAGACTAAGAACCAAGATGAACGTGGAACGTACGGATGCTAACTTAGGTTCCGGAATGAACACTGACTAACTAACGAACGAACAAACGACGATGAGCGTGTAAATTGACAATATGCACTTTATCGATTCGAGTTCTCAACATCGAACAACACTACAACTGACTGACTAACGAACGAACAGACAAACAACAGACACTGAGACAGCTCGGAGGCAAAGAAACGAAGACTATAAACACAATTTTTGAATAACGAACGAGCGAGTGCGACGAACAGACAGGAACGGATATGTACGATCATGATGAGGGCAGTGCAACGGAGACAGAGACGGAGATGGGACTGAGACAGAAAGAGACAGGGACTGCAACTGAGAGGGAACGTGATTTGGGTTTGTATTGTACCATGTACCATAAACATAATGCATGTCCGACGACGACGACGATAACACATAATCATAATGAAAAACAGACAAAGGAATGAATGATACAGCTTGAAGGCAAAATAACAACTGGCAACAACAACAAAGGCACAACCGACGGCAACAACGGGGCAGGCAACGACAAGAAAACAGGCAAACGAAACTGAAAACCAGTGGGACGAAGGAAAGGAACGATCGAAACTCGTGGCGAGGACGAATGGTATGCAGAGTATCGAGGATGCATAAAGTAACAAGAAAGGAGAAAGAGGATTAACTGACCAATATTTAAACCTCGCTTTTTCGTGTGTGAGCTGCAAACGAGACGACGAGCGAGGGTTATCGAGTGTTCCACCCCCACCTCCACCCTACGCCAAACCTAAACATACGGATACCTGCCACCCGTCACCGGTATCATATGCGGCGTCCTCGACGGCAACATCGAGGTCTGCAACAACTGCGAATGATGATGATGCTGCTGGTGCTCCCTCTGGCTTTGATAGCTGCCACTCGTCGGGTGAGAATTATGCACGCCATAGCTCGGCGTATCATACTCGGCCGCACCCCCTCCCCCTCCAGCTCTTCCGTATGCCGATCCGTTAGCGATCGGAAGCGGCAACTGAGCAGCAGTCGAAAAATACGCCTCCGGACTCGCCGAATTCGACGACGCGCCACTGCTATGGTATTGCGGCGGCGAAGGAGGCCCAGTACGTCCGTCTGGGAAGAAGGGCGCGGAGAGCGTCGGGAGAGGTTGATGAGAGTAGGACTGAGAGGATAGGTGCGAAGAGGCGCTGGATGCGGTGGGGGAGGGTTGCGAGGCGGTGCTGGTGGACCAGGGGCGGGAGAGGTGCGAGTGTGAATGGGGAGGGGGAGTGTAGATGTCGAGCTTCGAGGCTGAGAGGGCGGGTAACGAACGATCATTGCGACCGCCGCCACCAGGACCACCACCACCGGTGTTAAGTGGTGTGATCATGCTGGGCGGCCATGCTGTACTCGCCCCTCGAGTCTGGTTAGCCCCTCTAGGCGCGGAGGGGAGCGGCCACTGGTAAGCGTGCACGCCGAGTTGTTCAGAGAAGAGCTGAGAGGGGGGCATCTGCGAGGACTGGCTGGAGTAACCGGCATGGCTGGTCAAGTCCCCAGAGGACGAATGTTGCGATGTGCTGCCGGATAAGGAGCCCTCAGATCCAGAGCGGTCGTGCACGCTCGGGAGCTGGATGACTCTGTTCCCGCCGGAGTGGGAGAGTTGACCATGCGGATGGAGATCAGAGGAAGACGAGTAGGACGAGTAGGAGTGAGGGTGGTGGTGATGGTGGGAGGAAGGGAAGCCCTGGCTATCTTCGTACGCAGCGGACGAGAGCAAGCCGGTGCGGCTGAAGGTAAGGTCGCGTGGAGAGTGATTCACGCTATCGTCGTCTTCGACGGGACTGGGGTAGTCGAACTCGTGAAAGCCCGACATCTCATCGCCGGCGTCAGCTGACGGGCTGCCGTCGAGCATAGGGTGAAGAGACGGATCTGGCTTGCGCTTCTTACGGGAGTTGTTCGGACGACGCCTATAGACGTAGTCCGGATACTTCGCGTTGAAGTTATCCTTGAGCTTCTTCGCCTGGTCGAGGAAGTACTGTTTGTCTGCCTGTGGGGGAGTTAAGCGGTAAGTCAGACAGGGGAAAATTAAGGTGAGGTGGGGGAAAGGCGACTGGCCATTTCCATGGTGTTCCACTCCTTGCTCAGAAGCTTGCTTATCTCCCCCGTGCGCATCATCTGGTTCTCGGCGGATACCTGAGGACGCCGTTTGCGCGCGAAGATCATGAAGGCGTTCATGGGCCTCTTCGGCGTGCCATCGGAGTTGAGAGTCTGCGCAGTGAGCCTGGCGTCCTCTGCAGCCCGCTGTGAGAATGCGAAAATAAAATGGAGCGACGAATCACTGACCTGGAGATTCATGCGATAATTGTTTGGCGTGATGGACGACGCGACTCGAACTTGGGTCGGAGTCGGAGAAGGCGAGGTCGTGACTGGGTTCGATTATGTCGGCATCTTCCGAGAGGTGGTGGGCGGGGCGCTTGAGGGTGTAGCGGGCGTTCATGGCGGGCTACGACGTTGTGGACGGTGAGCAGGGCAGCTAACGGTCGTGGTGGTCGCTAACGAAGAGGGGGATGTACGAGTGGCGGACGGGTGAGCGGAGTGATCGGGGCGGGAGGACTACAAGTTGAAGTGGAGGACGGGAAACTATAAAGGGACGGATTGGGCGTGTCGCCTTTGTAGTTTCCGTGAGGCTACTGCTCAGCCGGTGATGCCCCCGCGCCAGGCTAAGCTCGATGCGACCCTCGCTCGCCTTTTCTCCCGCCCGAAAATGACTCAGTTCCTTGATCTTCTGCGCACCACACGCCCCGTCCTCCTCCCGCGGACGACACTCCAGATCCCATCTCACCCTCCCATCCCACTCCGATCCCACTCCCCCACGCTCCCCCTCGCCTTCCCTCGGTCGCCATCGCACCGTCGAACCGCTCGGCAACTTACGGCGCTTCGATTCCCTCTTCCCTCCATCCCAAAAAATCACCGAAGACCCACCGTGGCAGTCGCCCAGTCCGGGCGACGAACGTGAACCAGTCTGCCAGCTACCCTCTGGCTGGCACCCGCGCTGATTCGACTCTTTTGCTAAATAAAGCCTTATTTATCCTGGCCCTCTATCCCTTTGACAACTTGGCGTCTCGTTTCTCCGTGGGGCTGCCAATGACGGCGGACCAAGGGCTTTGAACTCGAGATGCCGTCTTATGAACTGGCTGGGCTTCGCGGCAACGTCGCTGTCTTCGAAATTTACCTTTCTGAATTAGATCGTATTTGCCATCTCTCTTCCCCGACGTCTTGCCATCTTCTTGCATACGTACGGAGATCTGCCATGCTAGCTAGCGAACACCTTACCCTGCCGCAGACGCTCTCGCGTTCCTAGATCTCTGATATATCCCGACTGTCGGATATTTGCATGCTCGGGTTCAGGTTTTGGACACCAACCCAACCCAACCCAAAGCAGATCTGTGACCTCTTCTCCTTTCGTCGACCCAACAACGCCAACGCAAGTCCCCGTCGTCCTCAAGCGCCTCAGGCTATAGCGGTCCACACTGCACGAAACTTGTGATCACTCCATCTGACCACAAAGAGGCCTTGGAGTAGCCGACGTACGTACGTTCTGTGCTGGCCTCGCCTCTACATCTCAGAACTTGTGTCGCTTGCACCTGTGTCGAGCTGGTGCTGGTACTGGCGAGCAAGAGCAATGAAATCATCCTTTGTTCTGGACAGCCTCCGTCCCTGGGACCAGATGGATCTATCATACATACATACACACATCCTCATCTCATGCATATCGCATATCGCCATGTGCACGAAGAAACCGCATCGCCCGCGCAGCAGGCCCTTTCGCAGATCAAAGCTCCCGCTCAGGGTCCTTCGGGTGCCTTCGAGTTCTGGTCATGTTCTGATATGTACGACGATCTGACTTCCTTTCGACGGGAAGCGCAAGCGAGATGAATCGTTTGTGGACTGCTCGAGAATGTTCCTGTGTTTCCGCCGGTAGGTAAGAATAAGGTTGCGGTTGCCGCTGGTCTGAAATTCTGACAGAAAACATATGTTTATGACTTGCTAGCTGGATGGCTCTGGTCTCAGTAGCGCTTGTCTGTTTGTCTGCATGCTCGCGCTACTGTAATCACCAGTCATCATGTAAGTATTAGCCTTGACGCCTCCAAGATACCAACTCCGAAGTCGCGACGTCGGACGACAGCAAATGCCAATGCCAATGCCAACGCCAACGCCACGGTAACACTGATATCCCATCAAGCGTGGTGCACTGTGCGTATCCCTGCATAACTCACAATATCCTCCACTACTTATTCGCCTTCGCCTCTTGGGTCTGAATCTTAACTAGTGACTGGCAGCTAGTAGTAGTAACTAGCGATTTGCTCTCGTTCAGACCCTTTGGAGCTCTGCGCTTATGAACTATGTAATGGTCCAAAGAAATGTAACCTGGTGTAGTCTCCCTCCATCCATGCATCCATGCATCCATCATCCCTGCTCTCCGTCAAAGTCCCGTTGCACATACACATATTCCGTCTATCCCTCCGTCCGTACGCGTCCTCACGGCTCCGGTACTACACATCCCCATCGGACGTGTACATCTCCCGTCTCAGTGTCAGTCCCAGTCCAAGTCTCAGATCCCGCTCTCTACTGTCCCCATACTTGTCTTTATCACAATCACACAATTCCCGTCGTGGTTTCATGCATCAGATTCGAACGGCACTTGCCAGTAAGCGACGATGAGTAGGATGATAATAAGGCTCGCAAAGGTCCGCATCAGCATCAACGCATCAAAAGAAGTTGGACGAGAGGCCAGGGTATCGTCGTGATTGAGGTGCGTGCATGCATCAATTATTATTTATTGTCAAACACAACAAATTTTCAGGGAGCTTTTAGGTTGGTTGCAGCCTGGGGGCTGTACGACCACTGCAGCACGCAGAGTTTTCGTACCGACGAGAAGAAGGTACTGAGGTAGCTGTACATGCGTACCTATCAAATATGTAACTTACTCTCCACCACAGTTGTTACCGTACCCTCCATCCCAAACTCGCCTACGAGTTATACTTTGCGGTCATATCTGGATACACTGTGACCGTAGCCTCGTAGCCCCAGCTGGAGTCTTGCACCGGACGCCCACCTATCCTACCCCACCTATAATTAGCGATGAAACCTGCACCATGCACAGTGCGACTTGGTTCGTGGTTGATGGTTCGTCTCGAAGGGGGTAGCAGATAGCACAGCAGTCGTACTAGTAGGGGATCGGTGCTACAACTTGAACGCAACACACCACCACCACCACCACCTGCAGCTGCATGACACGCGTTCTGTCAGGCGTCAGTAAGTACGTGCTTCTTCATCCCCATTTCTCCAGAACGTGATGGACGATCTAGAATTGCGGACCCTACATAAGAACTTTGTTCAATGTATGCGGATGCCAGTGACGGATGACGTTGCGTGAGGTAGCGAAGAAGGGGAGCTTAGTTGGAGTGAATTTATGTCCTGTCAGCCCCTGTCCTGTCCTGATGCTGTATTTGGTCTTTCGAGTGCCACTTACGTAGAGTAAGTAGACTGGTCCCGATTCCCCTTCGAATGTCGATCGGGCCTGGTTTGACCTGCTTCGGGGAGGCGTAACAACTTCAGCATTCCAACCTACCGCACCTTGTCCCGATGCAGAAGGCGCATTGCCCTACTTCCCGATCGTACTCGGCAGCGGCACACCACATGATGGCCAGGATGCTGGGAGAACGGAACTGGAATGCGTACGCGTACTTCCATTTGTGTAAACAATGGTATGTACAGCACCTGCGTCGGCATCAGTTGCGAAGAATACGAATCAAACTTAAGAAACTCAAGATTCTCGTTACGAGTACAGTATTGTAACATAGCGCGACAATCGTTACAGACAGAAGAACCAGAGCATCGAGCGACGAGTCCTCTCCGTTCCCCGTCTTCCGTTCTCTGTTCTGCATTCTTTTGATCTTCCCAAAGAGGCATACTCTCGATCGTAGAACAAGGGGGAAAACCAGGACATAAACTGACAGTTCATAATTCGCGTTTGCTCGGTCCCATAGTCCATCGTGTTATGAAAGAAGGTGCGAGCTCTGAGCTCAGATCGAACTTCGAAGGCAATCGGGCACATCGCATCCAGGTCAAAAGGAGAACAGAGAACATGCACAGAACAGCGACGGTAACCATTCTGTCCCATTACCACCGTCGTCGTACTGTACCCATCTGTCGGGCCGAGCGTACATACGCGTACGGAAAGCAGGCCATGTACAGAGGCCATAGCCGCTGAGATGAAACGAACCATGGACATGGCAAGTTCCACACTCCGCTGCGCTCGCACCGACCAACTCCGACCAAACAAACCAAAGTCGTAACGGTACGGCAGCGTTAACTTCATTAAGCACAGTTAAGGGCAAAGCTGACCCGTTGCGTCGTTATGTAGTCGTCCGCACTATGCACGCACGCCTGTCGTGGACTAGTAGTTCGCCGTTCGCCGTTGGCCGTTCGCTGTGTTCGTATCAGTCACATCAGTGGATCAAACCTTTCCGAGGCGGGAGGGAGAGGGTGGACGTCGAGAGAAGGGTGGTCTAAACGCCGCACGGAACGATTCGGATGATGGATGGATGGATGGATGGATGGGATGGCTTGGGATATCGATCATAGTGGAGGATGTGACCCTTAGTACAGTGCATAAGTACATACATGATATGCTCCCCTTCATCTCATCTCTCCGGAGCTCGAACGCAGATAATACGGTATCATTGTCAGCCGGCTTCGTTCTTGACCCATGGACCATCCAACCTTAAAAAATTCGTCGACGAAACCGCGAACAGGTAAGGGAAGGCGAGAAGTGACCCACATAGCCGAAGGGGCCACCATGATGGAATCAGACGCTGGGACGTGATTCCTCCCTTGCGACCCTGCACCTGCAGCCCCTTCTCCTCCCCTGCACACTCTAAACCTGTCTCTCGAGGAGCATCAAGAACGAGAACGCGCGCACCATGAGGAACCAAAGACGTTTGGACGTTGGACTGAGCTGAGAACGCGGATGGGAAGGATGCGGCGAGGACGGAGGAGATCATGGAGCGAGCGGGGTGTGTACGACACTGTGGGTGTGGGCGTTACTGTCGAGGAGCTCGTTTTGTACTAGCCTCTATAAACGCGGGAATGAGGACGAGGTGGGGGACGCGAATGGCAGGAGTTTACCTCAAGGCAAAGACTAGACTCGTAGGACGTATGTTTGATAGGCCCCTTCTCGGCTTGCAGGTTCACCGTCACTTCGACAGACAGCGGTGAAGTAAATTGGAGCCTGGACAATGGAAAGGACGTCAACATGTAATGCGAACCGATGTTGTCGGGACAAAAGCGCACCCATGACCAGTCGTGACCCTGTCATTGCCTACCTGCACCCCACCAAAGCCATCATAATCATGACGAACAAACAACGACAGTTCTATCGGAGCACATCGAACCCATCTCAACGCGATCCCAGAATACTCCCCCGATGTTGCCAAGACCATACCATGAAAGATCGGCGGTGGTATCCAGAGAGACCGGGGCAGCATCAGTATCAAGCATCTCTTCTAACGGGCGGAGTATCAGGCTGAGAAGCCAAAAAACAGCCTCAGCGCTGATTCTGCACAATATCATGATAGCAAATGAAGCGGAGCCCTAAATAAAGATCACGGCAAGGAAGACATGGGCTCACCTTTCATCGCCATCTTTGTCCAAACTCATACTAATTGCCAGTCGTTGACGTCGTGTCCTATCGTAGGAAGCAAGTCCAGATACCCATCAAACGCGAGTATGATCGGACCAGCAATGTAGCCTCTGAAACAAAGACATCGCACGCAGTGTGGATCGTCGTACTTAGGCTCAGACGCCTTCGAGGAAGCATCAACGACCGATGTGCTGATACCGTCGTCAAATCGATTGCGCAGTGCGCCTGGTAGTGGAGCATCACAGAGGATGATGATGCAAAAACGTGAGGAAAGGGGAGATTAAAGGTGGAAGCAAGCAACGATCATGGACATGAAAAACAGGCGCGGCCACCGAATTAACAAGTGTCAGTGAAGATTTAACCCAAAGGACGGAAGAGGGGCGGTGAAGATCAAGTGAGCATGAGGAGTGTCTGGACGGTGGGGCGGCTGGGGTTAGAAGGCGAGCAAAGAGCGCGCTTATATACCGTATATTAGAGAGAAGAGCTTCGCCTCGGAGACTCGGTCTTGTCGAGACTTCGCGAAAGTGAATACAGTTGCATCAATGACATAGAGATTTCGCCGAGAGGAACACACTCCAAGAAGGAAGAGAAGTCAACATCGACGTGCATCGATAATATATTGGTTTGCGCCAAGGAGCGAAGATCAGGGCAGGGTTGCGCGCATGCTGCGCGAAGAGGACTGCATACAGAGTGTATGAAGTCATGGTATCGCCGCATGTTCTGGAGGTGAGCGTCAAATATATGTATGTGGCGTCGCCCATGTATGTCCATGATGGTGCGCCGGCATTCAAAGCATTAGAACTGCAGAAGGGCCCACTTCTGTATTGATGCGGATATCACCTCGGATGTAAGCGCTCCAATGTTTCAATATGAAGTAGGAACATACATACGACTTCTTCGAGGTATTCAATCGTCGAGGATCAGGTTCTGAAGCACAAATACTTGACGAATAAGATCAAACCTAGGCCTGCGAGAAGCGTCGAATCGACGATCTTGTAGGATCAATGCGCCGTAGCTATGTCCATTCGAGGCAGACATGAAGTCATAACCAAGCCTTCTTTATGAAGAAGGACATATCAGAGAAGACCGCAGATGAATGGCGCGCGAGGTGATGAGCAATCCGAATTTGGAACTTGTATAACTTTGTCATGTGTTATTTGATTATTTGGACTTCAGACTACTTCAGAAGGATCGTGAGCTGAAAAGGGAGAAAAGAAACACAGTAAATCTGCAACCCGAGTGCCGACGAGCTATTCGCTCACTCACCGTAATATCCAAGCGATATTCGTCGCCTCGTTCGAACACATGAGCAAAGGTTCGAACTCGTTCGCTGCCGGAAAAGGAGCAGAAAAGTAAGCCTAAGGACCTTTTACGCGTTAGACCGGGTGCCTTTCCTCCCTAAAAACATACCACAAAGTCAATCAGGAAGCATCTTTCCATGTCTCTCCGTCTTCACAATTGAAATAGCGAAGCTTACCGCTCGGCTGGAAGCTCTGTTCGAGCACAAGATGGTCATTGAGCGCCCGAGGCCGAACATCCGTGAGGACAAACGTCGCCACTCCGTCAGAAATGAATGGGTGAAAGATCAACTTACTGACCCATGGGGAGGATCCGATGTCTATCAGCGTGAGTGCTCGGAACGTTTCCCCGCCAGAAGTGGGTATGAAGGCGGATCGCTTCTTCCGCGACATTTCAATGGACAAAAAAGTCAACATCATACCTTCCAACCGTGGGGTAAGGGCCGAAAGTGTGAGAGCGCAGGACTACATTGGTCCGTAGAAGGCCGCGGACGACCACCCGTTTCCTGGGAGGAGGACGAACGGATTGAGCGATGGAGAGTCGAATGACGACGTCACTACTCGTCTGTTTGCAATGTTCTCAGAGGGCAATAGCACGAGACGAGCCGTCGACGATGAGATTAGGAAACAAGGTGCTAAAGCGGAAGAGGGCGCTGTCGCATGAATAGATGAAGCAAACGTCGTACGGAAGCCTCGGCGAGGTGGGATGCCCTTTACCTGAGGTCCTTTCGTGTCGAGGTGGTCACAACGACATGAGGACTTATTACGAAAAACAGGGATGGGCTCGGCACGTCTGTTCCCAGTGTCAATCAACGCCTGTTCTCTTCTGCCCAAAGGAAGAAGGCGCCATGCTTGCTCCAGATAGTTTTCGAGAATAACTAAAGTGAAAGGACCCTGATGGAGAGAATAGATGGTGAGTTACAAGAGCCAATGAAGGCGCAACAGGAAGCACCTGGAGACCATAACTCTAATGCAGAGAGTGGGTTGATGTGTCACCGAACGTAAGTTAATAACGAAGATACTTCTTCATTTTAGAGGAATCCCGTTCAGCATGGGCAGACCGACGTGAAGATGGAGGAAGACCTCCAAAGTCGCGTAATAGGTAAAAAAAAAAAAACGAACAAACAAAAGCAGTTGAGAACAGACGCGAAAGTTTGTCCAAGGCCGCATTGTTCCTTCCTAGACCGGTTCGGCAAAGATCAAATAGACAGTTGGCTCCGTCACAGTCCATCTAGTTCTCGTCTCGTCTGCTTCGGGAAAGCAAGGAACCGGAGGAGGTCATTATAGCTCATTCACAATGTGTGTGGGATGAACAAACGCGGTTTGTTACGCTAAGGTAAGATTTACGGACGTGGATTTCTGGTGAAGAAGAAACCCTCGGAATAGCCACGATCAGGCCCCGAGAACGGAAAACAAAGGTGCTCTTGGCAGTTCCATGTGTGTTCACAACATATTTGGTGTGAATGAGAAATGCGCGACCTAGAAGGGGCAGACCCTGGTCAAAACTTGATCCATAGTGCGAGAACATTGCGCGCAAACGAGAATGGATACGCGTCACCAGAAAAAGGGGAGACACACAACTGCGAAGGTGACATTGAGGGCTCGAGCTGAATGATGTAGCTTGTGAAGGAATGCTTCAATGCCAAGGACATCTTCCGATGAGAAAGGTAATAAGAATAGTACAAAATAATACTCACCTCGGAACTTGAGCTTGAAGGCCATTGGTTTAGACATCTTTATAGCTGCCGTATGTCCGCCGAAGTTGAGAGGTGCACATTGGGATACTATGTATGTCCCTCAGGGCCAGCAGAAAGGAATATGTTAGCTGTTACTCCTGTAAGCTATCCACAGTTCCCGGCAACAATCGCTGCTGCTCTCTGTTGGGGTGTGATGGTGTACAAGCGCTCCCTGCTAGCCCCTATGCTCCGAGGAGTATGAGTTTACCTTGACAACGAGCAGAGGGTACATACCGAAAGAAACCACGCATCCATCGCAGTGGCGAAGACGAGGCGAAGAATAAAGCGTGCGTGAGCCCCACAAGTTGCAGACCCGCCGTCAAGTCCGAGCGGTTTGCTCTGCCGATTCTCAGCGCGTAAGGAGAGATGTGTCCCATCATGACAAGCATACAAGACATCCTGGAAGCCCTCAGAATACTGCTTGGGGTTTCACCAAGTCATCTGCACGAAGACGTTGCTCGATACAAGTTGGAGAAGGAAGACAAGGGAAAGAAAAGGCTCGAAGTGGGCTCGTCGCGGTCACATTTCATTTTCCAACTCCGCGGAACGTGTGCGCTCGGCTCCGAAGTCCCGAAAGCAACCGGGGCCTGCCGCATTTGAGCTTGAACTCACACCTCCATCATTTCTGAAGCCTTTGTGGCGTTTTCTCAAGCGTCTCGATTCTGATACTACTCTCTCTCTGGTCTTCTCTGGTGCAGTATCGGATAGAATATTTCTAGACATGCCAGCAACCTCAGGGGGACTTGCTGAACTGGTCGTCAGTCGACCATCTACTCTCTGATCTTGTTGAGCTGGCTGAGGGAAAGCATCAAGCTGCACACTGGTTTGCCCTCACATCATAAACCACGACTATCAGTAAGTACTATGCGAGAGCATCTCCATCCTGCACGAGGTTTAGTCTACATGGGAAATTTCGTTCTTCTGAATCAAACGCCGTCAGACTGAGGGAAAGCGCTCCCTCAGCGCGTTTCATGGGAACAAATATCCACGCAAAAGGTGCTCCCAATGTTACCGCATGGGAGGTAACGTGCATAGTTTGCCAAGCCAAACAAACTTTTGATGAGCGTTGGGCACCCTACGGCCAATTGGCCCCCTTTGGCATTCCTTTCTACTTGGATGCCGTCGAGGTAAGTCCCAATTTACTTGCCGTAGGAATTACCGCCTCTTTGCGGTTGTTCCACGTCATAGCGTCACTCGAAGCGCAAAATAGGTGAGAGTCCATCATAGAAAATGACATTGACCTCTCGCTGAACTTCACGCGAATTGTGTAGTATGTCCTCGGTTTCACAGACTGCGTATTCTTGTTGGCAAAAAGTTCTCTTTTATCTCGCATAGGTCGTTATTTACGGTCAGTATGTGCAACCTCCTTGAAGTTGGCTGTCTCAATGTTTCGAAGTGCGAAGACAGTCGTTTGCTGACTTTAGAACTTGACCGTGAACAATACCACCATCTGCAAAAATACTTATATGCCTCTGCCTGACGGTGGTCGAATCCTCTTTATTTCGCAATGCCTTCTCTTCCACGAGAATCTCACTCGTACTCCCACGAAAGCCGTCCATCGGATCCGCACGGCTCTCCAAGACAGTGCCAAGTGCACCAGGTATTGGCCAAGACGCTGTCCCCGGTCAAGCCAAGCACTTTGAACCATTGACTGCTTCACTGGCGTTTGTTTCGGTCGCAGTGCCATCTCCACTTACTAGTAAGTCCTGTACCTTGTCATGAAGAGCTGTGAACGGCTAATTAATTGCCTCAGTCCCCCGCCTTGCCACATGCATGCTGTAACTAGCCACGCAGCTTGACATCGCCGTAGTTCTCAATGTTTTTCGACGTGTCGCCGCCCACGCTATACCCAAGTGGCTCCTGGTGAGTGAGCCCCGGTCCAATCCTGACGGATACCTTATGGTTGGGTACTCGGGTAGCACTCACGTCTGATCCCAATGTTGAATTATCAATCGAAAATTCACTCATCCATTGAATGGCCTATGCCAGCGAACTACACAAGCAGGGAGAGCAACTTTTCCAGGATATGGACTATAAAGACTCTTGCCAAGTGATATCCAAGGTCCAGAACGCACTGCACAAGCCAAGTTCCAAGCAACTCCAGCATGCATTCTACCTTCCTTTCCTCGGTGCTCTCTGCGCTGGCTCTTTCTCGCTTGGCGAGTGGCGTTGCGGTGAACTCTTTGAGCCGCCGTGCAACGAAGGCGGTCACTCTCGACATCGTCAACACCGAGTTGGCTCCTGATGGGTTTTCGAGGAGTGAGTCCTTGAATTCTACTTTCAACTAGTTTAACATTCAGCTTACGGGAATATTCAGGCCTCGTCACTGCTAACGGAACGTCAGTTGCACACTCAAACTTTCTTCGTTCATTTTCCTGACAATCAACCCCACAGTTACCCCGGTCCTCTAATTACCGCTACCAAGGGAGACACCCTCGTCGTTACCGTCAACAACCAGTTGGTAAGATAACTTCACTCTGCCTACCTTTATGAGTTGATCTAACTGTCATTGCATTAGACGGATACGACAATGCGTCGTAGTACCTCCATCGTGAGCTGCTATGTAGGCTATACAAAGCGTCAATAGACTGACGCATTTTGATCTACAGGACTTCGACGGCATCTTCTTCGGCACTGAAAATTCCTACGACGAGGGTACTCCTTTCGTCACTACATGCCCAATTGGGCCAAACGCCACCTATACATACGAGGTACCACTCATCAACGACCAGGTATGCACACCTCCATACTTCGTACGGAATACTTTGCTGAGATTTTCCCAAAAGGCTGGAACCTTCTGGTATCACTCTCAGTTGAGTGTGCAGTACAGTGATGGTCTCCGTGGCCCACTGGTTGTCTATGGTACATTTCATCTTTTGGCCTTCTTGTAGTGCGTGTTTATTGATGGACTCACAGATCCTGAGGACCCACTGCTCGACCTGTACGATGTCGATGGCGAGTCAACGGTGAGCAGAGCTCCTGCTTCCCGCCGGCCTCACGCTGAACAGTGTTGACGTTCAAAGATTATTCAACTCGGAGATTGGTGGCACAACGCTAGTGTTGCTCTCCTCACGGGCTACGTCGCCACCGGTATCGTCCCGTGCGTATATGCCGCGTATACCATATTGATAGTAAGCTCATAACACGTTTGTTCTTCTCTGAAGAGTCTCGGACAGTGGTACCGTAAACGGGGTCGGACGCTACAACGGCGGCCCAGAGGTTCCCTGGTCCGTGACCACCGTCACTCCTGGTCTCCGCCACCGTCTCCGCATCATCAACCAGTCCATGCGAAACGTATTTACCTTCTCCATCGACGGACACAACCTTACCGTGCGTTGGCTTCTGCTTTTATGATAACTCGTTTTGATTGTGACTTCTGGACTTGCAGATTGTGGAGGCCGACGGTGTGGCCACTCAACCATTGGTCGTTGATGAAATCGAAATTCTCGCTGGCCAGCGCTACTCTGTCATTGTACGTCTGTATTCTATTTTCTTGGGGTATTCCCAGCTAACAAAAGTGTCTAGCTCAATGCCGACCAACCCGTTGACAACTACTGGATCAACGCTCCGTAAGCTCCCTTTCGTAATATCCTGCACATCCCTAGAAACTCATGTCTCTGTATAGCTTCGTCGGTGGCGACCCCACTCGTAACCTAAACCGTGGGTTACTATAACATCGTCTATGAAAGCGTTCTCAAGTATAATTGTAGAAAACGCCACCCTTTCCCGCGCCATCTTGCGTTACACTGGCGCTAACGAGAGCGACCCCACTGGTCCGCTGACTCTCGGTCCCGCCAACGGCACTGCTCTCGTTGAGGCTGACCTCCACGTATGTACCTCCATGTCCTCTCATTTTCACTGGACTCATCTCGTCCCATTATGTAGCCCCTGATTGCTAGCCCCGTGAGCTACTGCGAACCAGCCGATTCTGAAAACGAGTACTAACTATACCGTGTCTGCAGCCACCCGTTCCCGATGTCAACATTTCCCTCAACCTCGTCGTCGTACGCATCTATTGTCTCTTACTTAATCCACGACCTCTCACTGACTTCATTGCAATCAGACCACCGGCAAGGCTCAATGGAACGTCAACAACGTGTCTTACCTCCCCCCGGATGTCCCCACTCTCATTCAAATCCTGAACGGTGCCAACGACACCGCGGACTTCAACGTCACCGAGAACACGTTCGTTCTTCCCGCTAATAAGACGATCCAGATTGACTTCCCTGCCAAGTAAGATCAAGTTTCTGGAATGTACGATTTGTATTCCTTCGAGCTAACATACCGACGATATTATTTAGCGATGATGATGAGGCGCATCGTAAGCATCGTACTACTTATCCTGTATCCTGATTATCTGGCTAACATATGAGCATCTCCCAGCCTTCCACTTGCACGGTGTACGCTTCTCCCTTGTCGTCCATGTTATACATAAGGCTAACCAAGATCTCTGTACTGCAGAACAACTTCTGGGTCATCAAGTCCAACAGCTCCGATGTTGTTAACACCGTTGATCCCGTTGTTCGTGACGTCGTCGGTGTCGGTGCCGCCGGAACTACCCTCAGGTAGACCTCATTTATTCATCTCCCACACGCGTGAACATTTGCTGATTATTCACTCTCTGATCTATTCAGGTTCAGGACCGATAACCCTGGTACGCCCATTTCTCCCTTTTCCGGACCCTCTATCCCATAGACTAATCATCCTCCGAATGATGTTCAGGCCCCTGGTTCTTCCACTGCCACATCTTCTGGCATATGCAAGCCGGTCTCGCCACCGTCATGGCCTCCGGCCTCGATGACACGCGCGCTGGAGTGCAACCAGATGATGAATGGTCGAATTTGTGCCCGAGCTATTTCTCACTACCTGAAGATGAGCAGTGAAAGTTTCTGCTTTGAGGAGTGCACATATCCAATCTTTTCTTCCTCTCCTTCGTTATTTAAATCATTAGTCTGTTAGTGAAGGTGAATCAGCTGGTGCCCGTGTTTCGATTGATTGTATCTTGATTCTATTTGACCCGTACCACAGTCTTGATGTATGCTGACTGAACAGTGGTGGTGCTTTTTGTGCTCTCTTCCCAGCATGTCGTACAAGCGGTATGGACACTGCCTTTTTGAAGTACTTCCTGTGGCTGGATGAAATGTGAGGGTTTCTGACCGGCCTGATCCGTTTCTCTCCCAAACCTGTAAAATCCCTCGTTCCGGTAGATGAAATTCAACTATTGATGCACGCATCCGAGGCTAGGCGGTATTGTTGTCGACTTTGGCAAAGTAGGGCAAAGTCATGGTCAACATTCGGTACTGTGGCGAAAGGCTGGCGCATCTTATCTTATCTAAGGGTCCCTTCGGCAAGCGAGCTCCAGGTAAGTCCAGGATGGTTGCGGCTTGGTAACGGCCAGGAACGGCGGCTAGGCCCCGGATCTGCCACCGTCGGAGGAGATAAACAGTGCGGAATCCCTGCAAGTCACACTCAGTCACAGCACAACAACACGGGTTGTGTGGCACTGTTATCTTTCACACCATTTATTCCATCGTATTCTCCGTCCCCAGAAAAAAGCGCATTACAAGTCTGAAGTAGAGAAACAGTGTTTCCAATGCACATAGAGCACTTTTCTGTAGTGTATAAGCTCTCAAGCTGCACGTACTCGCATGTGTCACTCAAACCCACAGCAGCTGTAGCATCGCGTTCCCGATGTCTCCCGACCCTGAGTGTGACTGATATGATTTATTGGCTGCATGAGCTTCGCGTGCTCCGGTCTCAGGAACCCGCCCATTCCGGTCGGACTTATGCTCGGCCTGAGAGCTCTGAGAGATTTGGCGGGCAGAACCATCCTGGACTTACCTGGAGCTCGCTTGCCGAAGGGACCCTAACTCTCTCGGATTTGTGCGGAACTCCGAAAGGGGTTGGCAACAAGCCTTGTTCAATCATGACTTCATTTCGATCAGCTTACTGACAACCAACTGACAACTGGTCATGGTTTACTAGGAGAACTTAAGCTTGTGTTGGATATCTTTGTATCAAGATTGGTTCTCTTGGGTTCAGGAATAATGTGGCTCCGAAATCTTTTGATCCCTAGCTTTCGCTTCCAAGCTCAACACGCTCGGCACACGCTGCAGCCATTAGTCCCTCTAGTATTGCAGCAACGCCACTTCGGCGATTATTCCCCTGCTCCGGAAAAGCGCTTCAACGAGCCTATATACCCTTCTCTGACATTTCTCGGTACAAGTGCTGGTTCACCGACTCATGCTCGCTCATGCACGGCCACGACTCTCAATCTGGATGAACAACATAGCTTCTGTGGGTATCGTTCCACGTGCTACCCCGACCTGCCTGTAAACTGCCATGACAGCTCAGACTACCGTTTCGTTCTGAACATATACTTACGCACTGTCAATTGGGCTCGGTTATTTGCATGATGCAGTGATAGATTGTGGGGAGGGTACTTTACGCCAGTTGATCAAGACGAGGCGGCCACGGATCAGACTTCGTGGAATCAAGCATATCTTTGTAACACATCTGCATGGTAAGTGACGCACTCGATGCATCATCCACGACTTGTCGTACGGTATCATGGTGCTAGAAACTGACCGTGAATTCCTCGGACTGGCCGTATGTGCTTCGCAGCTGATCATTGCATGGGTCTAATCTCATTCACGAAAGAACGCCTACATGGGCTCGGCAGCCTGGAGGAAGACGTACGTAGAGAATCTCATTCCCTCCTCTAACCATGAACGCTCACTACCATCACGCTCCTCCAAACCTCCACGTATGACTCACAGAAAATTCACCTCCACCTCTATGGTCCCCCCGGTCTCCGCTCCTTCATCCGCCTCAACCTCACACATACCCACACGACCCTCCGCGGCCTCTACGCCGTGCACGAACTCGTCCCGAATCCCCTCCACCGCGAACCCAGCGGCGAAGCATTAGCCGATCCACCGGCATTTTCGACTCCCTCTCGTTGGGAGAAAGAATTACATGCGAATGAAGCGCAGGGAGAGGACATACGTGCGGACGAGGACGGTCTGTGGCGCGATATTCTGTCTCTGGAGAAGCGTGGAGGTGGAAGCGGAGGCGGAGCGAATGAATCCGAAAGGAAAATCAACGTTTCGGCGGCTTCGATAGTGCATCGCGGTATGTAACTTCACCTGTTCCTGCTGTTCGTCCATACCAGTGTGCGACGATTTTTCTGACGAGATGCTATATCTCACAGTCCCCTGCCTGGGCTACGTCTTCACCCTCTCGATCCCCCCTTCCCCTTCCCCCTCCGTCGCATCCAAGGCCAGCAGCAGCTACAAAGTCGTGGTTCTCGGTGATACCTCTGACCCATCGTCTATCATCCCTCTCGCCGAAAATGCCACAGTTCTCATCCACGAAGGCACGAACTTCGGACCCGTCGACGTCCTCAACGAGTATCTCGCCGCCAAAATGGACGCCCAAGACGAAGCAGACGAAGCGAGGGATCCGGAAGCGACGGAGGGTAAAGCAGAAGCAGAAGAGGCTCCGGTCGGAGACAAGCTGTTGTCGCTGAGCGAAAGGCGGGAGGCTTTCTACATTGACTGGATGAGGAAAAAGGAAGCGAAGATGAGGAGTAGGGCGATCAGCCGTGGTCATTCGACGGTCAAGATGGCTGCTGAGTTCGCGCAACGAATCAACGCGGACAGGTTGATTCTGACTCATTTGAGCGCTAGGTGAGTTGAAGCCACATGCAGTTCCCTCTCATCATTTTCAAAGGCCCTAGCGAACGCAAACCGAATCTAACTCTCTCTCTCTCTCTCCTTCTCCTTAATACGAAGGATCCCACCGGACCCGCCCAAGAACACACAGAGGAACGGCACAAGCCCACCCGAAACGCGACAAATTCCATCTATTCTACCCCAGCTCCGCATTGTGGTCGACCATGCGTTCTGTACAGGCCACACGATCTTTGCACACGATTTCTTGACTGTGCCTCTGTCCCGCTACGATGTATCATCTAATGTGGGAGATTGGGAGCCTTCTTCACGGTCACGACCTCTATTTGAATCACTGGAACCTTCAACGTCTTCGTCCTTAACCACGTCCTCATCTTCTTCTTCATCCTCATCCTCGCCCACAAACCCGGATGAAGTCGCCGAGCCCGAGCTGAAAAAACGTACACGCAGCGCAATAATGTGGCAAAGTCTTCATGAAATTATCGTTTCGCGACGTATCGAACAAAGGGATGAGGGCCCGACCGGAGTCCAGGGTCGTCGGGCATCTATGGAAGATACAGCGATGACGACAGAGGATGCTATTAACATATCTGCGACATCAGACCCAGAATCTGTGAAAAAAGGAAAGGGAGAGGCGAAGGGAAAGGGAAAGGGGAAGGGAGAGGGGGAAGGGGAGGGCATTAGGAGGCAGGTGGGGGACGTCCGGGAGTATTCTATGGATTCTGAGACGGTGCCGAGGAGCAGGGACGGGGACCAGGAACGACGGTGATTAGGGATCTACACGGTGGCGAAATCGTTGCGATTCCAGTGCGATTTCGACCGCGATTTCGCACTCGGTTTCGACGCGGCCTCAGCGCTTGCCGCCCGCGCCGCGCCGGCGGAGCTTGAATTTGAGTGAGCAAGCCAGCGTCATGGGCCCATTACTTAATCGTGCTTTGATCGATCTGCCGCTCGACGCTCGACGCTCGACGCACGTCTCTCATCGGATCCATCATGCCGACTCGCACAGAGCGACAACTTGAGGAAGATGCACTCACACAAGCATTCCTTGTTAGCTTCCTTGCTCAGTTAGAGGCTGATATGCGCCTTGGTGACTTCGAGCTCACAGATTTTGATGAGGAATACAACCCTGGCTCTTCTTCCCCGTCTTCTTCCTCGTCTTCCTCATCCTCTTCATCAGATTGTCGCTTCTGGGGATCTACTGCTTCTTCATCCTCTTCTTCATCTTCATCCTCATCCTCCTCTTCCTCCGATGATGAAGCCGAGCAGTATCTACAGTCTATCGCGGCTCTTTATTCACAGCACTACTATAACGAGAGGGGTACTATACCAAAAACACGAGAGAATATGCGCCTTCTTCTCAAAGAATGGAAGATCCAGCGTCCCGAAATATTCCGTTCTTATCTTCGAGTTACACCAGACTGCTTCGATGCACTCGTCAATGCCATCAAAGACGATCCTGCCTTCCACAACAACTCGAATCAGGTACAGATGCCTGTTGAAGAGCAACTTGCAATTGCATTGTACCGTTTTGGGCATTATGGCAATGCTGGTGCGAGTCTTCTTTTTTTGTTTCTTCCGAGTCAACTTATAATTATGCCACTAGCAAGTACCATGAAGGTCGCTCTTTGGTTTGGGGTAGGATATGGCACTGTACGGAAGGCAACAACAAGGGTGATGCTGGCGCTGAACTCGGAAGCCTTTCGTAACTCGACTGTGCAGTGGTCAAATCAGGAAGCAAAGGAGAAGGCGAAGGAGTGGGTCGGTGACAGATCATGCCCAGCGTGGCGGGATGGATGGTGTATGGTGGATGGTACTCTGGTACCTCTATACCAACGACCTGCTTTCTTTGGAAACACATGGTTTGACCGCAAGCATAACTATTCAATGACAGTCCAGGTCTGGTTTTTTCTTTCTTTGTTTCTCCTATTTTTGCTTGTGTCGGAACATAACTGAAATATTGAATATCTCTATGCAGGTCGTTTCTACACCTGATTGTCTCATTATCGACTTTTGTACAGGCCTGCCTGGTAGCCAGCATGATGCTACAGCATGGCGTGATACACGGCTCTACCAGCAACACCGACTCTTATTAAAGGATGGTGAATGGGTATGGGCAGACTCGGCATACCCTTTGGCTGATTGGACTCAATCACCATACAAATCGTATGTTCCCGTTGTGAAGTAGCCTCAACATTTTCTGTCTTATAACCGTCAAATTTATATCCAGGCCTGAAAAGGAGCGACCAGATAATGAGCAGTACAATTACTTTGTCTCCCGAATCCGGATCTGCTCGGAACACTGCATCGGTTGGCTCAAAGGCCGTTTCGCATCTTTGAAGGGTCTTCGTCTCCGGATTGATGATGAGCTCCATCTTCAATATGCCACACTTTGGATTCAGTCATGCATCATACTTCATTGCTTTGCTTTACGGGCTGAGGGAGGGCAGGACATGGAGAGGGATCAGTTCTATCAGGATGGAAGGCGATACATGGAGGAGTCACGATTAGACGAGGAAGAATGGAGAGATGATGCTCGAGAGCAGCGTAGAGCTGAAGAGAGCGCAAGTGGGGATGATATACGATTATTATCAGGGAAAGTCAAAAGGGGAGAGTTGAAATTAGCTCTACGTGAATTTCTTGTATCTAATGAGTAGTGGTCGTAGTAGTATAACATATATACAAATAACATAGAGAATAAGGGATTGAAAGGTAAATTAAAGAGTATAAAGGAAATAGAGAAATAACTTTTAATGATCACCAGTATCCTCAGGCTCCTCAGCATCAAGTTCACCAATCCCGTCACTGTTAGCACCCTGCATCCCGAAATAATCATCAAAATGCTCAATCCCACCCTCATCAGCACCTTCTACTATATCACCTATGCCGCCAATATTCACCTCACCTCCAAGCCCAGCATTCATCATACCAATCCCAGCTCCATTCATCCCACCCAACTCGCCAACCTCCAGTTCGCCTATTCCCCCGCCATTCATATCCGCCATTCTACCACCGTTGATCCCGCCACCATTCACCCCATCTACCCCATTCATCCCTCCCATCCCGCCCATCCCGTTCATCCCGCCCATCCCGTTCATCCTGCCCATCCCGTTCATCCCGCCCATCCCGTTCATCCCGCCCATCCCGTTCATCCCGCCCATCCCACCCATCCCGTTCATCGCACCCATCCCATTCATCCCGCCCGTCCTGTTCATCCCGTTCATGGCGCCCATTCCCATACCATACATCATCCCACCCATTCCACCACCACTCATGATTCGAAACTGGAGCAACATCATGTTTTCCTCATGACGGCGACGATCAGCTGCCTCCTTCGCCCTCGCCCTCATCTTCAGCTCTGCAATATGGTACTTCCCCTTCATCTTCCCCTCTACCTTCACCTTCGCTACATCAACCTTTGTCTTCTGATTGCGTGAAGCGATATCTTGCACGGTATCGGCCATGGTCTTCTTACGCTTGATGGCAGTTCCGAGATCGGAGTCGGGTGGCCGCTTGCTTGTAGAGTTGGAAGCAGAGGATGCTTTAGGAGCAGGAGTTGGGGAAGGAGATCGGGAGGGAGCGAGTGATTTGGGGTCATCTTCACCATCAGAAATTTCGTCTGGGATAGGAGAGCCGATGCGAGCACTATGAGGGGAAGATGTGATATGGATGGTAAGATCAAGACCATCGTCAGCATCTGCCACCAGCGCACGGTGACGCTTAGAGCGAGAGGAATGAGCCTTGGACTTCCGACAGAGCGATTAGATTTCTAGAGAAAAGAATACAGGTATATGACACTCACGTTCAAGAAATCAGTGCTCAGGGGCTTTGCACTGTTAGCGACAGCGACACGGCTTGCAACCGGACTCCCACCCATGAGACGGTTCATCTGGGCATACCACGGGAAACTTTCCCTCACCACATCTGCAGCCAAATAAGCTTGGACCGGCAAAGCAGTCAATCACAGTGAAAGAGACATGTACCCCATGCTGAGGAGGTAGCATTGTCAACACCCTCCCAAATCTCATCAGCCTTTCCTGCATCAACAAGACCTTGACCTGTTGCCGTCATTGTCTTGCGCCATTTTGAGTAGCCAGCCTTGAGCCTGTAAATCCAAAAATAAGAAATATATAACATAATGCATCCATAAATGAGAACAAAATGCGCACGCTGTGACTCTGTTCTTGAAAACTGGCCTGAGATCCTTACGATTGGCCTCCGTAAAGCCTAGCTGCTTGTTATTGTAGATAACGACCTCGTTGATGAGTGTATCATAATGCGCATCCATGTTTTTACCCTTGGAGCTTACGGTGACGGTCGAGCCGTCCTTCATGAAACCAAAAGCCTGGCACAGCTCTGGCCGCTCCTCAATGGTGTTAAGCACAGCCGTTGTCACATAGTGCAGCTCGGGTTTTGACCACCTTTACAGCAGGTAAGACTTCCTTCAAGCATCTACTACGGAAAGCAGAACAGCAAGAGAGAGGGACATACTCGAGAGCTGGAGCTGCCCGAGGCTTCTTTTCCTCCACTTCCTTCGCATCCTTTCCATCTTTGCCAGCCTTCTTAGTGACTGGTTTCGCAGCGACAGCTTCGGCACCCTCTAGCTCCGCGAGCCGTGCTTGGAGAGCAGCAATCTGAGCTTCTTGCTCAGCTTTAGTGGGCTTCTTCTTCCGAGCCATGAACACAGAACCAGTAAAACAGAGGATGTATGTGAGAACCCGAGAGCCTGAGAGTCAAGAGCTAAAACGGACGCGTGCGAGGACTGCAGGAAACACGCACGAACGCGTATGAGAGAGCGAGCGCGTCGAAGAAGACGACGCGCGTCACGACGCGACGCTGACCGAACACTGGGCGCATACGAATTCAAGCTCCGCCGGCGCGGCGCGGGCGGCAAGCGCTGAGGCCGCGTCGAAACCGAGTGCGAAATCGCGGTCGAAATCGCACTGGAATCGCAACGATTTCGCCACCGTGTAGATCCCTATTGACGATGACGATGCGACGAAATTCGTCCACTTACTATGTACTATCACTAAAGCGCAAGGGCTTTCAAAGGTTAGCGTCAACGCTGCCTTGGAATCTTGCTACCTTAGCTTTGCTCAGGCGTGATTTAAGCTGAGTTAAAGTTAGGGGTTGGCAAAAGTGTGGCGCGCCACATCACCACCATATAACATCCTTGCTCACACATCAACTTGATGCTCGAAACTTACCAAAGGACAACCAAAAAAAGGGGGAAATGCGACTCTATCGAGGATCCTATTGTTGAAATATAATGTGGTGCTAGAGTACTGTGTTACTTTTGTCCGTTCAACCGTCCAACCAAGAGGAAAGCGTAACGTCATCGACTGTTGAGAGCCGTGTATCGTCGTGTGGGGTTCGTACGATCATAGAGAGAGTGGATGGGAGAGTGTGGCCAAGACGGGATTGAAAGGACGAAGAGAAGATCATTAGAGCTCTTTCTTCGAGGCGGTAGAGGAGCCGTTGGCCTTTGTTTCGGCTGAGGAGCGGGACGCGTAGATCATGTCCGTCCAGGGCCTGCAAGTCGAGGATACGAGGTCAGTGAAATACACTCCAAACACAAGCAGCGAGACGAACGCACCCCTCGTACTTCAACGCCAACAAATATACCACGTAAACATATGCGGTGACCAATAATCCAGCAGGCCTCTCATACCACAACGCAGTCGCCGCGAAGCACATCGTGCTCCCCACATACATCGGGTCCCTCAACACATTGAAAGGAAAGCCTTCGACGCGATGATCCATGAGGATACCGAAGTAGTCTCCGAGGAAGGTGCCGGTGATTCCGAGGGCCCAGGTGGAGGTAATGACGAGGGTTTGGCCGGCCAGAAAGAGGATGGCCGGGACGATGGTGTTGAATGGTTCCGGGAGGATGGGGGATTGGGGTTGGTCCATTAGGGCTTGGTGGTAGCTAGCAGATCCAAATGAATAGTACCAAGAAAATGTAATGTAAGGTTGTTGAGAAGTTGAGTTTGTATAATAGAAGGATAAAGATATTAACACGTACAGTGAGTCCCGAAGGATACCGAAGCCGAAGATGGACAGCGCGAGGAAATAGCATCCCGTACGAGGGCTTCCAAACAGACGCGTTAACGTCTTATTGTGATATTCTGTGTTTCAAAATAAATAAGATCACGACGACTATAGAGTACACCCAGATGTTGAACTGACCATTACGAGCGACGATGTTCCATGCGGTAGGATTGAACGCAATCGACGCAAGAGAAATATACAAGGAAGTTTTGGAAAAATCAACGGCCGTCGCAAGAGTGTTGCTCATCGTGTCTCGAAAGAAAGAAAAGGAAATGAGAAACGCGTCCTAGTCGTGAGCGTTGGGAACAAACAACCTGCAGGACGCGGCGAGGATGATGCACGTGAATATAGCGTGCCTGCACACCCGCGGCCAAAGCAAAATCCCGTTTTCGGCCGCGTCACTACCGATGCACCCAACACTCATTGTCCCCTTCGGGGTGACATACGAAAAAATTGGAACGATACAGAGAAGATTAGCATGGCCCCTGCACAAGGATGACACGCTTCTCCAGAGTGGTAGACCTACGGGTCTCAATATTTATTTTATTTTATTTTTCTTCGTAACTCATTGTGGGGACGACGGTGAGGTAGTGCCATGTTTTGAAAATACTCGACCGGAATCATATCGTGCCACAGCGCGTTGTGAGCTGTCCAAATCGTCTCCAAGAAATCATCGTGACCATTTCATTGAACACGAACTATCGTGAGGAGATGAATGAAGAAACCAAGTATGTACCACGAACAGATAGTCAGATGCCTGAATACAGATAGTCAGATGCCTGAATAGATGGTAGTACGTACTCCACCAGGATAACAAATCGAGAAACCCAACGTCCAACCAACCCAACAGAAAAAGAGAATCTGCATTTTACCCAGCCCGACCCCTGGATCCTGGCACGTCAACAATAATGAGCCGCTCTACACCCAGACCTCTATATCCCAAAGGACCCTATATCACCCGTCTATATCAGCCCCATCCT
This sequence comes from Stereum hirsutum FP-91666 SS1, assembly GCF_000264905.1. Classification (NCBI taxonomy): domain Eukaryota; kingdom Fungi; phylum Basidiomycota; class Agaricomycetes; order Russulales; family Stereaceae; genus Stereum; species Stereum hirsutum. Next base: position 450,493 of record NW_006763131.1, read on the forward strand.
CCACTACACACACAGCGCAACGACCTTCCGCTCTCCGTTCAAACATCCCTCGAAGGCCTCAACGAACTCGTCCTGGACTGCATCTCCACCCCTCCCGTCTTCGACACATACCCGACCCCATGTATATGATACTGCTCCCCCACCAACTCCTTCGTCGCCAACATCAAGTTATCCAGACGGGTGACGATCCCGAACGCCGTCGATACGCCGACGCAGAAACATCTGTGCGGAGTGCGTCAGCATCCCTCGTGGTACCATAGAAAGTGTGGCGGAAGAGAGCGAGAACGACAGAACGGGTATCACTCACAGATACTGCTCATTTTCTAACGCCTCCATCGTCATCGTCCTCGGCAACCCATAATCGTCGTCCGCCTCCCCCCTAATGATATTCAACCCATGATTATGCACAATGAACCGATCGAATAACGGGCAGGGCGTGATCTGCGGCAAGGGGTTGCCCGTCCGGAGGGCTGTTGATATCAAACCTATATCACACCCAAATCAGTCTCAAGTGCACGTCGAAAGGGTGGTGAGTGAATGGTGAGGGCACTGACTGATAACAGCAAGCACATCCCCCTGAAAATCTGCATCGAGGAACCTCGTCCGTCGAAGGAAGGCGCGATTCCATGCCGGCTCGAGGTGTTGCACGATTGACATCAGGTGAGAGAGCAGGTATGCGATTTGTCTGGATTGAGTAAACAGTGAGCTCTGTACTCGCACCTAGAGGGAGCGAGAGGGACGTACAATTGTTGGTCCAAGACTTTATGATACCGTTCCGCAGGCCACGTCCCCCGCATCGAGAACTATCAGCGATCAAACGATCAAGCACAGACATCAGCTATCTCACTTTCATAGTGACAATTGAACACAATACACATACCTCGTATATAATATTCGTCTTCAAAACCAAAGACCTCTTCAGCTTCGCTCTGACCGCAAGCAGACTCTGCACGATCTCCTGTGTCTCTTCTGAGTTGTGGTGTCTCGACCCCGGGCTCGAGTTCGCGAAGGAGACGATCGAGCAGTAGATGTTGCCGATCTCGGAGACCGTGGTGGCGAGGGAGGTGCGTTGATACCGTCGGAGGGTGGTGGAGGGAGGGAGGAAGGAGAAGAGGCTGTATTAGGTTGTTGGGGAATGAGGTATAATACATGATCAGCTGGCTGTTTTCAAGAGAGTATAAGAGGGAGAGGCGTACAAAGCTGCGAACACTCCGACTGTGACAAGGACGAATCGTCGCTATTGTATGTGGATGTCAGGACTCAGAATGCAGCTACGATAACAAACGAGGTGTAACTCACCCAGGCAAGATTGATCCCATACGCCGCGAACGAGCCCAATCGGTAATGCGTATTCTGCCACGAGAACCCAACGACCTACATCCCCACTCTCAGCCAGGGCCCTCCATAAAAAGCGAAGTTGCAAAAGTGAACACTCACCAACACGACCGTAACGAAAAAGATCATATTCACCATCGGCGGCCCCGGCCAATTGAGTCTCGCGAAAAAAGCAAAAGGGAGCACGACCGCGAACACGCCCGCGAGCCCATACGCGTTACCTGTCCCTTTCGCAGTCGAAATGTACCAGAGCGAGGTGCCGACGAGTCCGCCGGCGAAGGTACTGAAGATACGGGCTACGAGGCCGAACGTGGTGTCGCCGCGGAATCGGGCGAGAGTGAGTTGGCCCATGAAGCTGTAGCGGAGAGGTGAGAAGAGAATAAGGGTGAGGATGAGGTGAATGGGTGGAGTGGAGAGGGGTGAAAAGGTGGACGTACATCGCCCAGCTAAAACGTTCGGCTAAAGAAGGGAGAATATCAACAGGGGCCTACATGTTCAGAGAGAGAAACGACGTACTATACGCAAAGCCCGCAGAAGACTTGATGAAACTAGGCAAACTGAGTATAACTGTCCCAAAAAAGCCCCGTATTAAGCATATAGACCTAACGACCGACAAGACGTATACGTACCTGTCAACATGGCGGCCTTCAGCGCGAACAACACATCCCCCCTCGACATTGCCTGGAGCAAGTTATACAAAAAGTTCATCACGCTCTCGAAATAATTTCGTGGCGGGAGTGCGTCGGGATCACGGCGCTCTGCGAGTCCGAGGTCGTTAAACGTTGGATCCATACCCTGGATGATGTCTATCACATTCGCCGATGAGCTGGACAGAACAGTCAGCGCAGATGTGGTAGGCGGAAGGCATACCGGGATCCTCATCCTCTTCTCTGTCGATGTCGACAGAATGCTCCCAGACGCCCGTGAAGAACTTGAGGAGTGGCACCTGCGGAAGCCATAGTCTACATTTTGGCCGTTCCTGCTCCAGGATCGCAATGTCCTCAAGCTAGAGATCCGCCTTCTTAGCCTTCTAGAGCGGGGCTTCATGGAATGGAGGTGCGTACCAGTTCGAGCAAGTTATCGGAGAACCTCATGAGGTGATACTGGTACAAGAAACAATGGAAAAGATATCGATGTGGCGGGACGCCATCACCCGTCAGCATCCCCTTGTGCTCCGCACTAAACGCGGACCTGTACGGCTCCAGCACCGTAAACCTTCCGTAAAACGTCAGTACACACGCGTTACTGATCCACCCCAAACAAACAGGAGAAGAACTTACCTCTTGTCTTTCCTAAACCTCTCCAACGAATCCGCCAAATCAAGCCTCGTTTTCCTGACACCAACGAGCCGTTCCTGATGCAACCTCCTCTTCTTCTCTCCGCCCTTCCAAAACGTCCACCTATCCATCCTACTCCACCCCAACCAATCGTCCAGCCCCTTCAACGCCTCCATATTCGCAGTCAACAGCTCGTCGCATCCCTCTCTCAACAACTCCGTCGCCCGTTCGGTATAGAACACAGATAAAGGATGCGAAAAATGCGTAGACTCGAGGTCCATGTATCGTTGTGATTCGAATACACCGACGACGTGTTCGCGGTGGTGATGGTGTGAGTGTATAGAGAGATGATGTAGACTATGCAGAAGCTGCGAATGCGCATGCGAATGGTGGGAGACGTGCGAGTGGCGACGGTAGAGAGAAACGGGCGTGGTTGCGCGAGGCGAAGGCGCAGGACTCGAATTGCCCAGATCGAACCGCGTATGGTGGCGCTGCATCTTCCGTCCCGTCCTCGTCGACATCTTATCCTTCTCGTCTGAACTTGAGCCCGTACCGAAGCCCGAAGCCATCCGTACACCCTCGAGGATAGGTGACGTCGGTGAGATAGGTGAGGTCGGTGTGGCTGGGCTCGGTTGGTGAATGACCGAACCACGCTCGTGCTCGTGATCACTTGAAGGAGATGGCGGACGCGAATGTACTGGAGAAGTAGGTCTCGAAGTGGCTGGTGTGGCGGGCCTAGAGGGCACAGGCGTGACTGGGAATCGTTCTCTCGTCGGATCGATAAGCGCCCAGTAGACATTCAGCCCGTTTGCGCGCACAGGCAGCTTCAACAGCCGTTTCCTCAACGAAGCGAGATCAGCTGGTGAGAATCTTCCCCAGGCAATGTCGCGTTTGAGCAACCGATACGAAGCACCAAGAGGGACGAGGGCTCCCTCAGCTTGGAGCGTACTGTCGATGGCGGCTTTGGGTGAAAATTCGGGTGATGAGGTAGAGATGGAGAGGATTATGCGGTGGTGTGAGAATGTGGCGGAAAGGGGGGCGACGACGCCTCGGAATGCGCGTGTGTATTGGGAGGAAACGGAAGAGGGGAAGATGAGGATTGAGGCTAGTAGTGAGATCGCAGAGTGGTAGGCTAGTGGGACTACAATGGCTTGACCGATCTGGAACGTCGCATTGGTCAGAAGCAAACCACGCTATATTGAAATGAAGTGTGATTACCCTATATAGAGCATACGGATACAGAACAGCTGTCGTGAAGGATATGTCGAGAGCAATACACCCAAATATAGTAGCGATGAGGAATGGACCGGGCCCTTGTCTTGCTTTGATATAAAGGAAGACGGCAGCTCCGAGAAATAAGAAGACAGCCATGATGACGGAGGGCTGTTCTTAAATTGAGCAAGAAGCATGACGGTAGACCACGGAAGAGCTTACAGCAGCTTCGACATAGCGCCCCGACCAGATATCCTCATTTGTAGCAGTCACAATAATTTCTGAGCGTGTAAGACTAGCTAGCCAGATGCCGAGACAGCTCCAGCTAGGATAGGGGTTAGCGAGGCATGGATAAAGAGAACAAAGAACGTACCCCCAAGCTGCAGAAACGAACGCGAGAAGAAATATTTCGCGCTCCAAGTTTGCTACAAGTGGATCACTTGGAGGCGAAAGAAACGAGGCTGGAGGTCGAGTCAGCACGGGTGGCGGAACGGACAAAGGGACAACGTACCAATGATGATCAAGAACCCAGCCTACATGACAATCAGTTCAACGTTCAAGATCAATAGCAATAGTTCAACGCACCTGCCCCATCGTCTTCAGAACCGGGTCAATGACCATCAACACGACAGATACCCATGCTGCAATCGCACAGCGCAGCACAATCTTCCATTTCGGCCAAGTCAAGTTCGGTGGAATCCAAGCAAGACTGCTCGGCAGAGTGAAAAGTTTGTTGTCGCTCTTCTTGTCGACATCAACGTCCTCCTTTGCTGCCTGCGATGACTCCCTCTTCACGAGACGTGGCTTGGTCGTCTTTTCCGTTCGTGAGACCTCTGAGTCCGGGCGGGGTGACTCGTCGCCGCCGTCCGCCTCGTCCCCAATGCGGGGGTCATATTTTCGACGAATCGAATTGTCGTGTTTATCCATTCAAAGCTAAGAGCAAAGCGCAAGAAGAAGAAGAAGAAGAAGAAGAAGAAGAAGAAAATAAGAAGAAAGCCCCGGCGGGCATCGCAGGCTCTTATATTTATCGTAGAGGAGGTTCTAAAACATAGCGACCAGAAGCCGAAACCAAGGGTCTCAATTTCAAAACTGACGTCACGTTTTTCGCGGAAAACAAACACGACGTGCGGGGGGCGATGCTGTGGCGGCCAGTCGCAGCAGACCGGGCCACACGTCCTCCTCATTCGCTCAGAATCGTTCTCAGTTCGCAGGAAGATTCCCGACCGCGGTTCATGGACAGCCCGTGTATGAGCGTCAGGTTAGCATGAGTATTGCTATATGAAGCTTCAAGTTGTCTTAGGTATTTTTGTCGCAGGCAGCGGGACAGCGTGTGCCCTGCACGGAGTTCCGAGAGGGTAGATGAGACAACGAATCCAGTCACAACATGCATGGAGGACCAAATTGATGATGACAACTTGTATTATACTAATAATGGTAAGTCAGGTGCACACTGGATACGCTGAATAAGGCTTGACCATCAAAGGATACATGCAGGAGGTGGAAGAAGGAGGTGGATGGACGAAGCAGGGTCAACAAAAGTCCTTCCCGTTGTCTTTTCGAGAACGGTTTATAATGTTGCTAAAATCTGGCTGATAAACCTGGATCCACTGACAAGCCACGCCTTTTCCGGATAAGGTGAGAGAGGTGAAAAGATGAGGAGATGCTGAGTATACCTAATGTGATTGTCCACAGATGAGGTTGTAAGATGGCAAACGATGGGAAGGGGTGCGCAGTAGTAAATTCCAAAAAAGCCATACGATCCTTCTGGAGTCAGCGTACAGACAAAATATGAAAACATCAAGAATCTTCACGAACGGCTCGACGACGAACTCATCGAGATATGTTTTACGCCATTGATTACGAGGATAGGAACACGGACTTCGTGGCGATGCTATGGCGAGTGCGATGGATAAGACGGAATAGCAAACAGCGAGATGTTTGAGCGCCTTAGGGCGTCTTTGTATGGCGTTAGATCGAAATCAGCTTGAACGCAAGAATGGGGAGGAGATTGTTACAAGATATCGTCGAGGAAATGACAGTTCCCGATCTGGTCGTATGCGATGACTGGTACATTCTGCGATGTGTCGAGACCCTCTAGCGGCGGTAGATATCGTGAAACGGGTTATGAGATTTATGAGGAGGTAGGTTATGATTGATGACGAGAGCACGAAGTTCAGAAACTCACTTGAAGGATTGCTGGATGAGATTGTTGGCCCAGACTCGACCAGTAGGCTTGACGGCGAGCTCATACTCCTGTCAAAGCGTCACTACCGTAACCAAATGTACGAGTAATTGACGGTATGAATCTTAAGTTCTCGAAACAGTCCTCGCAGAATCATGCCCGCAGGTCCAAGCTGGCCGAACTAACGAACTAAAGCAATCCGAGAAACACGTCGACGACAGAAGCGCCCCGCAAAGCTCTCAAGCGCGACAGCGGGACCATGAACCATGAGAACCAGAGACATGGTATCGCTTGGCCATAGAGTTTGAACGAACGTAGTGGACTGGACGAGGACGCATAGAAGAAGGGCCACAAGGCCACAACATGATGGTGAGGAACACAAAGGTGGCGCGACAACGATGTGGCAGCGCTGGCTTTCGGAGCTTTGCGGAATTTCAATCTTCAGTGTCAGCGCATCGTCCTTTCCTTTCGTCTCTCCTTCCACACCCCCTTACCCTTTCGCTGCTCGTGCTGAGATATGTGGGGTCAGCTCTTCCTTCAGCATCAGAGCTTCTAAACACTCGAGAGGATTCTACGGATGATGGTTCCTATGCTCTCTCGGAAGACTTAATGCGATCGACTGGCGACGTTCGAGTCAAAATCACGACACCTTCTACACTAGTAACCCTAATAACACTCGTCCTGCACACCCTCTGTCTACTCTTCTTTTCTCTTCTCTCTTCTCTTTTCAAACTTTCCTCTGCCATCAAGTCTAAAACCCTTTTGTCTGGTGTCTCTCCAAGCTTGCTATTCTAGAATGCCAATTCGACATTATACCCCACTTCGATCGACGTGGTTCAGCCAAGGTTCAGCAGATCTTAAGCGCATGCCCCTCTGACACTATATGAGGAAAATGATCCGAACTGGAAGCTTCCCAGAGCAAGCAGAAAGGAAAACAAATGGAAAGTGGTGTGTAATTCGGAATGCCGGCCCCGATCTCACGCTCGCCACAGTCGGGATTCCGCCAACCGACGAAGCGCAAGATGTGACGATGAGAGCGATGAACCTGATCGGGGCGACATCGTCGCCATAAAGCTCATGACGTGGAAGGTGCTCTTGTCTTGACGGCCACCCTCGACCACCCGCCGACACAAGTACTCAAAATCAAGATGCCTACTGTAGAACACATTGGCACACCCAGTGAAGCCAACACTACCATTGGTGGCGTTCCAATCGTACGCAGCTTTCTAATTGCTCACTTTCGTTCGGACGGCTTTAACAACTCGCTGATCACAATTATAAACGACGATTCTTCGTTTGATCACTTCCAGATACATTACTTCGACTTCCAGTCTCGCGGTCGCGGCCAAGTCGTCCGCCTCCTCTTCGAAGACGCAGGAATTGCGTACACAGACGTCCGATACTCCTTCGGCGAATATCCGGAAGTGCAGAGCACGCATCCTATCCTATCCCAAAACCCAACGAAGAGCGTGCCGATTATCGAGTTGGACGGGAAGCTCCTGACGCAAAGTTATGCTATCCTGAGGCATTTTGCGAGGGTCCTCGGGGCGTACGATGGCAAGAATGAGGAGGAGAAGTATTTTGCGGATGTCATTTGTGATATCGTGGTAGACTGTGAGTATTCTATTAGATGATGGTTGCAGCGGGTCATGGGGATATGCAGCGCGGAAGCCCCTATTCTCAGGTGGCACAGAAATGTGGCGTGAGCTAAGTGATGTATTTTGACAGGGCGCACCCTCTTCCTCGCCGCATTCTTCTCCCAGAATAAATCCACGGACCTGCCCAAACACCAACAAACTACTCAGCTTCGCTTCCTCCATGCAATTGAGCAACATCTCACTACGAACCCACTGTCCGTCCATGGTCCATTTGTCATCGGCTCTAGTATCACGTACGCAGACCTCGCCGTATATCAGATATTGCATGACGAGGAACTTGTTCACCACGGAAATAAGGGTCTGGAGGGATATCCGAGGCTGGCGAAGTTGGCGGCTGCGGTGGAAGAGAGGCCGGGTGTGAAGGCGTTCCTGGAGAGCTCGAGGTATAGGGGATGATTTCGTTACATCTCAGGTGCGAGAGTATATCGATTTGGAGGCCAGAGAGAGGAGCTGAGAATGGTGTTGATAGCTGTGTGATACCTTGTAATAAAGAAGAGTGTTATGAATCAATAATGTGTGCAAGCATCAATTTCCTCTTTTCAGTAGCTGAGGTGTCGAAGAACGCTTGGGGTGCACTATATGTTATTTTGGATGCAGATGCAGCACTGCAAGCCCATCTAAGTACTGGACTCGCCATTTATAGTCGAGAGTACGCGTCACCCCAAGGACACGCAGCGCTTACCTAGATGCAGGATTTATATATACGGAATAGATTGCGCGGGGAACGATCCAGTAAAACCCGCAGCAACACCACCAGGTAAGTTTCGCGCTCTGCTTCGCCCATAAGATGGTTGTCACGAAATTTACCTATTGGCACACACAGATCACCGTGCTCTTGGACTACCTGTCGCCTACTTACTGTCGACATCATCTCATGGGCTCTGTGCACTCATCCCCACACCCCAAGTTCAAGCAAACCTACCGTACCGACAAACCATCAAAGTGGCGACCGTACATTACGAAATCACAGCCGAAAGTGCCAAAGACTCACTGGTGGCATGGTGGTGGTCCTTCCAATCCTAGAAGCAAGTTCTGGGATCAATACGATTTGACGGAACAGAACAAGGAAACGCTCGAGAGGAATAAAAGGGTTGCAGACGGTTTAGTCCAGGGGGTTGTGACTCTTGTTGCATAGCCCGTAAGTCCCACACACCTCGAAGCCTTGCTATGCTGTACTGATGCTGCTGCTTGACGTTGGGGCACAACAACTTAAATCAGGCCATCGACGCATGATTATTATGGGCATCTGTGATGCGAAGTTCAGTCCCAATAAGCATTAAAGGTTGAGAGCCTGATGGTCCATGTATATTATATTTGTGCATTCGAGAATATTCCCAAATATAGACGAAGCAGAGTCCGTGAGGGAGAACTACATACGACCAATATCATACATTCTGTATTCACCGCTCGGACGGCCCAGTGAACACTGCGGCCTATAATCGGAATTTGTTTGTGAGGGTGTACAGGTGAACCCTCCAACTTCTTCTGCCAGTAATAAAATAGGCCGTAGGTGGAATGCGGGGTACAGTTGTCGCTCGGATATTGTTTGCGATGTTGTGGGTATTGGCGAGTGCAGTTCGCTCCAGCAACGATGAACGGAGTACGGTGTGGCGTAGGAAGCACTAATATCGGGTGAGATCGGAGCGCGACTTGAACTCACGAGCCACGCCTGTTCGCACCCGTTTCCCAACCGTTTCCACAACTCTTCCTCGAACCCTGCTCTATCCGAAACATGAAGTATTGACTGCTCTACGCACCTCCACTGCTCCCTCTTCGCTCGTGGAACCTCAGTCAGCATTCGTCCAAGCCTGAATAGCTGACAGTACGCATCGAATCACATAGTACGCAGAGCTCTGAGTTGCAAAGCTATCATATTCCGGAGTGAATAATCAGAAACTTGATGTACTAGGCGAGCTCGGATCTTGGCTGTAGGCGACCATTTACTTAGAGTCTATTGGGGCGAGAGGCCCTCTTGCCAAGCCTGAACCTGTGCATGCGATTTACTCGAGCATCCAACACAGTGAAGTGTGGCGGTACGTGCTGGTCTCCATTCAACAAGGACTTGCCTAGGCTCCCTGGCGACGCTTCTCGTCCCATGTCTTGAGGTCTAGCTAGTCGAGGTAAGAGATGTTCTTCCTTGATATAACTTAGATCAAGCGACACCGGGGACTGGACGCTTCTCGGTCTTTCATGAGTACTTGGGGTCGCCATTTTCCGGCGAGTTTTACACGTGTTCGTCTCCCGTTCCAGCGCTCCGAGTCTGTAACTCTGGCGACCCTGTTGTGCTATGCATATAAAAAGAACAGGTCGACTGCCACGAAACCCCCCAAGCATTCAACAAACATACACCGGTGAGTAACGTTGAAGCCTCCAACATGTCTACACAGAGAACGCGTCGCTCACGAGGCCTACCGTACTTATTCACACACACAGATCATACTCATCATCCCCATTCTACCAACCACCATCTATCATCATATCATGGGCTCCGTCCAGTCCTCACAAGCCTCCTCGCACCACGGTTCTAAATCGAGCCTCCATCTCAAAGAGACTTACCGTACCGACAAACCCTCGAAATGGCAACCATACATCAAGTCACAGTCGCAGCCAAGCACCCACAAGACGCATTGGTGGAGCGGTGTTGGTTCTTCGAAGCAGGTTCTCGGATCAGCGTAACGTCTCGGAACAAGACATCGATTGAGAGAAGGGGGCCAGGAAATTGTAGATATTATCAGTCATTGAGAGCAGTAGGGGTGTACGAGTAGGGCTTACGAATGGCTGAACGCATCGAGCGTCACAGCGCAGTTCGTTATGGACAGTTGTATCATCGCCATGGTCATCATCTCCCACAACAATATCATATAATGGACAGCTTTTCTATCGTGCTTTGATTTCTTCCTCGAAACTTCCACCGTTTTTCCGAGCTTATACGCTGGGCTGTGTAAGTGGTTGGCTATTTTGACTGTTCACGACTTCGCATGTGGTAGAATCCCAAGAATGCGGAACATACTTGACGGTATCTCATCGAGCCTTTCAAACATTCATTTCCAGAGTATGTCAAATATGTTCAACCCACGAACAATGCCTGCGCCGATCCCCACAGGGAGGCAAGTCATTCGCGTCTGAGAGAGGAACTATTTTGGCGCGGGAACATCTACCTACTATGGGGCAAAACTCTATGCGCGAAATGCTGTATAGTCCATTCTTAGAATCGAGTGAGCCGGTCACGGTAACGGTTGAAATCATATGGGTGCCTACACGAGTAGCATATATAACCCTCTCTCGTCGCTCGACAATATCGTGTATCGTGCGACATCTCCCGGCTTTACTTTCTCGAAGGAACACATCATGCCCACGACCGAAACCTGTGGGACACCCACTGAAGCGAACGAACGCTTAGGAGGTGTTCCCATCGTATGTTTATTTCATTATTCCCGCTATCCATGCCTTCGACAAAGCTAAAGCTAAATCGTTGTGCTTGTGATCGTTGTAGGTCCACTACAAAAATGCACTCTCCCGCGGACGCGGTCAACTCCTTCGTCTATTCTTCGAAGACGCAGGCGTCGCATACATCGATGTCCGATATTCTGCATCCGAGTGGCCTGAAGCTAAGAAGAACCATCCTATTATATCGAGAAACCCTACAGGAAATATACCGGTGGTGGAGCTGAATGGGAAGATATTGACACAGAGTTACGCGATAGTGAGGTATTTTGGGAGAGTGCTTGGTGGTTACGACGGTAAAAGCGAGGAAGAGCGATACTGGGCGGATGCGATCTGCGATATCATCATTGACTGTAAGTAACGTTTATGAGCCTCTCGTTCGACACAAGCGGTGATCAACACAGTGGCGGAACATGAACAGGGCGCACGTACCTAAGCAACGCCGCCAAAGCCCCCAACAGCGACGTCGCCCTCGCTGCACATAAAGGAACGAATCTTCTGCGCTATCTGCAGGCCATGCAGACTCACCTCACCAACGGAAATCCTTTCTCGATCTCTCCAACTGCCGTTGAGGGACCCTTCATCCTGGGTAGTACAATCACATACGCAGATCTTGTTTTGTACCAGATCCTTCATGACGAAGACCTGACACAGGGGGAAAGGAAAGGATTGAGAGAATATCCAGCATTGGCGATGCTGGTTGAAGCTGTAGAAGCAAGAGAAGGTGTTAGAAGGTATTTGGAGAGCAAAAGATATAGAGGATGAGCCTGTGGCCGCAAGTCTTCTGAAACGAAGATACAGTATTTGTGGCGGCGTGCCTGCGAATGTCCAACCAGTTGGTGTCGGAGACTCTCAGAGTGCTACATCACTACAGGATTTCACTGTATTGCATGCTGTGTCTTGGAAACCTATATTTGAGGCATGAGGTGATATATGGCATGATTCAACAGAGAACCTAAGCTCAAGTGCGTGGATACTATGAAATGACCTCAAAGTGGTGTGGCGTCAGTATAGTCTGCTCTGCTGTAATGGATAAAAATGGCGTGACGTCGGAGGGAACCTATCGAGCCTCGAATATATAGATCTTGCAATCCTCACTGAGGGCTCTGAAGTCGAAAGTGGTAAAACAACGAAACAACGCGAGACTTCGCGAGCGGACGCGATACAATATTACAACGTCAAACTCCGCTCGGCTGTCGCCGACATCGACCTCACGAAATTCTCAGAACCTCCCTCTCGACATCAGACAGGTCACAGCTGCAAACAACAGTCTTCTTGATCCTTGCACGATCGAACATAGTTGATTTGGGTTTGTGGGCCACTTATCAACCACTATACTCATTCTGACCCCCTCACTAACAAGCTAACTTTGGAAATTAGTCTATTCCAAGTCTATGCTGGACCCCCATACACCGAATGTCGATGCAACAGAGCCCATTCGCTTCTCCATCATGTCCGACAGAGATACTTTCTCGTATATTCGAGTGCTGCATTGATTGGCCATTGCAACTTCACGAACCTTCACTGGGTCTACCCCCCTCATTGACAGCAACTTGCCAGCGATGGCGCGAAGTCGCCTTCTCTTCCCCTCGTCTCTGGTCATCCATCTACGTCGACTTTAGCGAGGGCTACAAAGAGGAACCGCGATCCCTGTTAACGAAACAACATGCGGAAAGATTGTTTCTCTTTCAGACCTGGCTTGCGAGGTCAAAGTCTGCTCCACTCCGGTGTGGAATCTCAGGCGATCAAGTGTCCAGGGCAGATCAGATAAACTTCATGACATACCTAGGATGCATGGTTCTCCACGCAGACCACTGGAATGAAATTGAGATTTTTCTAATGGGAGATCTCTACTCTTCCTTGTCCAACCCTGCAAACTACAGGAACCGCCTCGGAGCTCAACGCCATGATAGCCTCGCCATCCCACGAGACTTCTCAACGTCGCCTCTGGAGCATCTAGATCTATATTGGGACTCCTACCTCGACTGCAGCCCCTTCGAGCGCGCCTTCGAGTTCGCACCCAATCTTCGGATTTTGAGATTCAATGTTCCCCATCTCACGCGGTGGAATTTCCCCTGGTCGCAGCTCACAACCCTTTGCATCGGAGAAGTCATCGACGACAAAAACCCGGTCCCTCTGGATATCCCGTGGCTTTTAGTCACCTTGTCACAATGTCTATCACTCGAATTCCTTGCCATAGCGTCTCAAGATATCAGTCCGTGCATGCCTCTGCCCTCTGCAGAGCACGTAGTATTGACCAGAGTACGAGAGGCACACTTCGATTCTTGGGATGCCAATGTCCTCGATATTTTACTTCGCGTTATATCAGTCCCGTCTGTCCAAAAGCTCTCATTCAACGAGAGCACATGCGGACCTTTACCATCAGACGGTGATTCGTTCATGAGATTCATCTCAAACCATGCCGCGACCTTACAGGAGCTCCTCACGAATCAAATCGGAATTAGTAACCAAACGCTCCTTCGCTGTTACGGATGCGCAACCAATCTCTCTCACATCCATCTGTTTTGTCTGACCGTCACTCAGAATTCGAACGAAATCCTGCGCGGTCTTGTTCTGCGGTTCAGGGATGATGGCACGCCCTTGGAGGGTCAGAACATTCAGCTGCAGAGATTGACGCTGCATTTCGGAGTGCCAGACGATCCAGACGATCCAGAAGACCCGTCTACACGCCCGCCCATGTACGGTATAGAAACCCGTATGGAGGATCTTGTCGAACCTTTTCTGGACATCATCAGGTCGCGCTGGAACCCGCGAACGAATGCCGTATTACGCTCCGACAATGCGACACCCGTCGCTGTTTTGAATACTGTTTGTATCGATGACCGCACGTTGGAGTGGATGAAGAAGAGGGATCCTGGGCGTTATGGGTGTTTGATGAAAGCTGTTGATGAAGGGTTGACTCTGATCAATGAAGTTAGGGGACGCGGTGTCTGGCCAGACTTGCCTCAGTAGCTCGGTAGTACTACTAAGGCCTTCTATGTTTCCTTCGACCGCAATTATGCACTCACTCCTACATATAAATGCACGTTCCTGTACCTACTAGCTACCCTCGCGGCAGTAATTACAGTGTCCTCTTGTATGCATTTTGCACCGCGCACAAGTGCTCTTCATGTTATGGGCAATTACGGTACTGACCTTTATTCCACAGTGCACAAAGGGGGTAAACTTACTGTACTGTGGCGCATCACGTGGAAATAAACGAGACGCGTCGAATCGCGTCTCAGCGAGCGCCTATATTTCTTTCTCCTCCACGGCCACGTCTCCTCTTCGCTCTGCTAGTATCTTCCAATTAATCTCATTAATTTTTTGACTTCAAATGCCGGTATTTGAAGGCCAGAAATATTGCATATCATCTTCGGTACCTCAAGAACGCCAAGCGGAACTCATCATCAGCCTCGACCAGAACGGAGGGTCGCAGTGTACGGGCTTGGACGATGAAAGCTTGACTGTAGTCGTCACGAATGCGAATGACTTTGACGGCAGGACGAAGGTCAGAAAAAATGTCGCAATAGTCACCGTGAGTCCTTGACTTTCACGGAGCACATCGCAAGCGGAATGGACGTGATGACTGAGACGGGTCGTGGCGTGTAGGACTATTGGGTGGATCGGTCTTTGTTGCTTGGGAAGTTGCAAGAGTGCGTGAATTGCTCGATTATTGTACTTTTATATTGAGCCTAACGTGTTTTTGTTCGGCATCCATCGCTCAGGACGCAATACTATTCCCCAGACCCTGCCATGATATTCTCTGGTGTTGTGGCGTGCTCGACAGATGTGAGTGTTTTCAATACCCCAGTTTACTTTCACATACAGCCCGCACTGTTCATGTTCTCGTTTTGCACACCATGAACAACTGTATACGTTACTTATCCAACTTCACCCACAGTTCACACCGTCAGATAACGAAGTCCTTCAAGCCGGAATTCTCGCCTTCGGCGGTCAATGGCGAAACGGCTACCTCCGCGACGTAACCCACCTCTTCGCGCCTGCTGCTGGCTCCGATAAATACAAAACCGCATTGTTCCACCAGGTCGACACGCATGTCAAAGTCGTCACGCCACACTGGTTCGACGATTCGGTGAGGCTCGGAATACGGAACTTGCCTACGGACGTATATGAGTGGCCGGAGCCGGAGATCTTGAAGGTGGGGAGGAGGTATTCAGGGATTAAGAAGGTGCTAGGGGAGCAGGAGGGGAAGAGGGAATTGTCGAAGGCCACAGGAGAGGATTGGATGAAAGCGATGACGGCAGAGAGGAGAGCGGTACTAAAAGGGTTGGTTGCGGAGGGAAATGTGGAAGTGAGTGGAAAGGATGTATGGGGAGGGAAGCGGGTATTATTGAGTAAGGAATTAGAGTTCTCAGAGTTGAGAAGGCGGACGGTCGAGGATGGGATCAGGCTGTGTGGCGGGGAGGTAGTAGAGTCGAGTGAAGGAGAGGATGAGGTTGATTTGGTGGACGAGGCGGATGTGCTGGTGACGACCTATCGCTGGGGCGAGCCATATATTAAGGTAAGGATTATAAATCTGCTTGTGTCACGATCGGGCATTTCTTTGACGCACGTTTGTGTCTCTGTCCTCAGGCTGTCAGAGCGAACAAGCTCGTCGGAAGCTTGACATGGCTCCTGCACGTTGAACATACTGGTGTCTTGTCTGCACCTACCAGCCAGCTTCTTCACCATCCGATTCCGAAGGGAAAGGTCGAGAGGATGGCCCAAGAGGTAGGCTGTACGACAAAATATTTCGCTTGCCCACAGCTCACATTTCGTCCAGGAAATGACTGTGTCGAACTACACTGGTGAAGGACGCGACTACCTCAAGAAGCTTGTCATGATATTGGGTGCCAAATTTACCGCAAGCATGACACAAAAGAACACTGTACTCGTCGCCGCCTTGTAAGCTCATCCTCATTCGTCGTCGCCTTCTTCTCGTGCGTCTGATTCTTACCTGACTCTTATTTAGCATAGATGGTAATAAAACCAACAAGGCTGCCAACTGGTCCATGCCGATTGTCAACCATACGTGGCTCGAAGACTGCTTCATCCACTGGAAGTACATCTCCCCCGCGCACGAGAAATACATCTCCTTCCCTCCGAGCATGAATTTTGCCCAGCTTCTAGGCGATAGAGGATTGAGTGGCGCGGCTTTGAAGGAGAGTTTGAAAGAGGTGGAAGCGCAGATGGAAGAAGAGAGGAGAGAGGCTGCGATTGGGGTGGATGTGGAGATGAATGATGTTGGTGGTGAGGGGATGGTGGGAGAAGGACAGGGTGAGACGGAGATGCCAGATGATGGCGGTGTAAATGTGGAGCAGGAGCAAGAGCAGGAAGTGGTAGCCGTGCAGGAGGAGGAGGACATCGTGGAAGACGTCCGACCTGCGCCGTCTGCCAAAGCGCGCGGGAAGAAGGCTCAACGTCATGAAGACGTTATCGAGGTCAGCTATAGACTGTCTTGCTTTAGTTGCATGTTTGATTCGCTGACGAGGAACGGGTGGCTCAGATCGAGGATGACGAGGAAGCAGAAGTTGAGGAACCGCAGCCACCTCGCCCTCGAGCCCGTAATGGGAGATTTTCCTCTTCGCAGACCAAAGATGCAGCCGTTGAACCCGAAGAACGTGGACGGCCAATTTCTCGGAAACGCAAGTCAAGGGGCCAAGAGGAAGAGGAGAAAGAACAACAACAACCTCATCCGCGCCCAGCTTCCGTAGCTTCCACGCGGCGAAAGTCTAAGGGCGAGCCCGTGGACATGGACGAGGAAGACGAGCACGACGAGCACGCCGACGCAGCCAGCACGAACCGTACACCCCTTCGCAAGTACGGGAGGTCCAAGAGCACCCGTCTAGCCGAATTCCGTTCCCCCGCATCCGTCTCACCGAACAAACGCACACCAACGAGAAAAGCTGCTCCTAAAAGCTTTGCTCTCGAGGAGAGTTCTTCAGAAGAGGAGTTACCGCCTGTCGTATCCGTGTCCGCCAGAACACCTCGAACACCTAGCCGCTCGAAACGTCAGCAGCCCGATTCTGATGCATACACTGAACCAGAGCCAGAGCCAGAGGAAGACGAGGTCAACCGTCAACTACGCCGCTCAGGTCGTTTGTCCCAAGGCACCACCCCTACCTCCAAACATGCGACACATTCGAAGAACGACGAAGTTTCGCCGTCGAGGCCTTCAGGCTCCAAGACTCAAACTCCACGGCGAAGGTTATCAGTCGTCTTACCTCCTATCGGTACCGGCGCTTCCGGAGGACGAGGGAGATCACGGTCTCGCGTTCGTGCGGAAGGTTCGACTACCAGCGTCGCTAGCCCGTCGAAACCCCAATCCACTGCCGCACCGAAGGACGCCGCCGCTAAACCGAAGTCGAAACCAAAATCTGTTTCACGATCTCGGCGAGCTGAAGCTCAGCGCGATGGTGACTCTGACGACGAGCCTATATCTATACCTGCGCCCGCTGCTCCGAAGGGGACCGTCAAACCGAAATCAAAACCAAAACCGCGATCTGTTTCTCGGTCCAGGCGGGCCCAACGCGAAGAGGAGTCTGACGACGAGCAGGGGCCAGTGCGTGGACCAGAGCCAAGGTCAGAGTCTGAGTCCGACCCTGAGCCCGTCGCCTCGACTTCTCGCGGACGTCCACCGCGACGTAAATCCATGCCTGAGGTCGTGATATCAGTCAGAACTGTGTCCCCTACGAGCGAGCAGCGAACATCGGCGACACCTATTGGAAGGTCGGGACCTAGGCGGTCAGCTGCTATCAAGGCTTCGGGTAAACTCGAGCATACGATGAAGGATGTGGTCAATTACGAAAAGCAGAAAAGGGCGGGGACTATCAAGGCGATCGGGGAGGGTAAAGACATCTATGTTGATCGGAAGGGTAAGGGACGGGACTCTCTCGGTGCTGGTTCGAGAAGGCGCGCTTCGATGGCGGCGAGCGATGATAATGAAGAGGAGGACGAGGACGTGAGGGGTAAACAAGGCAAGAAGAGGAGAATGAGTGCGGCGAAGGACAGGGACGACGAGAGCGGGAGAAAGAAGGCGAGGACGAGCATTAATAGTCGGAGGAACAGGGCTCAGTCTGATTCGGAGGAGGATGTGCAGGCGAGTACGTCGAAGGGTAAGGCTAAGCAGGACGAGAGTGGAGGGCGTAAGAAGATCGTGCACAGCAAGATTCAAGAGGAGATCAATGGCGGGCCGATATACGCTGCGTACGTCTTTGTCTCTCGGTTCAGCGTGGCGTGGTTCTAACTTCCCCCCGAATCCTCTGTTCAGTGAGCCCGTCCATAGACCCGAACCTGCAGCGAAGATTTGCTTCACACAGCTGAAGCTCACCGACGATGTAGAGAGAGTATGCCCCCTCTGCTCCTGTGATATTCCCAACCACTGGTTGACTTGCTTTTGTGTATCTAAGGGTCTCATCAAGCTGGACGTCAAGATAGCGTCACGCGCAAGGGATTGTACTCATCTGATCGCAAAACACATCGGACGTACAGAGAAGTTCTTATGCGCCATGGCCGGTGCACCCTTCATCGTCACGGAAGAATGGGCTAAGGAGTCTGCTGGTGCAAAGTCCTTGCTACGTGCGCACCTTCTCCGCCTCGCTCCTGTCTACAGTATATTGATATATCCTCTATCGTGCACACAGCCGCCGATGAATTCCTCCTGTCGGATCCAGCGAACGAGAAAAAGTGGAAGTTCAAACTCGTCGACGCTGTCAAACGTGCCAAACAGAACAAGGGCCAGATCTTCAAGGGCATAGGGTTCTATGTCACGACGAGGGTTCTCCAAGGACTGGAAAAGAACCTCTTGAGGAATGTTGTCGAGGCTCACGGTGGCTGGGTTAGTCCTTGCTATCCGTTTTATTTTCTCGTTACTGATTTTCCACAAAACAGTGGCGTTCGTCGGAGCCCACTGTGCGTATGCTCAAGACCAGAAGGGATACCGAGAAGCCCGTCGTCATATCCTGTAAAGCAGATATCAGCATCTGGCGACCTTTAGAAGGGGCTGGATTCACGATATATAACAAGGAGTTTTTGCTCAATGGGGCGTTGACACAGGAGCTGCGATGGGACGACCAGAGTTGTCAGAAGATAGAGTGATATTTGATTCGGTCATGGTTGAAATCTTGTTTTGTGTTGTGGAATTGCGAGCTTGGCTCTCGTTGTTTTGTTCCGCTGTGTGTTCTGCTGTCTTGTCCATCTAATTTACATTTTACGAACTATATACAAGGAACCAGGTTTCTCGACGACAAGCCGAAGGCCTGCTACTTTCCAGGTCAGGTCATTGTAAGTTAGAGCTCAGCAGTCATATTCAGAGCTTGCTATCACGCTCTGACTTCTTTCCATTGCCTCCTGGTCTCGTACCAATAGGCTCGAAGTCGATTTTCTGCTTCTTCATCGCCGCACGCGTCGCATTGACTAAGTCCTAAACATTATTTGGGCCACAGAAGACTTCAATGAACACTTCCCCCGCACAGTGATTGAGGTTGAGACGAAGGTGCGACGTACCGGAGCCTGGAGCATGGCAGAGTTCCAGGTGATGGTATATTCGAGGTTATCATCGATTCTGTACATCCACATTGGACCCGTCAGGATGAGAAGGCTTAAATGTATGCACATTTGAAGCGAAAGAGAGCGCACGTATGATCCCTTGCATGAGCCAGCAAGTGTTTCGTTCCTACGACAGCGACCGGGCTCTTCGACGCGATTTCCTTCGCAAGTTCAAGTGCGGCCTGTACGACCTCAGCGCGAGAGCCAGGTGTGATCTTTTGCAATGCAACAGGATGAGAAAAAGTCCAACTTCGTGCTTAGTCTTTGAGGACGTACCCTCGAAATCATACCCAACTCTTTGGCTTCTTCAGCACCAAAGATCCTGGCCGTGAGCGCGAGCTCATTCAGAAGAGATGCGTTTCCCGTTAATTTGGGTAACCGAGCAAGTGTGCCGATGTCAGCGGCTAGTCCTACATCTACTTCCTATGACAGAAACAAGTCAGTCTTGGAACATCAAACATAACGGTTCCGGTCATCCAAAGCAACGGGTTTGAGAAACAAGCTGAACTGGATCTCACCTTGATACTAAACTTCACATCGCTCGTAGCATACCGTACGTCGCAAGCGCTGACCATGTCAATGGCGAGACCAAATGCGACACCATGGACGGCAGCGATCACAGGACACAGGCAGCGCGTCGGAGCGGCGATAGCTTGCTGGAATTCGCGGATGGTTGGCCGTGTGATCAATGCTGTACGAGCGGGATCGGAGCTTGAGACCAGGCCGGTCAGAAAGTCGACTATGAGTATGAGATGATGTCCGGGTTAATATGGAGACGGAGAGGTAGAGGAGGTGAAAATATAACTCACGATCCACCCCAGCAGAGAAGGCTTTCTGAAGGCCGGACGAGAGTACGACTGCTCGGATGGTAGGGTCTTTTGCAATATCGTCGAATAGTGTTCCGTACTCGCGCCAGAATCTGATGGTGTAAAAATAATCGTGAATTTCAGAGACAGACGTAGGCATCCGGTACTTACGGTTCAGAGAACGCATTGACGGGAGAACTATGGTAAGCAGTCTACTCATGAGTTTCGGACCAGACATGGACGCACGATGCAGAGGGGTACCACAGAGTGTGAGTGGCATGATGAACGCACCGTACAAGTTCGACATGTAGGACGAACGGGAACGGGCATGATATGGGGTAACTTTATAGATTATCCTCGCTAATAAATTCTGGATCCTATCAAATTACTTGGCTTGTTTCAGCCCAGTGATCGCACTGTGCCAGCCACAACTTTAGGGCTCCGACAAAAAGTCGGTTGTTAATAACAGCTGTAAAAAAGTGCTGTTAATAACTGTTTATAACTTGTTATTAACAGCCCTTCCGACACGCTGGTTTATAGAGCTGTAAGAAAGTGTAAGAAATCTAGACGTCCGGAGGAGTAGATACGCGTCCAGGCAAGACGCTTTCGAGTTCCTGATCACCCCTGACATCGTATTCCATCCTCTCGAGCCCCTAACCCGACCTAGACACACCTTTATACGAACCGATTCCCACGATGTCGACTCCACAGTCCGACTCGCTCACCACAGCTGAGTCTCGTCCACGTCCAAGTTTAAGTACGGTGGGTGTTTTCGCCAACGACCGCACATACCATGAGCGTATGTGCTGTAGAGCCTGCTCCAAGAGTTCAAATAGTGATCAAGGGCGATCAAAAGAACTCTTAGTGCTCTGAAAGCCCTCCAGGCCAGTCGAAACTGGCAGCTCCTGGGGGTGAAAATAATATTTAATTCGATTTAAATAATGTGTTTTTAACTGTTTTTAACACCTGTAAGAAAGTCCCTCGGGGGCCACCGAGTTAATAACACGGGGTACCATCCGCCGTGGACTTTTTGTCGGAGCCCTACACAACTTGAACTTGAACAGATATCCTACTAGTACCTATGTCATCCTCGAGCGTGAAAAGCGACGTGCCTTCTTACGCATCAGTCTTGAAATTTATCTCTGAAGGTTAGCTACAGCTCACCTACCTCTACAACATGCATTCAGACACAACTCCCAGTTGACAGTTGTCCCAGCTGAGAATCAACCGGCGTTGGCAGACGGAGACCGGAAGAATTTGAAATGGTCTCACCGGCATTTTCCATGACCGCCAAAGCGGTGCATTTCTGCCTGGTATGTGGTGTCCGGCGCTTCTCATATTCACGGACGGCACAGAAAGAATGCCCGAAGATGGAGAATGTGGTGTCAAGATGACCGGAGGACGTGTATGAGCTCGAGCGGTATGAAAACACTGGATCAAGTTGAATCTCGATATGATATTTACAAGGGGCGATCGAGAACTTTTCGTTGACTTTTCGAGAACGAGGAGGCAGATCAAGGGTGGGCGGGCTGAACCGCAGCGCGACTCTTTGCTCACAGTTCGGACAACGAAAAGAACGAAACAAGACAGAATGTCATTGTACGCTAGAGCTATGTGAAGTGTACAAGACGAGCAAAGAGTGCAACTGAAAAGGGTGTGGTGGGTGGGACAGAAAACGGCGCAAAGACGTCGAGCGTGAAGAAACGACGACGAACGGGCGGAAAACACTGCACAGAGGCAATGGGAGGAAACAGAAACACAGACGGTAAACCGACGGAAAGAAAACTTCCTCGCAAGCTCGCGTGGCACCGAACCAAGAGCTAATTCTTAGCGCTTTAGCTTTCGCTGTCCAAAATAAGCACACAAACACAGATACGAAAATCAAGAAAAAGGCGAAGCGTCTATATGTCTATATACGTCGCGTGGGTGCCAATGCCCACCACGTCTGAGCCAAAGATGCCCGCCCGGTCCACTTCTACACTATTCAATCAGTGGGTATCCGAGTCGGTATCCAGCATTTTTGAGCATCCACCACCTTCTTCCCATAACCAATCAACTCCGCCCTCGTCCTTCTCCCAAGGTCCAGGTTCTACGGTACCTCAGGCGACCTTCACGCCCTCAACCATCTCCACCACAGGAGCGATCACACCCAACTCCTCTTTCGCCGCGTCGGCGGCGTTGACAGCGCTCAGGTACGTGTCTGTTCGGAATCCAGAATCCAACACCATGATCCAGAACGGTCAGTGCGTGCGAAACAAAGACAAGGAGAAAAGAAGGAACACGAGAGAAGGAGGAAAGGAGAAGGAGGGAAGGAGAAGGAGGGAAAGATAGAAAGATACGCACTCCAGAATAAGGACACGACGCCGACGAAGACGAACCGGAGTTGGGGCGGCATGATGGAGAAATTGAGGATCTGTGTCGGGATGAAGACACACCAGTTGCGGAAGACGGTGGGGACGTAGGACTGTCGTGCCGGTTCCATTACGATCCAAACGAGAACGAAAACGAAAACGAAAACGAAAACGAATAGAAAAGGAAGAGCAAAAGAGGAAAAGAGGAAAAGGGAGAGGGGGGAGAAGAGGCGAGGTTAGTGAGTGGATGGCAGGAGCCGGTTGAGCAAAGAGATGAGAGATGCGCACTTTAGACAGTCTGTCCTGCACCTCCGCGACGCCCTTACCCTCGAGGAAGGTCATGCTCGTGAAGAACCAGCCCACGGCGACTGTAGTCAAACGATATCCCCTCCGTCAGCCGTCAGTCGAAGAACCACGGATAATTATGACAAGGAAGGGAGGGAGGGTCGAAGGAGAAGAAACGTACGAGGCGCCATTAAGCTCTGGTCCAGGAACGTCTGTCATATACACCCAAAAGTATGCGTTAGCGATAATGAACGAACATCCGAGCACGGTATGGATAAATTTCGTATGGACGGACTCGGGTAGACAAGGAAGAGGTGATGGATGAAGGACCACAAAACGAAAAAAAGAAAACACACCCTATATACGACCGCCTTCGTCGGACTCGCGAACTGCAGCCTACCCAAGAACTGGAACCATTTCGTGACAGGAGGACCAAAGAAAGCACCGCCGTATAAGCTCAGACGGAGTGTGCGGATGGGCTGGAGGCATCGCATCAAAGTGCGATCAGTATCTTATTCCACCAGTTTTTTTTTTGAGAGAGGACAGGATGTGAGAGGTAGAGATGGTGGAGAGAGAGCGGATGAAAGGGGCGAAACGCACATCATAGCGCTCCCACCCCCGCTTCTCCACCGCCTCTTGTGCGAGAACGTCGCCAGCGCCGAACAACACCGCCGAGCTCAGACATTGGGTGAGGAACGGTCTCTGGATGAGAGCACGGCTGTCGGTGTGGGTGCGTTTCGTTCGTTCGTTCGGTAAATGACGCGTAGGTGAGGGTGGTCGAACGATGACGAAGGGATAGAGCAATGAGCCTGAGGTCAGTAAACAATCCACGAACGAGGAAGTTGGAAATAAGTCCACGCACTTGTATGCACGAAAAAGCGAAGCCATCTCTCGTTTTATTTTCTTCAGTTCCTACCTATGTAATTCCTATCTCGATATGTTTCGAATCCAGTAACTCGAGCGTCGTGGAGAGTGTGTTCGACTTTGTCACGGCCGTGGTGATGAACGAGCGGGGTCGTGTGCTGGCAGTTCAAACGTCCCAACAGCCGCGCGGTCGTCGTCGGTGTGAGGTGTGGATGTGGTGTGCGGTTGACCGTTGGAGTCGCCGTTTGACGCGTAAAATGGTGCGCGTTTGGGGTTCAATGGTTTCGTTACGAGAGAGAAAGGGAACACCGGTCCGTCAGTCAACGTTCAACAAATTTAACTGTCCAGCTTTGTTTGCTCCACATTAATGCTATGTTATATCTGGAATGCACTCACACAGAAAGAGAACGAAACAGCCTTCACGAAAGCTCGCAGTCCTTGTCGTCCAGAAAGACGAAGGATGGATGGCAGGAGGGGGATAAGAATCGGAGGAACCTCGGCGCGCGAGCGGATCAAGCCGAGCGTTTATTACTGGTTAGCCTGGCGCTTACGCTTGCTTCCCCGCAAAAACGCAAATGGGGAACTTCATTCGAATGTTTACCCCAAGGCGCGTGACGTCAGGCGTTCAACACATCCACATCCTACTTATCAGTTCTTTGGAGGGTTCTTCGCGAAGGGCCCGTGGCTGCTCACATATAAGCATCAACACTTTGTCGGGCTGGATGTCATTCTAGGCAGTCACGATTGAAACCATTAGCCTCGGTCGTCGACGAAATTGTTAACATGCTAAGTTATGTACATAGACACATCCAAGAAAGGATGTATAGCTCGCAATCTTCGCCTCAACCGCCACCGCCCAGCCAGCAGACTACACCGACCGGCGACCACCCCCTCTCGATCTGCATGTCCAAACGATATAAGTATAACCAAATCCAAACCGAAACCGAAGCGAAAGCCAGGTATGTGTCCGACTCATCAAGCACATCAAGCACCAGAAAAGATCAAATAAGAAAAAAGAAAAACAATGACATAAACATAGAAAGCCCATATCTCCATCGACTGTACGTCGCTCCATCTACCCTCTCTGGGCCATAGCCAGGCAATGTCCGGTAACGAGCGCAGGTCAACCGTGCGACCGTGAAGGCTGGAAGGCCACAGAGGGGATGTGGACAAAAGGGCAAGAGGATTGATGAGGCCGAAAGGGGGATGGGAAGAGAAAAGGCCAGAAGCGAGGCGACTAGGAAAGCTTTTCCCAGAGGATGATGACGATCAATAGGATGAGCACGACGATGATAGCGCCCGTCACGACGCGCTGTTGGTACATCCTGTGTTTGTGTGTTTTGCCACCAGTTCGTTTCGTCCAGGTCAAAGACGGTAGGTGGAGTGACCAGTGACCAGGGGTTCGAGGGAAAGCAGGCGCCATCCAGTAGAGTGTCCGATATGATAAAGGGGGTGCGTTAGAACCATCTTGTGAATACGAGAAGAAAGAGCAAAGATGAGGAAAACGTCGGGTCGGCCACCGATGTGGCAAAGAACCAGGGGCAAGGCGGGGACAGATAATCGGTTGTATGGATAGAGTGGCGACGTACCGTCTGATCATAGTCTTCAGCGTCCCAGACGCACGTCCAATCGACGTCTCCGCCGTATTAAGCTAAAACAACGAAAAATCCACGATCAGCCATCAGCTCCCTCTCCCTCCTCTCCACTCCCTCCCCCCAAAAAAAGAGAAACCTACCGTATTCCTCGAGTTCTCAATCTGTTCTCTCTGCTCCCTCAACACCCTCAATACATCCGCGCCCTGCCCCTCCGTCTCCAGCGCTATCCTCTGACTCTCCTGCAGTCTCCGTGTTCCGTCTTCGAGAATCGCGGTGCCGGAGAGGAGGCGAGCGCGGTCGGAGCCGTAGGGCTCGTCGGAGGTGGGGGTGCCGGTGCGTGGGGAGGAGAGGAGATCGGAGCTGGTGTGGCATTGGCGTTGGTGGTGTTGAAGAAGAGGGGGAGGTCGAGAGGGAACGGTGGCGCCGAGCGATTAGCGTACTGCCTCTATGCTGAGCGAGATATATATATGGTGACGTACCGGTTCGCGGCGGCATGCATGTCCTTGGACAACTTCTTATACTTCGTCAAGTCCGCTTTGGCAGACCGGATGCGCGAAGTGTAAGAAGCTTTCAGGGACTGTGGAATTCCTTGGATTTCGATCTCCATTTGTGAGAGCTAAACAACAATAAAGAACGAGTGTATCATAATTGCACATGTCAGCGTAGATAATAGAATAAATACATGGGTATGGGTATATTCAGCCTGGAGGACGTACCATCTCATCCGCCTCGTCGAGCTCCATCTCGACCCTCCGCAGCGCCGCTTTCTTCTGCTCTATATTACCATACCAAGTACGTATCACATCAGCATCCCATACTTCTCGATCACTTCTCTAGCAGTATTTCAAGTAGAACAAAAACAAGGAATAAAACATACCTCCCCGTCCCTCCTTCGCATCCCCGTCGAGCTTCTCCCTCACGCTGCCCAGTATCTGCTGCAAGTCCTGCTCGTACGAATCAAACAGCGCGGTCGGTGATTGGTCCATAGCTTCCTTCTAGATTCAGATATACGAGACAAAAAGATAGGCTTCTTCTGTTAATGCCTTGATGGAAATTAGGGACGAGTGCGGGTGGTGTGGACCGTGGAATGTGGTTGCAGATCTAGAGGAGGAGTTGGAGGGAACGAAGGTAGGCCACCGGCACCGAGGCGTGCCGAGCGCTGGATTGCGTATCCTGGGAAAAGACTGCTATTTCTAGCTAAGGATTGTGGCGCCCATTCTCCAAGTTCTGTTCCTCGCCACTTCCGATCCCAGTCCCAAACCTCCATCTCTCTTCCACTTCTCTGTATCGAGCTTACTTCATAAAAACTTGATCTCACCACCAATATACCTGGTACATCAGGGCGAAAAAGGAAAGAAAATGTCGCTCGAAGCCCGCTTGCAAGCCGCCTCTGCAGAGTACCAGAAGCTGCAGATCGATTATTCGAATGCGGTCGAAGCGCGACAGAAGCTCGATGCTCAGCTTTCGGAGAACGAGTTGGTGAAGAAGGTGCGTCCCATTCTGTATTTCTCCCTTGACTTATACCTCCTGACCTTCTACCTCCTGATTGAATATATCGTGTGCGTGTGGATCGGTGCGCTCAGGAATTCTTGACCCTCACGCCGGAAAACACGGTGTTCAAGCTCGTCGGGCCTGTGCTCGTGAAGCAGGACCAGAACGAGGCGAAACAGAACGTGAATACGCGGTTGGAGTTTATTCAGGGGGAGATGTGCGTCTTTGTTCTTGTTCTTATCCACATTCCCATTCCTATATCTATTTATATCGGCTCTATTTATCTTTCATGCACTGACGGACCACGCCGCCTCTAGTAAGCGAATTGAAGCACAGTTGAAAACGCTAGGCGAGAAAAACGAAGCGAAGAAGATGGAGGTGCGTTTGCTCTTTTGCCCTATACATCTGCTCTAGGTTTGACATTGGTCATAATTATCATTAGCTTGTGGACCTACAAACAGCACTCCAGCAACGACAACAAGAAACGAACCCGCCTGCTGTCGCGGCGAAGGCATGATTATTCTCGCTGGACGCTCCCTATCTCTCTGGATCTGTTCACCGTGATCCTTGTCTCGTCAAGCGAGTTCATCCGTGGCAGGTAAAAAGGAGAAACAGGCTCGTAAGGTTGGGTGGTGACGAGGTATATGTATATGTGCGCTTTTTTTTACCCAGAGAATCATCCGTCCCCTCTTCCGACCGTCCGAGGCTGTAGTACATAGAACTCCGGTGCGAATAAGGCTGACGGATATCTCTTTCGATCCGTCTGTTTTAGTGGTGCTCCAATGCAATGTATTTGTATGAATTATCTGATCGCTCGACGACTTTCGAGTTATGTCCTGGCAGCAAGGCAGCATGAGTGCTCCCTCGTCAAGACTCGGGTTCAAGGTCAAGATATGTGCTCCAAACCGACTATCACACTCGCGACTTTCCTATTTCTGAATCTTGATGTCCACCTCTCTGACGTGGGGGCATCAGTTCACGAGGTGATGGGCTCGCCTTTCGAGCTAGTTTGACATGAGTCAGAGTCCTTCTTGAATCCTTTTGCGGTTTGCCGTCGTTTATCGATGTTTACCTTGATTCATCCATGTCAAATACTCACTCTTCCATAGGCATGTAGGTAGGCAGGAAGGCATTGTCGGTTCGTTGAATCTCCTCTCCAGGATTGTCAAAGGTTTACGCATCATCTGCAGATTCAAAAGGCTATCGCGAACGAAGTGTGGCGGTGGCATATCCACGCATACGGTCGGACTGTACGGCTGTCCCAATTCGTGTTTGTCGGCTCCGAGTCGAGGACGGATGCGAGGGTGTCCGCGATGGGGAGGTTTGTTGACAGTTGCTGGGTAGGATATGGACCGTGTGGATCATGTCACAAAACGCGCACCATTTTGCGCGTCGACGGCGACTCGTACCCCAGATCACCCATCTAGTGATAGGAACGTCTGGACTGCCAGCACAGTTCTCTCCTGTCATTGTTTATCACCACGATGCGGACTATCCGCTGACTTTTCATTTCAATCTCTGTTCCACCCTGTATCACCGTCTAAGCTTCTTGTCACGAAATGGGACCAGCTCCTGGGCAGTTTGGATTTCTGCGAATCCGACGAAGGCGGTTGTGTACCGGGTGCGTTATCCCCCTCCCCCTCTCTTTACTGACTCAACTACACGAAACCCCTTCCGTACATGGGGAAGGTCATGTTTTTATTGCATTCATAGATGTACATGATCGCCAAGTTCAAACGTCGGGAAGGAAGGAAGGAAGGAAACAGTGTACTTATTACTCCAATGACCGTGCACAGAAATCATGACACAGTCCAGCACAAATCCTCCTATACCAATCTGAATCCAAGCAGTCTACACCACCCCATGACTGTTCGATCTTCTCGCATTCCTCATCCCCATGCGATGAGCAATCATCGGGATCGTCGAAGTTGCAGTCCGGAACCCACCGGATATTATTATCCTCGATCCATTCTCCGTTTCTTAATTTGGCATGCCACTCGTTCCACTCCGACCTTCCGCACACAACTCCTTCAATCAAGACTAAGCCCTGCAGCTTCTTCCCCTCGCACGATGCTCGGACCTGAAACACGAGCTCCCAACTTTTGCCTAGTTCGAGGATATCGAAGTTCCATCGGGGAGACCATAGTTCACGACGGCCGTAACAGTCGAGATCGCAGTAGTACGCTTGGTCGATTTTGTCGAGCAGCAGCTCCTGGAGCCTCGGAAATACTACGACCGACGTCTCATTCCCCCATTGTCTTGTCTCCGAAAGGTGAGGGGCGATCCATTCCGTCGCACTTCTACCCTCGACGTGAAGGGAACGAACCTCCGTCCAGTTCAGAAAAGATGGCGTCCACTTCGACTTCGCGACGGTGTCGCTCTCGAAAGAGGATGTCAGCTCGGGGAAGATGGGGTCGTTCGAGCTGAGATGAAGATGGTCGACTGCGTCGGTGCGGAACGCGCGAGAGATGGAGGAAATAAATGTAATAAGGATGGTAGCGTGGATGTCGACCGTGTCCTGCACCTCCACTGGCAGCTCTTCCGAGGAGTTGAACATGTATCTCGACATGTATGGCATCTTGTATCGTATGCCGAGAACGAGCGCAGTGTCATCATTATCATTCACGTTGACTGCGTCATCAAATGTGCTAGAGCCAAGTCTGCGCTTGGGTGCGAGCATGACAAGGACCTTCAAAACAAAGCTGCCCTCCACGAAAAGTAAGGAGAAATGGACCCGGAAAGTCTCCTCCCGACCTTCCTGTAAGTTTCGAAATGCCAGGATGTTCTCTACATCAGAGATGAAGTATCGCTGGTGATCATTGAGTTCGTCGGTGCTATCATTAACACCGTCTAACTGACCGACCGGCGGGACCAATCCCTCTTCTGCCCGTTCGCTGTGGTAGCAATTTTCACGCAGTTCGATGTTTCTCGAAGTAGTCACGGGGATGGACAGTGAAGGGATTATGTACTGATAATATACCGGACTGCCACAGAAGCAGAAGTCACGAAGTCGAGGTAGCGATATGGGTGGCACTCTCGTGTTCGTTTCGCCCGGAGGAACATATCTACCATAATACAGACTGCGGTCATACTTGATGTGCAACGACTCCAAGCAGGGCATATTCTGTATGGCATGCAACATTGCAGCTGAAGGTTCGTGATCCCATGGTTGGGGTGCTTTCTCGATGTGCAAGGATGTGATCCCTTCACACGGAATAGCGACAGATAGTAGGACTCGATCGAGGGTGATGGATGAGAGCGACGGGGGAAATGGTGGGATGTCGAGGGTTTGGTATGAAGGTATGAATACATCGGCCACACGTCCAGGCGATCGAATCCTCAGCGTCTTCAATCCCGGCTCAAAGACAATCGCAGAAAACAATTCACTCAGTATGCGAGAATAATATTCGGGCGGCTCGTGGCCGGAAAAGTCGAGAGACAGCGAATCGATTCGGGAAATATGGTTCAGGACGGTTTTTAATCTTCCTGAAGCAGCCGGGGAAGGGAGCTGAGTCCAACTAGAGAAAGAAAGAGGCTGGATACCCGAGTACTCGAGCATGAAAGATAACAACGGCGACGGGGGGTCATCGACGTTGATGTCGGTCCATAGGCGACTCTCCGCCAAAGCGATGTCTCGCCACCGATGACATACCAGAAGAATTCGAAACAAAGTTGGGCATTTCGTCGGATCGAGAATATAAGTCGAGTTTCCGAAGACGATGAATTCTTCCCTGGCATCGTTCTCATCGAATGAGTGCTCTTCTCGTAACCACGATCGAGAACAGCGGAATATGCGGGAAAGGAGCTCTGGTGGTAAGATTTCGGTCATGTCAGACTTTGCGTGCGAGGAGTCCATCGTGGGTATCGATATATTTGCCTAGATGCCTGCGTTAAGAGTCAGCTACAGTGCATATGTTATATGATGGTATCGACGAGGGATCCTACTAAGATCAGTTCACTCGGACGTCAGAGATGGCAACTCGCAGGATCTAAGCAGCCGGTTTTGATATCCCGATGTAGGAGGATAGTCGACAGAATGGTCGAAATGTTCTTGAGTGTGTTTGGTTCGTCGTCGTTGCACGCTATGGGCAAACGCCCGTCTGTAAGGTCCATCCAGGTTTACGGAAGATCTGTCACCAAAAGTTGCAGTTCCGTCCCATTTCTTCCCCATTATGGCCACATTTCCCACGGTGAATCCCGTAGCTTGTCGAAAGTCTCCGTTCATTCTTTCATCTCTTGAACTTGAGCGCTGAGCCTTGAATCGGCTCCTTCTCCTGTTATGCAATAGATGTTTCACTTGCTGGGCGGAATATAGACCTTGTCAATTGGTTTCCCAAACGCGTACCATTTTGCGCGTCATGGTCGACGACGACTCGTACCTTACTCCGAGTCGTAAGTACCCCACACCACCCATCCATTGACACCCCACACCGCCGACAGCCGCGCGGCTTTTGAAAGCTGGAAGATTTCGACTACCAGCACAGTTATCATTCTCTCATTATTTATTACCACGACCACGGACGTGACGATTTTCCTTCAGTCTTTCTTCCATCCCGCATCTCCATCTGACCTTCTGCGGTGCCACTTTATTCGGCCCCCCCGTCACGAAATGGTTCCAGTTCTTGGCAGCTGCAGTTCGCGAGTCCGACGAAGGCGGGTGTGTACCGGGTGCGTTCTCCCCTTCCCCTCTCTTTACTGACTCACACTACACGAAATTCCTTCCGTACATGGATAATTTCATGTTTTGTTGCATTCATAGATGTACACGATCGCCAAGTTCAAACGTTCGGGAAGGAAGGAAGGAAACAGTGTAATCAGTACTCCAAAGACCGTGCACAGAAATCATGACATAGTCCACCACAAATCCTCCTATACCAATCTGTATCCAAGCATTCTACACCATCCCCTAACTGCTCGATCTTCTTGCATCCCTCATCCTCATGCGAAGAGCAATCATCGGGATCGTCAAAGTTGCACTCCGCAACCCACCGGATATTGTTGTTCTCTATCCATCCTCCATTTCTCAGTATGGCATGCCACTCGTTCCACTTAGACCTGCTACACGCAACTCCTTCAACCAAGACCAACCCCCGCAGCTTCCTCCCTTCGCACGACGCTCGGACTTGAAACACGAGCTCCCAGCGTTTCCCTAGTTCGAGGATATTGAATTTCCATCGGGTAGACCAAAGTTCACGACGGCTGTAACCGTCGGGATCGCAGTAGTACGCTCGGTCGAGCTCGTCGAGCAGCAGCTCCTGGAGCTTCGGAAATACCACGACGGACGTCTCATTCCCCCATCGTCTCGTCTCCGAAAGGTGAGGGGCGATCCATTCCGCCGCGCTTTTTCCTTCGATATGAAGAGAACGAATCTCTGTCCAGGTCAGGAAAGATGGCGTCCACTTCGACTTCGCGTCGGTATGATCGCTCTCGACAGAGGATCTAAGCTCTGGGAAGATGGAGACGTTCGAGCTGAGATGAAGATGGTCGACTGCGTCGGTGCGGAACGCGCGAGAAATGGTAGAAATGAATGTAAGGATGGTAGCGTGGATAGCAGCTCTTTCTTCTTCATCCAGCTCCTCGTGGTCCAAGTCATATCTGGGGGTGAATGGTATCGTGTATCGTATGCTGAGAACGAGCGCAGTGTTATCATCGTCGTTCACGTTGAGTGCGTGATCAAATGTGCTGGATGCAAGCCGGCGCTTAGGTGCGAGCGTGACAAGGACCTTCAGGATGAAGACGTCCTTCACGAACAGTAAAGAAAAATGGACCCGGAAAGTCTCGTCTCGACCATATAGCGAGTTTCGAGCTGCCAGGGTGTTCTCTACGTCAGAGACGAAGTAACGAGGATCATCGATTATCGGTTCCTCTGGCACCCGTCCGCTGTGGTACCTGTATCTATCACGGAGCTCGATGTTTCTCGAAGTGGTCACGGGGATGGATAGTGAAGGAAGTATACACACATAGCATATCGGAGTGCCAGAGAAGCAGAAATCACGAAGTCGAGGTAGCGATATGGGTGGAACTCTCGGGTTCAGTTCTACTGCAGGAATGTCGAATGAATGAAATCGATTGGGGTCATACTTGATGTGCAACGACTCCAAGTTGGGCATATTATGTATCGCATCTAACATTGCATCTGAAAGATGATATTCCCATGGCCGGGGTGCTCTCTCCATGTGAAAGGATGTGATCCCTTCACACGGGATAGGGACAGATAGTAGGACTTGATCGAGGGTGATGGATGAGAGCGACGGGGGAAATGGTGGGACGTCGAGGATTCGGTATGAGGGCGGCATCATACCTCTCCTACGTTCAGACCATCGAATACTCAGCGTCTTCAAGCCCGGTTCGGAGACAACCGCAGAAGACAATTCTCCCATTATGTTGGAATATGGTGCAGGCTTACGGCCGGGGAAGTCGAGAGACAGTGATTCGATTCGAGAAATATGATTCAGGATGGTTTTAAATCTTCCTGTGACAACTGGGGAAGAGATCTGGGTCCAACCAGAGAAAGAAAGAGGCTGAATCCTCGAGTACTCCAGAAAGAAGCATAACAACGGGGACGGTGGGTCATCGACGCTGATGTCCGTCCATAGACGACTCTCCGCCAAGGCGAGATCTCGCCACCGATGGCATACGAGAAGAACTCGAAACAAAGTTGGGCATTTCGTCGGGTCGAGAATATAAGTCGAGTTTCCGAAGACGATGAATTCTTCTCTGTCATCGTTGTCATCGAATGAGTGCTCTTCTCGTAACCACGATCGAGAATAGCGGAATATGCGGGAAAGGAGCTCTGGTGGTAAGATTTCGGTCATGTCACACTTTGTGTGTGAGGAGTCCGTCGCGGGTAGGTATCAATATGGATGCCTAAATGCCTGCGTTGGGAGTAAGCATTGGTCAGCTACAATGTGCGTCTGTTCCATGATGATGTCGACGAGGGATCCTACTAAGATCAATTGACTCGGACCTCTTGGCAGGCGAGCTCTAAGCAGCCGATTGCGATATTCTTGTTATTAGCCTGTTGGATGGCCAACGTAGGAGGATAGTTGACTGAGTAATCAAGATGGTCGCGAGTGCGTTAGGTTCGTCGTCGTTGCACCCTGACTCGATGACTCGGAGTGAACCTGAGTAAAGCCACGGATAGGTTTACCGAAGATTTGTCACCAATTGCTGTTCCGTCCCATTTCTTCCCCGTTATGGCCAATTTTTCGGTACTCGGCGAATCCCGTAACTTGGTTGAAAGGGGCGCATCCGGTCCGTTTCTTTCTTGAACTTTCATCTTTCCCCTGCTATGCAATACGTGTGGTCACTGATGGACATCTTCGTTGTTGGCTCATGTGGTGGTTTATTCACGAGTGGATCAGTGCACTTAAGAATTTCTCTCCCTCACGCCAGAAACCACGGCCTTCGAGCTCGCCGGTCCGTGCTCATGGAGCAAGATAAACCAAGACGAAACAGACTGTGCATACGGAGTTGGCGTTCATCTAGGGAGCGATGTGCGTATTTCTTTCTTTCTCTTCTTCTTCGCATGTCTCTGTATTTGTTTTTGCTGATGGAAGATCCTAGCTCGACGTTCCATCTTGCGAGGTACTGTAGCAAAGCCCCACCTTTCAGAGACTGCTCCGCTGTGCAACCTTCACTAGCTTCGCTAGTAGCTCTCCCTTCCACAAGCATGGCCTGATTTGTGCTCACCTTTGTCGGGACGGATGCCAGTTCGAGTCGACCGCCGGTCTCGGTGATGGAGCGCTTACTGACAGACGCTTCACTTGCTGAGCCGAATATGGCCCGTGTCAGCTTCGAGCTCTTCGATGATACTTTGATCCCTGCATGTTCTTCTCTGAGTGGACTTCCTGCGACTTGGATGACACGAGGTTAGTAGTTTGGACGTCAGAAGAGGCTACAAGCCCGTTTTGGATTTGGGTAGGCTCGCTGGATATAAAGGCAGTGTGCGCCCGTTGAACTTGGTCACCCCTTTCGCCACCACGGGCCCGAACGGTACGTTGGAAGTGGAAATACTAATACCGCTCCCTACTATAGATTCGCTAACGAACATCCCTCTCTCTATTAGCTGCTTACAGAATTCCGTTTAAATACGCAAAATCTAACGTTAAACATGATGCTAATCCCAGCAGGTCTCGAACCTCCCCCTATCACCGACGCCGATTCTCCCTTCGACGACATAAACGCCGACATCATCATCCGTTCCTCCGACAAAGTCGACTTCCGCCTCTCCAAATTCATCCTGTCCTCCGCTTCAGCAGTGTTCCGAGACATGTTCACCCACGCGCTGCCTGCACCTTTCACTCTCGATATTAAGGGCGACGAACTCGCTGATATACGTGATGGTCTTCGCGTCGTCCGCTTGTCCGAACCATCAGATATTCTCCGCCTTCTATTCCAATATCTATACCCCATGGACAACCCCTCCATCGACGACTCCCACGACATTTTCGCCCTCGTCCGCGCCATGGATAAATATTCCTTCGATCACTTCTCTAACACAATCACCTCCCTCCTCCAGACCGCAATGCGATCCAACCCGCACACAGTCTATGCCTTTTCCTGCCACTACCACTTCGGAACGCGGAGCATAGATATCGCTCGAGAAACGGCGATCGAGACGTTGAGATATCCTATGCTTCTGACGAGGGGGCCGCTGGTAAGGGAGAGCGAGTTATTGCAAATGACCTCGGTGGAGCTGCAAGATCTGTTGAAGTTCCATTGGGATTGCGCGAAGGCTGTGGTGGGTATCGTGCAGGGAATGTTTCCTGGGTCTGGGACGTCTAAGATGCCGGAGGATTATCCTTGTTCGATGTCTACCGATGCCCGGGACGCCGTCCCACCGTGCGTTTGTAAACGCGTGGATATAAAGATGACCGAAGGATCTTCTGGCCACCAGTCAATTACCATCCATCGACAAACGACGGGCGAGTTCGTCCGCAGACGGTTTATAGTCAACCATACGTTTACCGCCCCAGATTGGGTGTTCGGATACCTGAAGGGATGCGAGAAGTTGTTGGCCGAGAGACCACATTGGACGACGTTAGTGGGAGGAAAAGCGCAGAGGATGATGGAGGCTTGTCTTGAGGATGCGGGGGTATGCGGGTGGTGTGAGTGGAGGGCGAAGGACCAGGTGCCGAAGTTGCGAGAGCGGTTGGTTGCGCAGATCGAGCAGTCTGTGAGGACGGTACGTCGATGTGTTACATAGATATCTAGGTGATGAATGGTTAGCTGACGAGTTTCTTCGCATGGGTCGCTTCCATGATTTATAGATCGCTCGTTCGGCCTTTCGCGCTCACCGTCAGTGACTGAAAATCATCATTTTTATCCCATCCTAGCGCCTGGGCGTCTCGAAGATGGTACTTATTCTCTAGGGGTCACTTACATAGGAGCAGGAGGGTCTAAATTATGTCTCATGATTATAGTGTACGTAGTAGAGCTTATATGTTTCAAGTATACCTGGACTTCGTTGGCGGAAGATCTGTCCGATCCGCCAATCAGCTTTTGCAAAAAGTCTCAAGTTTTCACTAACATATAAGCCCTAGTGGCTAGGTGCTTTTCGAGTATAATCGTGTTTTCTTTTGCTCTGAAATTCCTAATTCTGCATCCCTTTCTACCTCCTCGTTCACGATCGCCTCCTTTTGAAGATCATATAGTAGGTTGAACCTGAGCTCATGTTTTTATATTTTTCGAGCACACTGCAATCCTCCAACTATTTTCGAACCACGTTCTCCTTCAAGCGCTCTTTCTGTACCGTTCAGAGGTTGGGACCACCGCTGTGGCGTGCGTAATACGATGAGCGATGGAGACCTCCCCGGTGACGTTGGCCAACATCGTTAAACAAGCCACATCCATTGTCGTGCTCAAAGCTTGCGGTCTATCATTTCGCCACCGGTGGGCCACACGTCAAGAACGATGCTTATAATCCTGCCCGCCGAGTTCCTGGGCCTCCTTCGACGAATCTTTGTGTCGACATCGATCCAGCTCAATCTGAACAACCATGACCTCCTGCAGATGTACCCTACATGGTCGGCGGTCTTAACATTTCACGTCGACCAATTGCTTCTCTTTCTGCCTGTTCGCATCTCTTCTCGGCGATCGTGTCTGACTCTCATAATTCAATATTCAATCCGGAAGTGGGCCGATCATCTAAATGCCCGAGCGGTTAACGGTGATTCTAAGCGACGATGAGACGGGGATTTATGTAAAGAGGCAGGGTCGTGTGAGCTGGCGGGATTTGTCTCTTTGCCCCGTTGCCTTCATACACGGTTGTCGGAGGAGTTCGTCGTGGTCGTTGAAGAGTGTTATTTTTTGGTGCGCCTTTTCCTAACTCTCGTGTGTGTTTGAGCGTGTGCTAATATTTGGGGGCTTCGCGCAGGTTATAGACTTAGATTGAGTGCTCTCTCATAGAAAGGCTCTGAGCACTTTGTCGCTAGACTTAAAAGCTGTCGGTGCGTCGTGCTCATACAAGGATGCTGCCTACGAGCGATTCCAGAGGCTGAATCTCCATCGCGTTATCCTCTGTCTCTAGTTTCCTTCATCTGGCACGTAAACATACACGCCATGTCCCACCTCACCTCGGACCCAACACCCCCATCATTGGAGGACAGTTCACCCATCGAACTATCTCCCCTTCCCACTTCGCCATCTATATCCCCAATCTCCCGCCTCCCCGACGAACTTCTCACCCGCATCTTCGCATACCACCAACCGCAAGCCGCGACCTGGAAATCCTACACCGCCAAAAAGCACCGTCACCTCCTCAAAGCCGACCCCGCCCATCCGCTCGGTATCTCGTTACGCGAGAACGCGACGGGGTGGTTGAGTATATTGCATACGTGTTATAGGTGGCGGAGCGTCGCATTCCAGTGTGGCGCGTTTTGGTCGAATGTGGTCATTGATGGGTCGGAGTACGGGCGGAAGGATGGTGGGCGCGAGGATAAGGATGTGGATAAGGATGTGAATGAGAATAGTGATGGTGGAGGAGACGGGGTCTGGTATGGAGAGGGGGGAATGCGTTTGAGTTTGACGGAGATGATGTTGGAGAGGTCAAAGACGGCGGAGTTGGCCGTGACATACTGGCACAAAGAAGACGAACGGCGCGCATTCGACAGGATCATGGACGAAGTCTCCAGGATTCGGCACTTGCACGTCATCGGTGCGGACCGAGAGCTCTGCGAGATCATCACCCATGCGCTCACGGACGTGGCCAGGGGAGGACGAAGGGACGCGTTGAGGTCGCTCATATACGCCACGGTGGAGACGGATTTCAAAGCTTCGATGCCGCTCATGGATCGGAACGTGCTAGAGTCACTACCACCTACTCTCGATTTCCTCGCGTTCTGCGGTCAACTTGGTTCTTCACTCGCTCGGAATCCGATCGTTCCTAGGCATTTATCGCACGGAGGTCCGATAAATTTGGGCCATATTTATCTCTGTCTCACTCCGCCCATCGACATCGCCTCGCTCGAGTCTACGCTCACGTATCTCCCGAACTTACAGACGCTTTCACTTCGATTGCGAACGTACGGCGCTTCGCCGGGCGCGTTCATCACGCTTCCCTCTCCACTTCTCGTCAATGGCACCTCCCCCCCACCGGTCCACCTTCCGCACGTATACCTATTCGACTACGACGGTCCTCTCTACGTGTACAATCACCTCTCCACCGTGCTTCGCATCCCGGAAAACGCACATCGTCATCTGACGTTGAGCGTGAATGGAGCGGACGTGGAGGACGTGAAGGGGCTGATTGGAGCGTACAGACCTAGGGAGGTGGGCGAGGTCAAGTTCGAGAGGGTGAATCTGGGTATGACGAGGAGGGCGCCGGAATACCTCGGGATGGGAAGTTTGGAGCTCGATCTCTATATCAGTCCCTCTCCCTCTCCTGCCCTTTCAGATTCGAGCCATCGCCGGTCACTCCCCAGACCATCGTACCCCCGCGCTGCGTACGACACCTCCCGTTTACCGGAATACGCCTCTTTATTCCTCACGCTCCGCTTTTTCTTCGTTTCTGCGGAGAGGCAGGCTGAGATCGTGACGGAGTTGTATGGAGCGGTTGGATATGGTGATGTGCGGAATTTGGGACTTAGGGTGACCGTTCCGAGTTTGGGGACGAGTTATGGTGGTGGAGACGAAGGTGGTGGAGAGAGTGGGAGGAAGCCGCCGCTTGGGGTCCCGGTCCTCGGCGCGTTGAAGGGGCTGAGGAGGTTAGAAGTCAAGGGTTGCGACGGGTTGGCGAGTTTAGTGAGCTGGATGAAGGAGCAGGATAAAGAGAGGGAGGAGGGACAGCATGCTGTGGGTGATTTGGAGGGATTAAAGGAATTGGTTCTGGACGGTGTGGGGCTCGAGAGTTCGAGTTCGGACGATGAGACTGAGCGGGCGGGAAGTGCGCGGGTGGTGGCGTTGGAGGGAAGATATGAGACGTTGTTGGACGCTTTGGTGAGACGGAAAGAGAGGGGAGTTGGGTTGGAGAGAGTGGTGTTTAGGGGGTGTGGGATTGGGGAGGGGATGTTGGCGCGGTTTAGAGAGTCACGGTGCGGTGCGGCGGTCGAGAGCGTTGAGTACGATGGGGCTATAGAGACGTGACGATTTAATGTGAGTTTTCTTTCCTATTCTTTACGGTTATCCTCGCTCAGATTTGACATGCGATGACTGACGGTGAACCTTTTGTTTCATCGGACAGGTTGAGACGACCATCTATACTTCATTTCGATCAGGGTTCTCAGTAGACTTGCATCCTAGATTTTCGTCTCGGAATATTAGGCTCGAGATGCCGGCGCGCATCGTTCGGGCGGATTGAATCTTCCTTCACTTACTACTTATACCCATTAATAGATCTTTATTTTATGGATAGAGCTAAGTGAACCAGCATTCCGTGCTACATCGTCTCCCAGGTCCCTCAACCACTACTAAAGACGCGGCGTCTTCCCCAAGAAAGTATCATATATATGCATTTATGTATATCCATCATTTCTGTCAGTGAGCACGACCACTGAACAATCATAGTACATCGTTGTTAGTTCTAATCCGGGAGCTGGTTACAGAACGCATGGCACAGTCCAGCACACATTTTCTGGTGCCATTTTATCAACAAGTAATTGGGATCATTGTACGTCTCGAAGACCTCCTCCACTTCATCAGTGTCATATCCCGATAAATTGTCATCTTCTTC
This sequence comes from Stereum hirsutum FP-91666 SS1, assembly GCF_000264905.1. Taxonomy (NCBI): domain Eukaryota; kingdom Fungi; phylum Basidiomycota; class Agaricomycetes; order Russulales; family Stereaceae; genus Stereum; species Stereum hirsutum. Next base: position 490,714 of record NW_006763131.1, read on the forward strand.
AAAGGTGGAATCGGCAACCCACCGAATGTTGCCACCGTTGATCCAATCCCTGCTCCTGAGTGTGGCCATCCAATCGCGATGTTCCAATCTTCCCCAAGTAGACCACTCAATCAAAAGCAACCCCTGCAACTTTTGTCCTTCGCATTTTGCTCGGCCCTCGATTGCGGCCTCCCAGCCCTTCCACAGTTCAAGAGAATTACTCCTCGGTCGCATAGACCAGACTTGGAATGGGCTACGATAAGGTGGGGGGTTGGGTGGATCGTAATAGGTGAGGTCGATTTTATCCAGGAGCAGCTCCTGCAGCTTCGGGAATACCACAACCGACGTCTCTGTCCTCCATTTCCCCCCCTCCCTGTAGCTCAGCCGCCGCGTTTCCGACAGGTGCGGCACAATCCATTCCGCCATCCCTTTGCCTTCAACGTGAAGGGAGCGAATCGTTTTCCATTCCAGGAAGGACGGTGTCCACTCTGGGCTCTTTTCGTGTACGCTCTCAAGATCAGATTTGGCACTTTGGACGATGAGGACATTCGAGGAGATATGGAGGTGGTCGACAGCGTCCGGGGGGAACATGCGTGAAATGGCGGAGATAAAAGGAAGGATAACTGGGTGAGCAAGATCCCAACTATGTTCGTCCCATTCCATGGTGCGTGGTGAAATGTACTTGATGGTGAGTACCGGCACGGATCTGTTTGCGCTATCCGTATCAAAGAGATCATGAACCGTCCTGAATCCGCTTCGGTGTACGGGAGTGGAGACAACGAGGATCTTGAAAAAGTATTCCTCATCCTGTGTTAAGAGCAGGGAAAAGTGGACCTGGAAAGTTTCCCCGGCTCGATCTGGAAGCAGATTACGAGTCGAAAACATGTGTTCTAAGTCGGAAAGAAGATAGTCTCTGGAATCCTGAAGCACTTCGGGATGAACTGCGGACTCGTCCATAACATTCGCCTGAGATGTCGGCGGCACCCATCCTTCGGGTGTGTCATCGGTGTCATAGCATTCGACTGCCTCGTAGATAGTTATATCCCTGAGGGCTGTCGCGGGGATGGATAACGAGGAGACAAAGTACGCGTAGTGAGTCGGAGTGCCTGATAAGGAGAAGGCACGAAGTAAGGGCAGATAGATGGGTGGAACTCGTGGGGTTGGTCTGACTCGGGGGACTGAGTCGGGGTGCCGCTTTTGCGACATACGTAAAGACTCCAAGTTAGGCAAATTTTCCAGTGCGTCAAACAGACTGCCTGGGAGATAACACTTCCACGGTACAGGAGTGGAATGCATATGGAGGGATGTGATCGCGTCATGTCGCAATGGCACAAAGGGTAGAACTCCGTCTAGAGTAATGGACGACAGTGACGGTGGGAATGAAGAAATGTCGATAGCATACGAAGAGCCTCTATCTCTGGAACTCGCGCTCCAAGCCCACTGGATTCGAAGCTCTAGAGTCTTCAATACTGCTGTGGGAATGCTAGCGGCAGACAAGTTTCCGATCATGCGGGAGAATCCCGAGGAATTGGGATCGGTAAATTTGAGATGCAGAAGCTCAATTCGAGGGACAAGATTCAGAATGGTTTGAACCTCTGGTGCGACATGCATGTCGGAAGGTATCGGAATAGGGCCAGAGAAAGAGAGAGGCGAAGTCCTCGAGTATTCCAACATGAAGGACAACAATGGTAGTGGTGGATTACCAAGGTGGATATTACACCATAGACGACTGTCCGACAGGGCGATGGCCCGCCAGCGATGGCATACGAGAAGAATCCGAAATAAAGTCGGGCAACGCGTTGGATCGAGAACATATGTGGACTCTCCGAGCGTGATGTATTCTTCCGAGGAGGAAATATAGCGAGTCAACGAGCGGAAACAGTGGAAGATGCGGGAAAGTAGTTCGGTGGGCAATTTCGTGGTCATGTCAAACTTCTCATCTGGGAAGACCATCGTAGATATCTTGACCTTGAGATCCTATGTCGGAATAAGGGATGGAGTGTCTGTGACTGATGTAGGAAACTATGTCGACGAGAAACTTCAAGATGAAGATCGCTAGTACTGGAGGATCCTGGGGCTTGTGGTAGCCGTTGAGGGAACAGCTAGAAGGTTCAGAACGGGTAACAAGGTGAGCATAACGAGGAAGCCGGTATATCGAGTTCTGTGGATCACCTCTTCGAGGCGCGAAACTCTCTACTATGTAAATTTTTGGTATGTGGTGTCGTTGCACGTTGCACGTTCGGCTGAGTAGGCGCCTAAGGTTCAACTCATCCAATCCGGACTTTTCCGATATGGCACCACATACAAAATAAGTAGAACACGATGAATTCGTTGAGCTGCCATCATGTTCTACCAATACTCTGTGGGGTGATGATTCTACTTCTGCCCGTCCATAAATTTCTTGTTCGTTCACTACGGATAGATTTGGCTCGACGAGTCTATCATACCCTCACGGGGACTCAGCTTTCTCCTTTCTGGATTCCGCACGAGAAATGGAGAAAACGGCCTTTTCCCACTCGTTCAACTGCTCCAACTCGTATTTGAGACCAATTGGTTTAGTGTATCTGTCTCCAACCTAGAATGTCCCGTTCACCTTTAGTGGGTTTCATAGATGCACATGTCTGCTACGCCTACTTAAATTCGTCACGAAGAAGCCCAAAGTGAATACGGAAACCGACTTTCCTTGTCTACCTCTTCAATCCAGCCATCATCAGGTCCATCGCCTCTATCAGATTCGTGCTCCGTGTCGCTCATCTCCTCGTTGCTTTCGTATCCCCATCTCTCATCCCACTTCCACCTCGCATCGCAATCCTTCATCCACACCGTCTCCTTGGCCATCTTGAGCCACGTCCGCCACAGCCTTCGCCCTCCGCCCTCGACCAATCCCAATCTCTCAAGTTTCTGTCCATTGGCACATGCAGCTCGAGCGCGAAGGACACGGTCCCATTGATCGACGATTGATGTGCTTCTCGTGTGCAGCTGTGCCGACCAAATACGGTGAGGCTCGATGGACGAACTCTGGTTGACTTTGTCGAGGATGAACATTCTCAGTTGCGGAAAAACGGAAGGGAGATCACGATTCCTGGTCTTCATTAAATATGGGGCCATCCAAGCTGCTGTGCCCGCTCCCGTCACATGGAGGGTCTGTAGTTCATCCCAGTCCAGAAAGCTGGGTCTCCACTGCATGTCGTCGATGAGTGGGAATGCTGGGACGTCCGTTATGAACTGAAGTTCGCGGACGACGTTGACCGGGAAGAGATCGGAAAAGCGAGAAAGGAAAGGGAGGGTGGACTTGCGCATAATCGGATTTGCTTCCTTTATGCCGAACTCATTTCCGTCTTCGTCCTCGCTTCCGTCGTCCTCTTCGCGCATCTCGTGCGTCTCGCGCGTCTCGGAGTAGTTTATAGATATGAAAGGTGACAAACGGTCTTCGTTTGCCAGTGGTTTGACCACAATGTCGAGACGTTGAACATCTGTTGCGTGAAAGAACGAATATTCGGCTCTGTATGTCTCTTGATTCTCCGTGCCTTCCGAGCTCTGGTACCGTGCCATGACGAGCTTTTTGAGCTCGGTGAAGAACAGGATCGCGGCCTCGTTTATGGCCTCCTCGGTGACGTGATCGCCCAATTGGTTCTGAGGCGCTACCCACCCAGCAGGAACGTCAAGCGCATCGTAAGTCGTTGATTCGAATATGTAGAGCTCCAGCGTCACCATAGGAGGGAGGAATAGCGAGGATAACAGATATGCAAGGTGGGCGGGAGTTCCACTTAGAGTAAAGAGTTGGAGACGGGGTAAAACCGCTGGTTGGGGCCTGTGTGCGGGTCGTACACGAGGGACGTGTTCACTGCCACAGTGCATACTGAGGGATGTCAGATTAGGAAAGTTCTCCAGTGTATCGATCAGTGCACCGGGTAGAAGACACCTCCACGGTGAAGGTAAGGAGTTGATTGTGAGCGTGGTCAGTGATGTGTGTATGGAATTCGGGGGCATTGAGACCATGACGCGATTCAGAGTGAGCGAGGAAAGATGGGCTGGAAGCGAGGATGTGGTGGCTGTAACGTGGGCATGCGGAGCGGACGATTTGCCGTACCAGAGATCGAGTGACTGGAGTTCGGGAGCGGAATCTGCGTTTAGTACACGGCCGAATATTGTTGTCACTTTTGTAAGGTCCGTGAGGTCTACGCGTAGATGGAAGGCATAAACGCGGTGAAGAAGAGGCATGACTCTATCGAGCCTTTCTTCATCTTCCTCGCAATACACCTTAATTCCGCCTGACAATGAGAGCGGAGAATTTCGAGAGTACTCGACCATGAACGAAAAAAGAGGTGGGGATGGATTGCAGATGCTGATGTGGCTCCATAATCGGCTGCAGGCCAACGCCACTTCTCGCCAACGTCGGCAGACCAGCAAAATACGAAAGAGGGTCGGGCATAACTTGGGCTTGAGGGTATAGCTGCCGCCGGCACTGGAGATGAATTGTCCGTACAACCTGTCCGAGCGAAAGTTGAGAAATATGCGACACAGCAGCTCTGGTGCCAATTGGGCAACTGGGGCCGACATCGAACTTGTGATTGACATAACGTGTAGGGAGATTGCTGTGGTTTTGGAGGTAGTGATTCTTGTGGATTATCTATCAATAAATCGTGAGTCAGGTCTGTGCAACATGGATTCAACCAAGATATAGAGTGAGCCGTGACTGGTCAACGCACTTAGTGATTGTTACTCAGTACTATGAAATGAGGTTTCAATTATATGTCAGTCATATAGAGCAAATTTCGACAGGTGGAAAGCGTAAATATAAATGGCAGTGGGGGCTACTAAGGCAGCAAACATGACTACTTGTTCGTTTCGCTGCAGTGGTCAACCGTCCCTTTGCACGCTCGTCAAAGAGCTTCAGGGACACCAGTGACCAACTAGGCTGTACGAAGTTCACGACTGGAATCATAGAATATACTTACCAGGAATCTGAGTCAACAAGAATGGCTTTAATTATGGTGCCCCCCTCGAGTCCTTTATTACGGTGTGACCAGTGAAGCTTCGAAGGAACGCCAAATCTAAGATCGCCGGTGCTTGTCGTGGCACGTAGTGAGCAGGTAGTCGTTCACCGCTCGTGTTCAGCCTTGGTGCATGGTCGCCGGATTCCTCCGATAGCCACGCCACACGATGCCGAAGGTACTACGTGGGCCACATTCTCTATCAGATTTTTCCACAGAGCGCCGCCGATCTCCGCCGATAGAGTACTCGAGTATTTACGAAGATGAGAGGACAGTCAGACAGTATTAATGTCGATCTAAGTTAACGCTGTTGTTCCACTTCATCAGTAACAAGGCAGGTCACTGAGAATCGTAGTCAACATTGACGTTCAAGCTTCTCTAGTTTATCCATGCTATCCTACACACATTCAGAGCCAAAGAAATCAAGCAGGAGTAGTGGGTGCAACCGCCCCGTACGGGATCGCCTTCGCTGATAGATCCATATACCCATACTCCTTCCTCTCCGTGTCCTTCCCCATCTTCTCCACCCATTTACCCAGATCCGCCATGAACGCATCTACATTCTCCTGCACACTCAGATCCACCGGCTGCTCGTCCTTCCCAAACTGCCTGATCTGCACCCCCGCCGCCACATTCGTAATCTCGAAACTGTCCTGGTCCAGCTTCTGCGCGATCGCGCCCTGCACCTTCCCCGAGAGTATATCCGCGCAGAACGCCGGCTCCTGCGCGAGAGGACGTCCGAGGCCGACTCCGTCGACCGTATCGAGAGCGTTTACCATCGCACCAACAGTCTTGAGCCCACCCGTGACGTACACCTTCGTCTTCTTCAGCCCCGGCGCGATCATCTCCGCAAACTCGATGAAGAACGCCTCCCTCTTCTTCGTCGTCTCCCGCTTGTGATAGAACACCAGCTGCTCGTACGTTCCCCCGCTCAGCTCGACGAAATCGAACGTGTTCTCCTCCAGGATCCGTACCAGCTCCTTCGCCTCCTCAGGCTGGAACCCGTTCGCCTGGAACTCGGTGCTGTTGATTTTGATGCCGAGGATGAAGTTCGGTTTTGTGACTTTGCGGATGGCGGCGGCGACGTCGGTGATGAGGCGGGCACGGTTGGTGAGAGAGCCACCGTAAGAATCAGTGCGCTTGTTGGTGGTGAGAGAGAGGAATTGGGCGAAGAGGTAGCCGTGGGCGCCGTGGAGCTCAATACCGTCGAAACCTGCGGCTTCGAGGTAGGAGGCGGCATGTGCGAAAGAGGAGATGACATTTTGAATGTCTTCGAGGGTCGCGGGTCGAGGCTTGGCGAAGGTCATGCCCATGATGTTGCCTACGAACACGAAAAGAAAAAAAAACACGGAATGAGTAAGGTAAGTTCGTCGGAACGTATCGGGACGGTGTATAGGAACGTTAGTACATACCCTCGAGCTGGACGTCGCTCGCGGAAATCGGATGCTTCTGAATCGTATCCTGCACCTGCCTTCCCGGATGACTCAACTGTGCCACAAACAGGCTTCCCCCCTTCTTCGCCTGCCTCGCCATCTCCTTGTAAGCCTCAAACCTCACATCGCCCTCCTTCGCTTCCTCCTTCTTCGTCACGACCATATTGCCCGGTCCTTCCAGCTGGTCGTACTCGATCAGGACGTTACCAGAGAGGATGACACCGATGCTGCCGGTCTCGCCCCAATGGCGGTAGGCGTTGATGAGTATGGGTGAGGGAATGCCGCGGGCGGAGGGCTCGGTGGGCGACCAGGAGGCGAGGCGTTCGGACATTGCGCCTTTGAGGAAGCGGTTTGGCGCGGTACGGTTTGAGAAGGCGAATGTGAGGGGTTGGCCGAGAGGGGCGGGGGAAACGGAATCGGAGGTGTAGCGGACGGACATTGTTGGTGTTGTTGGTTTTGTTGTTGAGTGTGGTGGTTGCGTTGTACTGGACAGTGTGAGGACGAGTGAGTGGGATGAAGAGACGAGGGAACGAAAGATGGAGGAACAAACTTCGATGGTTTTATACGTCCTGACCCACCCTCTCATGACTCGAACTCCATATCCACATCAATATCGCTGCGTCGCACTGTTTAGCGATATCTGTGTTCTCGGAGAACTCCCTGAATACGAACCTTGACAAAGCCACGTTTCTGACATATACGGGAGAGAAAGAATGCGAAGGTGAGGTTAGTCAGGGTCTTCAGGCTGAAAAAGCACGGCATTCCGATTTAGACGCCGACAATTCACGCATTAGAAAGTAAGGAATATGATATGTCAGCGTATAGATTGGTGTTTCCGGTTTCGATTTTGGCAGTGGGGGATGTATCGATGCCGACCGAGGCCAGTGCTTGCGTTAAGTTGCTTCATGTTCCTGCAAGGCGTGAGGACAGACAAAGGCAGAAAAAAGCGTTGATCGCAAGTCTCCGAACGAGGACAAATGGAAGGACAAGGAGGATCAGGAATCAAATTAGTGTGATACTGATATGGTGCTCGTTCATCATGTCCTTTCACGCCAGGGCACGGCCCTAAGACTTCTTCACGAGCTTGTCAGCGTTCCAGCACGTTCTCGTCGGTGGGGGAGAAGATGAAGAAGAGGTAACCCTGACGAAGAGGTAACACTGACACCAGTCTGAACACTAATGGCTGTTAGTATACATATACTTTCCTGTGGGTAATGGCACGACCTCGGTGAATATCCTATATCTTCCTCTACCTGAGCATAGCGCCCACGAGTACAAAGAAATCACATAGGTACGCACGTATGGTTTCAAATCCTGACGGGTCACCGGTGAAAATTTTGAGACTGTTCCTCCCATTCAAATTTCGGCTCTTATCAAACGTCCCGTTTGCATCGTGCAGGTGTCCGGCTAATATAAACTCTGAATACCGGACGAGATCAGTATACGTATGTCACGATACGCCTAATGAGATACCGGTGTCATCGATTCATCTGCCATCAGTTCGAATGGTATGGATTCGGCGTACCTTCTCCCCCTTCCGCCGTCCGTCCGGTGGGTGAAATTCATGGACACTCCCCTTGATGGTTATGCATGTTCCGGAAGGCCTGTAAGAAAGAAGTTGGAAAGGAGAAGTCCTGAGACGAATCATCTCCAGTAGAGCGTCAGCTTGGTCCATAGAACGGCTTTGATACAATGTATCGTTTGACCTGTTCATTATACTGTACACGTTACTTTGTGAAAAATGAGAAGATGTGGCGGGGCCTTCCGATAGCGACACGAGGGTGTTCAGCGACAGAGAAGAGAGCATGGATGCGATTAGGACTTTTTCTATGATACAGACGATGCACGGAACAAGCGAGCGGTCGGAACGTCAAGACATTGGAGAAAGAAAGTGTAATATGTGGTTCGTGAACTTGGCATGGAAAGCGAAAGCTGCGAAGAGGGACTTTCTCGGGACTCAGTTTCAAGAGAGTCAATCAGAATTTCCGTGCACACCTGCAGATATTTTTTGATCTAACCCTCATCCAGAATCCGAGCTTTTCAGACCTCTCCAACTTCACTATCTTCCCCGACCATTCACCACTCCTCAGCTCTCAACTCCCGAGTCTCGCCTGAAACCCTCACCCTCTACGCCGGAACCAGCAAATCTCCCCACTTCCTCATGATGAATACCCCTCCAAGAAACACACTCACTCCCGTGACGATGCTGATGTTCCCTGGGAGCTTTTCTGGCGCAAGAATCTGCTCGCGCATCAACCAACCGAAGAAACCCTCATTGGGATCGACGGAAGCGCGGGATGGTTGGAGTTGAGCAGGGGTGTAGTAAGCGGGGCCAGAGTTGGGTGGTGCAGAGCGGCGAGCCATGATATGTTTGTTTTAGGGGTTTTTGGGAATAAAAGAGGAGTGCGAGTGAGTGGATTAGATGGTGGTCGTGCTGGAAAAGTTGACACGGGGCGGAATTTGGATGACGATGCCAGAAGAGGATCCCAAAAGGGGTCGGATTGTGATCCATTTCCCAAATACAGCCAGTTTGTGTGTTGCTTCAATGCTTGCGACGTGGAGTAAGCACGGTTTGTGAGGAAATGCCCGCGAGGCGCGTGCTGTTTGTCCCGTGTTTGCATAGAACCTTATTGTGAGCCGAACCAGCCGGCCGAGTCGCGCCGCGTCCCATGCAGCGCGTTTCCTGGTGTGCGACGATGCACCTGCTTGCACAGCGATCAGGCCATATATAATCACTAAAAAATCCTGAACTATACTTGTATAGCATTTTTAACGGAATGACCGAGCCAGAGTTTGTTTAAAACGGACTGCAGCTTGAGATATGGGCACTATAGACCGTATCTGCGAGTGAATTTTTGACCTCGCTAAAGCTCGCTAAGGCCCAACGGGACACGACGATTGGTCCGATCACAGTTTTAAAGCCGTTTTAAACGGTTGCAGATACGGTCTTATCTCAAAGAGCAAGACATTTATCAAGATTCTGGCTCGGTCACTCCGTTTGTATATCCAGTTCATGTGTTCAACTATATTCCTTGAATTTATTTATCGGTGCGTTGCTGCTGCAGACACCCAAATCTTGTGAGCCTTTCAGACACAGCCAGGCACTCGGTTTGCTGACAAGCTGAGGCGGCTGACCTGCCGCCATAACCGCGCGTCGGAGTTTGAACACGCGTCTTTAGCGAGCATTTGGCGAGCATTGCCCATCCTCACAAGTTTGCTCATAACGTGTACCAACAACGACGACCCGACACACCAAACCGTCTCGAGCATTCAACGCACCCAAGGTAATGACGACCACTCATCTGATCATTTACTATGCTAACCTTCAGCTATTTCTCATAACAGATTCTACCATGGTATCCCTGCACGCAAAGTCTGATATGACGACTAGATTGCCTCCAGAACTTCTCTCCCGCGTATTCCGTTGCTTTGGTTCATTATCGAGGTTTCCAGAGCGGCTCTCACCCGGTCTGAACGTTGCAGAGCGCTCTATCAGTATAGCTCCAGGAGATGAATACATCACACTCGGAAAGTCGACATATATCCTTGATTCGGCGAAATGTCCGGCCTGTTTTAAAATTCTTCTCGTATGTCGTCGCTGGAGAGACGTCGCTTTGGCAGATAGTCACTTGTGGACCGACATTGATATCGATGATCCTCCGTCACCGTTGTTGTGTTTCTTGTTCGAGTACTCGAGGAATTTACCTCTGGTACTCTCTGGCTGGACCCATATCTTATCCCGCGTCGTTCAAGGAAGAACTAAAACCATCCTCGATCATCTATCTCGAATCAAAATGCTATCCTTCGACTTTCTTGGTCCCGAGCCCGCCGAATTCTCTCGCATGATCAAAGCATTATCTTCTGCGGACGTTCCCCGACCGGCGTTGAAGACGCTGAGAATTCGATTGTCTCCGCGTCGTACTTTTGACGCCCCCACACCCCAAACCATCGACATTACATCCCTTCCCTCGTCTATATCATCCATCGCTCTCCGTCGAGTCTTCCCATCTGCACCTTTCCCGTGTGAAGGGATTACATCCATTCATATTGTGCACGCCCCGCTACCGTGGAAATGTCATCTTCCAGGTGGATTGTTAGATGCCATAAAAAATATGCCCTCCTTGGAATCACTGCATATCGGGTATCGTGAACGTGAACTTCAAGCGTTGGGAGCTCCCTCTACCCCCCTAGTAGAACCGGTCACGAGAACCTCTCCCGTACCGCTACCTCATCTTCGTGACTTCTTCTTCTCGGGCACTCCTACGCACTACACGTACATAGTGCCCTCGCTCTCCATCCCCGCAGTCGCTTCCAGGAACATCGAGCTCTATGAAGACTATTGGTACGGCGCCGGGGAGGTGCCAGAGGGGTGGACACCACCGGGCTATCCACCATACAGTTATGCTGTTAGCCCAAAAGTACTCCATGAGAATCGTGATTACTTCTATCCGACATAGATGCGATTCTTGCATCTCGAAGGTCGGAGCCTGGCCGAGCCAATGAGACCTTCGGCGTTCATTTCTCTTTGCTTTTCGTAGAAGCTGAATATATGTTGAAGGTCCTCGTCACCCCCTCGCCCAGGCGCCGACTCGAATCTAGCACATTCGACGACGCAGTTGACCTAGATGAACATAGCAGGCCTGCACCTGTTCTCAGTATCAGGTACAATATACCACCCGTCGACGACGACGCCCCCGTTGACGAATTCGAATACGAGAGGGATATCGTCCATGCTATGATCCTTCCACTCATCTCTACCATAGCGCGCATGTTCCCCACGGATGCCGTCAATCATCTCCATCTCAGCTCAAACGTCTCCATCCTTCCTCAAACGGTAGAATCCGACGACGACAGCGATACCGACGAAAACAACGAGGAGTGGACTCCGCCCTTCTTGGAATGGTCGGAGGTTCTCTCCCTTCACGTTGAGGGCAAGGGCATGGCGGAATGGCTCGTTCCGCATGTTTCGAAAACGCGACAGCTGATGTTTAGAGAGGGTCGAAAGTGGAGGAAGGAGACGTCCCCTGTGGTGTTCCCGAAGCTCCAAGAGTTGATGCTAGACAAGATTGATAGGGCGTTTAGTCCGCAGAGCCTCAACGAGGGTTGCTATGATGAGATCTGGTCGCACAGATTGAAGGTTGATGTTGTGGAGGTAAGAAAATGCTGGGAGAGCGTACTTCAGGCCCGGGCGGCGTGCGCAGGAAAGAAACTGCAGAGGTTGGTCCTGGTTGGGGGCGAGGTATGGGGGCAATTAGAATGGCGGAAATGGTGTGCCGTGCTGAGGACCAGTGGATGGATCGAAAATAACAAGGTCGAGTGGCAATGCGATAGTACTGCCGGGGACCCAGAGGATCTCCTTTGCGACAGAACATTTACACGAGAAGAGCTTGATTTGATGGAGGAGGGCTGGGATTATGAGTGGCATCGAAGGATTTGTGCGGGTTTATGCCATAGCTTCTGTGATCGCTTCTTGTACACATGAGCATGTAACGGAGAGCAGCGCGAGGTGACAGTCACTGCTCAGCTCAAGATTTTCTCCTTCATTCCCTAAACACTGAGGGCGAAAACAGCTTGAAAGTCGCTATCGATAAGTCGCCCCTTCAGATAGTGTATTTCGCCGGGGACGCCTTCACGAGGGTTCAAACTTTCAATATTTTGGGTTTGTTAGTTTTCTTAACTACTGAGATATTGAATCTCTCACTGCATACCACATACACGACTACATGTGGTACATGATTGTGTACATCGAACTTCTCAAGTAACAATATGACCTAGGTATTACATATCACCCGTCATGATTGAACATCTTCCGTCTCCTATGGTCGTCCTTCATGCGACAACCGCCTCACGGATGTATGGATCCAGTCCGTCACACTAATATCATGCTATAGTAGGCGGCTTCGGGTTATCATGATCTCGACGAAGATTGACCTCGAAGAATCAATTGTATGCGCTTGCATTCAGCAGCATTGTGTTCGAGAAAGCATCCCGGAAGAAGGTCCACATCTGCGTGCTAAGTCATGAGGAGATGATGGATGGGGGAACAGCATTGCTCTTAGCCAGGATCACGAAAGCATTAGTGAAAGACGGCTCCCTTGGGAGGCAGCTTCCAGCCTGCGCACGAGACAAAGAACGGCGGAGTGACATGTGAGGTAGACCTCATCAACCTGTCTAGTGGTGGCTGTCTCCGGTCGGTATTGATATGGGCGAGCAGTCTGCTGCCCATTGACAGAGCTTGAGCTTGAAGCTTGAAGCTTGAAGGGCGGCAGCGACTGTCGAACTGACGAGTGATGTATGACATTGTACAGCGCAAGCTAAGTTACGACTTGCTCTTCAGGTTCTTGCATGTCATAGGTTCAAGTGGATATTGAACACTACGTACTATGTCGTTTGAACACCTATAAACCCTGCCACAGTGATGGTCTTTCTTTTAAATAATTTCCGAGCTTGGTCGTCGTTAGTGGCGGAGGGCGCTCGGAAAAGACCGGATCGTGGCGTGGTAGAAGGGCGCGCTCTGCAGTTTTCCTCGAGTCTTAGTTTGCCTTGCTCCGACCCCGACTCGTTCAAATTAGACAATAGACCTTATATGTTTCAAGTTTACTTGGAACTCGTTGGCGGAAGATCTGTCCGATCCGCCAATGAGTTTTCGCAAAAAGTTCCAAGTTTTTACTAACATATAAGCCCTAATTCCGTCCGTCATCCCCACTTGCGCGAGCAAGGTATACGGAGATAGATCTCCAATGGTTGGGTCTCAGACTGTGACCGTGAAAGGACGTTCCAAGGACGTTCAGAAGTATGGGGCGACTTGAAGTACGAGGATCGGAGTTCGGAGAATCCTCAAAACGATGATCTTTGCGAGAAGTTATTCGTCTGGGTGCTGTCGATGCCGATAGGCTTGGAAGACTCCTTCTTCGTGGGATACTGCTGCCTCTTTGGCCAGTTTGATACGTCCTCTTAGCCAACTTCACGCACGAGCCACAGGCGGAATTGGAGCCCAAACAGTGCACACTAACGTGAGATGTGTCATTTATTGTAACCGGGAGTCGAGGATTATTAACCCTGTTGTCTGTTCCAGTTGGTCTGTGCACCCTCTAAGTATCGGGGCACCCACCCCTGTTAGGCATTCGGGACGATGGACTAGTCTTATGTCTGCGATAGTGACTGGTAAGGTTTCATGACCACTCACCTGAGGCTAATTGAGCGTAACGACATTGTTGATCAATATCCAGAGTGCGGCATTTGCAATGGATGGAGATGGCCAAAATAGTGTCTTCTCTCAGTGCTTCTTCGAAGGTCCGAGATTAACACCTTTCCTCCCTAAAGCACGCTATTGTCCTTCAGTACTTAGGATCTAAGGTGCGTCTTTACCGCTTGCTCAAGGTACTTCTATTATTGTCGTTATCAATAGGAGCTACATTGTTAATGCAACAGCCAGCTATGTGTGCCACATTGCATCGTCCTAGAACACATCATTGTCCCCATCTGTGATACTCATGAAATAGGGGTCGCTAAGTCCTTTTCTCATACCTTACCGTTATAACCATGCAGCTTTGCCTCTTTACTCATACATATCAATGAGGGCAGATTAATTGTCTGACTCTTGCATTTATGAGCCCGTTTTCTCTTGTCGGTGACTATGTGGGTATATTTGGAGTGATTCAAACCTTTCAAGCCTTCGCCAGAGCTCAATGCCTGATTGGCGGAAGCTTGAAGTGTCGTCGCCACCATTACGCCCTGCCTTGGGGCAAATGACCACCATGTGTTTCGACCAGACGTAGATAATAGACCGCATATCCATAACCCACATGGTCTTCCGGGTTTTACGGGGACGGGATTTCCGAAGTCTTGAGCGAAGGCGTGGCCAAAGTCTTCCCGAAGATTCTGCGGGTAATTGGAGGAGAAAGAGCTTCAATTCTTTCAGCAAGGATTTAGACTAGCGGGAGAAGTACCGACATGAATAGGTTGAAGTGTTCGTCACCGGACACGCGGAGAGGCCTGCAGAGAAAGAAGCCATGCCTGATTCAGCTTTAACTGAGATTCCAACTAGTAGATTCTCGTTCGCCTCAGCTTCAGAAACTTTATGAAATAACAGAGCAATATATTTTCTTAGTATTCTACCTGGACCAGTACATCGGGATGGACCACCAATTCAGGAATTCAGACTGGTTTAAATCGCTATGATATCGTCTCCAAAAGTACTGAATTGGATCAAAACCTCAAATGAGTGCATGAAGATGACACCCTATGACGTGCTGAGTCATAGTACTGGAGTAATCGGTCGTAATAAAATCTAACAGTCATGCAGCGGTCGAACATCTACACCTTGCACCCAATATTTACAACAACCATCTTGCTTCTATGACGAATGCGGGCGCAAGCACGGCTCGAACGCGACACCAGGATTAGAGTTGTATACCATATTGAGAAGCAGGGGAAGGAGTGTCTTTCGCTGTGAGTATAATCTTATTGTTTGATCGGCATACTCACTAATGTCGGCGAATTGGAATGACGGTCATTCACGTGAATGGGAAGCTACGAGAATGCCATCAGGGTCAATGATAGCGCGAGACGAACCACCCGGCGGTGAGAACGCTGTGCCCAGGAAGTCAGAGTTGGCTTGTACCAGTCTCGAAGAATGATACAAGTTAGGTAATGACAGAGCCTAAAACTCACACAGGCACCTTCAGACTTCTCTTGTGAGATTCCCGTCATGTTGGGCTCCTGTCAGCTCAACTTCTTTTAGTACTGAATAGTGATAAGCAGATCACTATCAAGCTTTCATGGAACCCATGACCACAGGGCTCGTGGAAGCCATGGTCTTACAAGAGACCACAGGGCTCGTCCTTACAAGGGAGTACCAGCCAGGTAAAGAGTATGGTAGTATTAGGTCTTGCTCAAGAGACGTTAATAATGAGCAATAACGCATTAATAATTGAAGTGGCCTGTGTTGTTTTCTCTGGTCGAGATTATTGCTTGAGTGCCAAGATGTCGAAGCACTCTCTATCTGTAATTATTATAGCATGTGTCTAGACAAGTCGGCAGATTCGGGACGCGCTATGGTAGCCTAGGGCTGGCGGAACGTTCTGAGAAGTCCACCAAAAAATGCTATACACCATCCGATGTTCTGGCTGAATTTTCGAAAGCGTTTGACACGCTTTCAAATGATGTTCTATACATACTTAACAGTATATAACACACTGCATCATTTTGGACGCAGAAAATCCGCTGGCAACTATCCAACTCCGCAAACAGGAGAGACGTGACGGACTGAAGTTACCCTCCTAGTGAATATGACTGCTACCCACTATCAATCTTATCTAGGGTCAGGTTTTATATGAGAGGGGAGTAAAAAACCATATTATTGTACATGAACGACATGGAGAACCACAAGCCACTGCACAGAACTCACTGACTCCGACATGCTGAAGATCGTATCAGTAATATATTGATAAAATTTCAAGGAATTACTTACCCACCGGCTGTGATATTGTAGTTTCAGACCACAGACAACTCTTAAAAAACGAAACAAGCATACATCTTTTCCTCGAATTGAACAAAACTAACGGCAGAAATAGTGGCGGGATATCGATGGGAAATTATGCGAGAGGATGCAGAAGAAGGTAGCTAAATGATACACAGCCAATAGGGTACAGTGGTTCGGCGGGAGGGACGTCGGCCATCGCGAGCGGCGAACCGTCTAGAAAGCATAAAATTACACAGTCTACTACAGGTGAAGCAAGATCCTCATGGCATTGTAAATGACGTCGTGTCTAATAATATAGAGTCAATCAAAATGCACAAAATGAGAGCATGGGAACTGTGGGTACACTGAGGAGCAATGGTCGCACGATCTTGGGCCGTGGCCAACTGTAGTACTACTACTACTGGCACAGCCGCAACAAGGCTAATGCTCCTTATCGCCGATGCCTTTGGGGATCTGTAAGTGGATCAACAGCGTCACGAAGGCATGATGCACCAGTTAGAGTCCCTGTAACGCACATATCACCCCGTACCCTGAAAGGACAACAACTAAGTCCGTTCCCCGAATGACGCTCAAAACAGCGTCGATATTTGAAGAGTATTATTTACTCGAGATAAAACGAGGATTAACTAGAAGTGACTTTCCGGCTCCCAGTCGGACGAGAACGGAACAAAGATCATCAGCAGTTCAACCAGAGAAGTTCTAACTCGGAAGTGGTTCAGCGTAAATATAGAAGTTTACATGCGAATCGCACATCCACTTTGGGTTCCTCGACATTCACAACAACGCACCGATGTCTCCATTCTTCTGCAAGGACATAACGCAAACCTCTTCCTAAACAGATGTCTTTTCTCTTCCGCATGCTCTACAGTAGGCCTACTCGGCTATGTATATATACTCACCCCAGAGAGGTGAGTTTTCTATCACTAATCACCCTCAAGCTACCAGAGTTTCCTACCGCGATTGCTTCAGTCAAATCGAAGGAGTAAAATCTTTGCTAGTCCGGTTTTTATTATCGATCAGGATCTCCATATTCCAGGCCTTCCTCGAATCTATCAAGGTATGCAAATGAGCCTTATTTACAATAACATGTGTCAGTACCTGATGAGGTACGGCGATGATATCTCTTTAACTTTTTTCTTTTTCAGTAGTTCTGAAGCTATGCCATTCTTCGACCATTCGGTCCCGGACTTTGACGTTCAGACCTTGACTATCAATACAGTGCGTCCAGTTTTTTCTCCGAGGCGATGTTCCGTACACCTGACAGCACCCTAGCTTAGCTCATCTTCAATTGATATGTCTTTGGACTCATCGTACTACAGCGATCTTACACGATTGGAAAGTCATCACGGAGTGGATAACGCATCCAATGTAGAAGTTCTGGTGAGTGTATTAAAGACGCTTGCGAGATTTCTTATGGTCCTAATATGTTGGAACATTGACGCGTATGTGATAGATGCATGCAAGAGACGCAGAGATACTCCCTCCATTCTCTCTTTATGGGTCTCATACTCGACACTGCTGTCCAGAAGCTACTACTTGTTCTTCATCGTCGAGTACGGTGAATGCTTCCAGTCTTGACAGTATACACCTTCGCGACACAATCTCCCCACTGTCAACAACCAATGATGGATCAAAAACCATCCCGCAGGAACGCTATGCCCATGCATCGAAGGCAGCACGAACCCGATACGGAAGTGCGACCGGTCTCGAGATGGATTCAATATATTTCCGACTAGAGAATGCGGAAGGAGACGGCGTCAGTCTCTCTGACATCTTGGACGACACAGGTACTGTGAATCTCTTAGGTGGAAAGGATGAAGTGCTTCAGGACCATGGCGTGAATGTTAAGCTACGCATTTTGGTGAGATAATTTTCCCCCGTATTAATTATTACGCCTGTATATACTCACTGAACTGTTTGTACAGTGGCCGGGATGCCAGCCCTGGAGTACTTTGCTGAGAACCAAGACATGGAGAAATCCGCAGGCCGCCATAACGCGCGAGGAACTCGCAAAACGTCTTGCTAGATCTATCATCAAATTCGTGAAAGTACGTCGCACTACATGTACCGCTTTCTTTTTCCTCATTTATTGACTCTTCCAAGGTGAGCGTGCCCGATATGGCGCATCCGAACTTGGGGTCAGTACTTAGGCCTCAGATTAATGCTCCTACACCATATCCGGGTCAGCTATCCCCAGACATGATATATCTTCGACGGTTCTACCAAGTGACGAAAGGCAGCTGGCAAGTCGAGCTCGCCTTCTGATCGCGTGTTTGAAACGTTTTAGTGCTCACTGGATTTTGTATAACCTGGATGTGTCACTCCACACTCTATCAACATCATTATCTAGCCTTGCCACGTACGAGTCTCATGTTCTGCTCATTCCACGGAAATTTCAATACCCTGTGGGATGCTTATAGTAGTACTTGTCTACCGTTATTGGTCATTTTACAGTGCACGATTGGATGTCTTCTCCGCCGCCGAGTTTTCGTGTATTTTTAGCCACTCATTGTATACGCAGTTTCCTACTACGTATACTGGACTTGTAGTACTATGTAATATATCATCGTGATCTCCCTTGATCTTTCTTTGTCCCTGACTACCCACAATCAATATATAACGAACAAAACATTTCAATGGCTTTTGATACGTTTACCAGTACACGGCATCCCTAGTATTTAAGTTTTCGTGTCTTTTACGACCATATAAGTTTAGGAAAATGCACAGCACTTCTAAGGCGAATATACAATTTTGTCAGACTTCGAAGTCCTCAATCCTTTCATCGCAAAACGTGGGCTCCGAGAGGCCAGATTATTCACTTAAATCGGTAAAATCGATATATTCACAACGCTGACTTGAAGGCCCTATTTATGTCAATGCATACGAACTCTTTACCAAACAAGGCTTCATACCCATTTTCTCCGCGTTCTTTTCCTCGCTGGCAGACAGTGGCAATCACCATCATGGCGCGCAGAGTTATGCGCGCACCTCGTGCTCGCAGCCGCAGTCTACATCAAAACGATTGAGTACTCAACCAGCGTCAGTGACTGCTGAGTTATACGGGACAAGAGCGACGACATACTTCTTAAGCTGTGTGCTCTCGTCATATCACCCACACTGCGGTACCCTGCCCTCGCGAAAATTAACTATCTCAGCACAGTGTTCCCTTCTCATTTATATATAATTATACAAGCATCTTGGAAGTGTCCTCCGGAAGCGCCTGATCTACACTACACAAGGGCCAAATGTGGCGTTGGCGACTCGTATAAATCATACCAATATAATGAATCAATGCGTTCAAATAGGACGTAGAACGTCTATTATATTATGCGGTATGCGGAACAGACAGATAATTCGTCACGGAGTACAGGGCCACTGTAAGAGTACATCAAATTTTGGGGCTAACGAAAACAGCTAAGTATGAAACACAGGAATTAGTTCAAAATAGTCCGCCGCATCACGGCACACCGACAACAGTAAAGATGAAGAGTGAGAAAAGCCTCCACCCCCCTACAACCAAACACTCATCCCACCAATAACAGCCCCGCCCAACATCACAGCCCAACCCAGCATCCCAACCCCAACAGCATTCTTAACAGCGTCCGACGAACTCGAACTCGAGCTCGAAGACGCAGAGGGCGCAGGGTTCGCCTGCGTCGCGCCGCCGACGGGGCCTGTGGCTGACGCTGTAGCAGCTGCGGATGCGACCGACGAGGCGCTTGCGATTCTAGACGGCGAAGAACGTGACTATCAGTAAAAACGAAAAATACGCAGGACATGGACGAGAAACACTCACGCAGAACTCGCCGCCGCCTCATTGACCTCCAAATTCAACAATACCCCATCGATAACATGGATCACCCCATTCTCGACCAACACGTCGCTCTGGCTGATCTTCGCGCTCGATATGCCGCCCGAGACGACGTAGGTGCCCGATGAGTTCGTGGTGATGGAGAGGGACTCGCCTGCGGAGGATGTGTAGTTCGAGGAGGTGGAGGAGAGCAGGAGGGGGGAGTAGAGTGTTTCACCGACGACGATCTGTGTTAGGGGGAGTATCAGCGATGTAGTCTCGATAGGTTCATGAAGAAAGGAGACGAAGTACGTACGTGGTTCCTGACCAGATCACCCAGCGCGGTTTGGTTCGACTGGACGGTCTGCAATGCGGCGCTCACGTTCGCGAGGGCACTGTTCGACGGCGCGAAGAGGGTAAAGCCGTGCTGAGCGGCCAGATATTCGAGCGCGCTGATGTTCGAGTCTGAGCCTGATCACCATTTCGTCAGTACATAGCGAGGGCGTTTAGGATAACATGGTGAGAATGAATACGGACCGGACTCTGGGAGCTCGAGAGTCGAAGCGAGCGAGGCTAGCGCAGATAGATCAGAATTGACTCCGACAGTTTCGTTGAGCGAGCCAGGTGGGGTGAGGGTCGCGTTGATGGCCCAAATGAGGAGGTTAGAGTACGAAGACGAATTTTGTACCGTGGTGTAGCTATCGCAATGACACGAATTATGATTAGTTCTCAAACACAAAAAGACAGGGAAATGAAATTACTTCTGGTTCAACACCACGACGCTTCCTCCCACCTTTGAGAACGCCACGACTTGACTCTCGTTCCCTTCCAATGCGACCAAGTTTGTGTCATTGAGGAGTGTACGTCCGAGTGTGACGTTTGGGTATGTAGAGACAAGGTCCGTGAAGTTGCCGTCCAGAATATGGTAAGAAAGAATTTCCAGGAGCGCCGTCGTGTTTGAGGTGGCAGACGAGAGGGAGGACACTAGGAACATTCCATTGATATTAGCGCTTCCGCGAGTGCAGATGAAGACTTTGATGAAAGTGACGACGCACAGGCTTCGTTGCTGGGTGCAAATAGCGTCTTGTTGCCGGATTGCAACTCCTCGAAGAATGCGGGACCAGCGGTATCGTTTAGAGCACCGGCGGCAAGGGTGGCGAGGGTGCTAAGACCTTGGTCGTTGAGCGCTTGCGCAAGACCGAGGAAGTATGAGGAGTTTTGAGCCATAGTAGCCAGAGGGAAGACAGCGAGAGCCAAGGAGGCGGCGGGAAGGATGGGGTTCAACATGGTTAACAAGAGGGAGCTACAATGATGGGATGTCCTGGAGCAAGTCTTTATATACCTGCCTTGTTGAACTTCGCAAGGCGTCATCGCTGGGCGCAAGACCGCTTGGGATCTCGTCTTGCCAAAAGGGAACAGTCACCTGGAGAGATCGACTACATGTGACTGAGCGAAGAGAGTTGGATTGAATGGAAGGAAGTGGCGCCAGTCAAGAAGGATCGGTCAGGAGGAGGCGAATCAGCTTCAGCTGCCTTGATCTCAGCTGTAAGCACAAGGTGCGCCGTGCAAGGTAAATGCGGAGAAAATAGGAATATATATATATACTCGCATGGTGAAGATTAGGAAAAGAATATATTGTGTTTCAAATCTCGGATATTGAGCTGCAGTATTCCAGATGTTCACAGGAGTGCAAGAACGAAGAATCCACAGACCTCTCAGGTGATGCATGGTGTTATGATCTGCATCGATGAGCAAACAACTGGAGAGCTCCTTCTCTTGTTCAATAGCTCCGAGCTCCGACTGAGATCAACAAGACCAGCTGCCTCCGCTGCAGAACAACTCCGAACAAAAATCATCGATCATTGGGCACAACAGGCAATAATGACGGAGAATCAGAGCCTGAGGACCCGGGAAACGTGGAATATTGGAAGAACTTTGTGTTCTGGAGTGCCTCAGACACCTGGAGAATGGGAGAGCTCAAGTGCTCAAACTTCAAGGATCGTAGTTGCGTGGAAGCATGATGAGCAGACGGGCACAAGAAACAGCGGGGTTTCAATCTCCATGCGCGCGTTACCATATAGGGATAGACCAGGCATTCGGCTCACGGCCCCGCCAATCCTCTCGATTCGGACGCTCGTCACGACTGGACGCTCATCTCTCCCGAAGAAGAGTAAGTATATCGCACTGGAAAGCTCGACCGACAATTTACTGTGTAACTAGAATACTCCTAATAAGGACGATGCGGTGCAATTCTTCTCCATACATCGGATGTTTGGTATCAGTAAGGAAACGACGGTTCATGCATCTCATCACAAACTGACGTGCACTTTCTATCACACCAAATCCCGTCGATGAACTTGAGAGTAAGTTGAAGAAATTTCACGCGTTAGACTTACTTAACTCCGTTTACTGACTGGCACATAAAATCGTCGGAGTGATTGTGGAATGCAGATGTATAGAAAGGCAAAGGTGTGAGCATAAGCTAACGCCATGAAGAAGACGAGTCCAAAAGAGAATCCGGGAGCATAGAAACAACAACGCCAGTCGAGGCAGCCTGTCAATGAGAAGGCTCATGTCTGAATCGGTAGCCAAGCCCTGTCTAGTTGATCGCTAGTAACTCGACCTCGAATCTAAGCGTCGCATTGGGAGGAATTATTGGTGGGACGCCACGGGAGCCGTATGCCTGTTGAGAATAGAAGATGAGCCCGATAATCATATGAGGAATAGGAGCCACAAAGAGACTCACACAGCCTGGGGTGACTGTCAGGACGGCTTTCTAGCCTAGCGATAGCTGTGGTATGCCTGCCATGTTTGCATCATCAAGGAGGATCAGCTCGAGTTTCAGCTCACAATGAAGATGGGAAGATGACAGCGTACCTTCATCCCAGCCCCTGATCACCTTCCCGACGCCGATCTCCGTCTCGAATGGGGATCCACTGGACGGCCCGTTTTTTTGAGAGCGACTGCGATCTGGGATGAATACAGTAATGTGTAGACGGCTAGGAGACTTACCGATCTCGACTGGAGTCAAACTTCACTCCGTTTGACAAGGTGCCGATATAGTATATCAAGACCCTGTCTGTCCGGCGGATGGCACGATTATCGGTAGACAATCAGAAAGAGATAACGCTTGAGTCGTACCTCCTCTTCAAGGGTAGTTAGTGTAATCGCCGTGAGAGAGTACCTGGATAGTAACGCCCTATAGATTCAGATGATCATGTTAGTGCGAGGCAGACGGTAGCGTGCGCGAGATGGGAGACGCCCCATGATGGATGTGGATGAAGATGGGGGCGATGATCAAAAGGGGTATATAGCAGGGAGAAACGTGGAGTGAGAACTCAAGTATACTGGCGTGGTTGCTGAGCGCTGAGTATGGATCTTCATCCGAACCACTGTCATCCGACCTAGTTATCAGCTACGAAAAGGTTCGCCGCTGTGGCACCGTAGTAAGGTCGTCGTCGCGTTGATCCTTCCCACAGCACCATTCCTTGTCATGTCACGAACGTTTCATAGAAGCGCTACTACTTAGTATTCCCAGCCGAGTCAATGGTCAAGAAGTTGTCGACGTGATCTCCCGGTTCTAATTCCAGATTTGGCTCAAACAAACCAATGGCACAGATGTCCACAAAGTATCCATTTCGCTTCATAGCCACATTAGACGCTGATATTGATTTATAAGATGAAATGGGATGTGGAGAGGCGGCTAAAAGAACAGAGGAAGCAGCCGACCAGGGGGCGAGCTCGTAATGCGATTTGGGTCAGAGGTCCTTTGTTTTGTTAAGCAATAATGGGACCTACGCGAAGAAAGATGTCACGAGCTTGTACTTCCTCCAAGTTCCTAGAGGGTTGGAAGAATATAAGAACGCGAGGCCATATTGTCAAAGACGATAACAAACACTCACTCGCTTCAAAGATCTACGTACACCTCCACTATCTCAAACGATGATCACCGAGGTCTTCCCCATCAGGGTCACTCCATCCTTTAACGCATCCACCGACCCGATCTTCTCTCGTCTGCGCGAGGCGACGAGCAAAGGTGGTGCAAAACATCAGTCGTATGGTATGAGCATCGAGGATCCACACAAATTGTGGTGGCTTGTCCGTGCGTCCTCGTTCACTCCATCACCCCCCTCCACCAGCATATAGATAATGGATGTGACCTGAAACTGAACACCCACACAGACTTCGAGAACGGCTTACTGCCCGACGACCTCAAGTGGGACTATACCACTTACGGCGACCCAAAAGATCTCTTCGGCCAACTCACGTCCGAAGCGCCCGCCAATTCGTTCGTCCATATTGAAGGGAGCGAGACGTTCCCTACCGGAGTTCTAGATGCTGCTGTGACTGAGATCGTTAGCTGCCATCATCTTTACTTCTTCGCATTGTGCTCTCATATAAATAAAACTGACCGAGATGGTTTGGTGAATTCTGTGTATAGGGCATCCTCGATCTCAATCATGGCTCTCGACTCTCCGAGTTTAGCAAGATCGTCGAAATCGTCGTAGCTGAGCTCAAGAAAGCGCCAGGAGCGAAAGGCGTAATATGGGGAGCCACGAAGCCGAAGGAAGGTCCCCAAGAAGGTGTGAAAGTGTTTATACTCGTTGGATGGGATTCTGTCGAGGTAAGCTCTTGTATGGAATAAGAGACAGTCAATGTTAAAAAGGGGTCGATATAGGACCACGTGAAACTTGCGAGCCAGGAGGAATTCAAGCAGAAGCAAAGTGCGATGATGCCGTTTCTGAAGGGCGCAAGAGCGGTCCATGTGAAGTTCGATGAGGAAGGGGTATGAACGTAGACCAGAAGGAACCAGTATAATTTGGGCGTGGCAGACTTGGAGGAAGGAAACGGACATTGACACGTAGTATACAGCAAGAGGATTGTGCAAGATCTGAGTGAGGCGATTGAAACGGGCGAAGAGTCATTAGAAAGTCATAGGAGAGAGTACGAAACGTACGGTAGTAATCGCGAGGTCGGGAATGAAGTATTCAATGCCGAGCGATAATAGAACGAGGCTGGACATTGGTGTTGGAGACACGATTGTCATGAAGCTCGTTCGCGATCATAAGAAAAAATAAAGACTCGCCGTGGTGCGGAAGACGTAGCAAATCGATGCATGCGTGACCTAGGGTTTGTCTAGTCCTTCATCACCGATGACCGTTCAATGGGTATCCTCTCTTTCTTCGTCTTCACCTTCGTCCCCATCCCACTCAAGCATACCGTCCTGAACCCATCCCTTCTTCACTATGTCCTTCACCCTCCATTCCCTCACCTGGCACTTCAAAATCTGCAGACGCAGCGATTGAACATCCTTCCCTGACCCATCATGACAACTGGCTCTCTGTGTCAACATCATCATCACGCTTGCCCAATCAAAGTCCATAGGGACGTCCATGATAGAGACGACATTCCTCGGCCAACATTCATTCATCCTAATCCTGTGCAGAGACAAAATCGTCATCTTCGGGAAAACGTCAGGAGTACTCGTCAAGCCCTGGACTTCCTCAGTCCCCCCCTTCGGCCCCTGAACTCCGTTCCCGTCCTCTTGAGCAGTTACCGTACCATAAATTTCCATAAGCCACGGGATCAGCCACTGCGCAGCGCCGGTGCCCTCCAGCTTCACATCTCTGACCTCTTCCCAGTCAAGCAAGGCAGGCTCCCACATCTCGAGTTTGTGATCTTCGATGTTGGTCTCGAAGTGGAAAGAGTCCACGATATGCGTTGGAAAGAAGTCGGAGATTTTCTCGAAGATGTCAAGGACGTCGCTAATTTCGTCGGAGTAGTCGTCGAGCTGGAGAGTGAGAACGGTGAGCTCGGGATTGGCAGCGTTTGGGGTGGAAGGCTGTTGAGTGGCCGATGATGTGATCACTGCTGTGAGCTGCAGCGATTCCTCGATTCCGGCGACGACACTGTTGAGAGAAAATTTGACCTGGTAGGTTCCGACCATGGCCTGACTGTAACGCCAGTTATCGAAAGCATCGGAGAGTTCGTTGCAGACCGTATCCACGTAAATTTTCCGCTGGACTTTGACCACGCTGGTTGCGAAAAAGGGGACCAGACGCGGTGGTTGTTCATTTAGGTGGATGTTTCTGACGACCGAAGACGGAAAAGATAGGTTTGGGAGGATGTCGAGGTAGTAGGATGAAGTGCCATAGAAATCGAAAAATTCAAGATGTGGCAGGTGGACGGGCTGAGCTCGAGGGAGAGGCTCCGCCTGGTCGCGGAGGTCGTAGGTTCCATGCCGGAACGTAAGGTGTGTCAGGCTGGGCATTTTGTCGAGGGCATCATATAGCGGAATGCCTCGACTCGATCGACGATGATGCCTGGCGTCTTCCTCCAAGCAGAAGTGGGTCAAGTGAATGAGTGGCGGGCAGTCGGCGAGGGGTACGAAAACACAATCCCGAAGCGTGAGAGATGTCAAAGACGCCGGCAGTAGTGGTACTGCCAGCGTGACGGTCGGATTCAGACCGAAATGGTCGGTCATTGCAAGTTTAAGGACGTCTAGTTGAGGAGCAGCACCCGGCGCAGCGATATCGCGTACCAGGCCGATGCATTCGTCCATGCCAATATCGGGACGAAGAAACAGGTCGAGAACTCGGATGCGGCGAAGATAGGTCATTACAATATTGCGTCTATCCGTGTAATTGTAGGCGCAAAGAGACATTCTGTCTCCGAAAGAGATAGCACAGTTCTTCGAATATTCCAGCATGAATAGCAGTAATGCGTGGTTGTTGCCAGTGGGAATAAGAACTATTCACAACTGAGCGAACGCCAATGCGGTGTCACGCCAGCGGCGGCACACGAGCAACATGACGAACAAATCTGGACAGTTCGAGGGTTCGAGAACATAGTGCGAGTTGCTCAGCGAGATGAAGGGCCGAAGAATGGCTTGAGGGTCCAGTCGATGACATAAGAAGATGCGGCATAGGATCTCGTTAGGCAGTCCATGTATGCCTTTGGAGGAGATCAGACCAGACACATCACGAGGGTCTTTCGTCCTGTGCACTATTCAGATAGAAAAAGAAGATCAAGACAAGCTGAGTGCGACTTCCGAATGGAGGCCGGGACGTACGTTGTGCCAGGATTCCTGTAGTGCTCCATGGCCCAGTCATGACATCTACGGCTACTGGATTTCCTACGCTGCTTTGCTTATCCGGGCAGCATATAAAGGAAGTTGAGTTAATTTAGTACCACCGATTTTCGAGCCCGGTCGAGAGATGATGAGGGTCAACTACAAAGTCATCATCAGACTGTATCAATTTTGGCCTATGAGTAGCGTCTCAATTTCCCACCCTTTCCTGGATTTTGACCTAAACTGACCAGGAATGGGATCCCTAGCCCTCATATGCATAAAACTCATCGTACTGATCACAGTTAACGAGCAGTCCAAACGATAAATACTTCTCAATGCACGTTGACGTGCGCGGTTGCAACAGCAATAGCAATTGACAGAGCGTACTGGCGTATGTAATAGATACCGTACCGCGAAAACCTGGCGGCGAGTCAACGAGCGCGGCATGGGTATGGACGATATACGAAGGACCGATGGAGAGGGGGAGACATATTGTTGGACCATATGCATGCATGTATGTATGAAGGTATATGGAGAAAAAGATGATATAGGAAAGGTATCGGGGATCGAGTTGAGGTATTTAGAAAGAACGGACGAGCCAGCGAGGACGAACTTGAGAAATAAGCTAAGGAGAACCGAGCGGGTTGTATATGGGAGCCAAGAAAGCCAGTGAATAAGTATACGACAACGAAATGGAACGGAAGCCCATAATCAAGCGAAGTCTTTGAACAGGGGAAGTCAAACGAACAGGGTAAAAGAGGGAACGCGAAGAGAGAAACCTCTATATACAAGCTGCCAGTTGAAGATGTTGAGCCGATTGACCATCCAAGTGCTGTCCATCGATGGAAAAATGTAGAAAATGGAAGATGCTTAGTGATGTGAGTATGCAGGGCGGGGCTGGCTGAAGATTGGGACCCCATGAATCATGGGGTATGTATAATAACTGGAAAGCAAGAAAAGTATGAAAGGTAATTTCTTTAAGTTATATGCGTATGCAACAAAGCGATGAACGGACAATGAAATGCTGGTGAAGGAATTGAATGCGCGAACAGCTAAAACGTAGTCAAAGCATAGCAAAGGAAGGAGCGACAAGTGGGATGATTTTGAAGTTACCGGGGTAAGGAAATCGCTGGACCTCCGCCCGAATTGGCCAAGAGCCCCCTCGTCTGCTGCTGCTGCGCTTGCCTCTTGATCTGCGCCTCCATCTTTGTCCTTTGCTTCCGCACGTCGTCATCCTTCAATTTGACAGAGTTGGCAAGCTCGACGAGAATGTCAGCAGTGGAAGAGAGCAGTATGGGTGGAGGGTGGTGTAAGACTTGGAGAACGGCTTCCTCTGAGTTGCAGTCAAGAAGGCGACGGCGACAACATGTTATGAGCGCGAGGCCTACACGGAAAAGATAGGGAACACCTGGATAGAAAACAAAAATAAGGCGTATGAGCGAGAGGGGTTCACGATAGAGTTGGGGAAATACAGACCCTCGCAGAGGAAGATATCCCACACGCGTTCAAAGTACTCTGTCGGCAGCGACTCCGCAAATAGGGAAGCGAACCTGAACGTGTCCGTGGTGTTAGCGCCACAATCAACCATGAAGAAAGATAAATCAACTCACCAAGGCCGACAGACCATGACAGGGGAAATGCTCATGTCGGTGAAAAGCTTCTTAGCCACAGAAGGGTCTGCGGACTCGACGGCCTTCACGAACAATGACGCGTCAACATCCATCTGGATCGCATTAGCGGCGAAGTACGATCGCAAGTGTGTATCCATCATAGAGATGAAGATCCAGAACGCGTCTTCCTCGGGGGCGTGCATCAGAAGTTGCCCAGCAATGACCGTCAAGCCTAACCACACAGTGAAAGAGACTTGTCAGTGAGATACCGGGAGAAAGGTATCAAAATGTGACACTGACCTCGGTGGTACTGAATATCCGGCACCATGGTCAGATACGCCTGCAACAGCGAGACAACAGGCCCATCCGGCTCCCCCAGTCTTCCCCTCGCATTCGCAAAACAAGACTTCGCATCAGCCACAATCAGATCCTTCGCTGCCACATCCCCCCTTTTACCCAACTGCGCATACAACCCTTCTATCCTCTTCGCCTTACTATCCGCCAGATGTGCCCACACCTGATATCTTACCGACCCTGGAACGCCCTCGTACACCAATTTCTTGAACTTCTTGCTCTTACGGGCCTGGGAGGATGGCGTAGACGAGATAGCGTTGATCCATTTAAGTTCGCGATTCCGGTGGGCTTCGACGCCAGTTTTGTTGGCAGAGGCCTTGGAAGGATGGGCCGGTTCCGAGAGCAGATTAGGATTTGACATGGGGTCGCCCGGGGAATGAGGGCTTGGGGGCATGCCGCCGGGTTTGTAATTTGAGCCACCCGGACTCGTGGATCGCAGAAACGCAGCCAGATCCGACGTTGGAGCCTCGGACGATTTCTTCCTAGCTCCTAATCCGGGCCCTGTCGAAGTATTGGGGCTGTGGCTGACGACCGAGTCTTCGGAAGCACGACCGTGTTCACGATGGATGTTCGGCTTGACGAGCTCGAAGTCCATGTCCTCGACTTGAATGGTCTCGTGAAGCGATTCGCTGGTCATACTTTCGTCCCGCGAGGTCTGGAGGCTAGGTCTTGAACGTAGGTGACCAAGCGAGAGTTTAGATCGCAGCGAAGTATTGCGAGCTACAGGGCCGCTGCCTGGAGTTGGAGAAGACCTTGCGTCGCCGTTCGTATACTGCGAAGCGACTGTATCGATCGACCCTTGCCTCCGCCTAGAAGACTTTGGTGATGATTGAGACGCCGAAGAGTCGAGCGAGGGTTTAGAGGCGGGAATATTGAGGGGAGGAGCATCGCGGCTGTATTGTGAAGCAGAGGAGACTCGAGACGAAATGCTTTCGCCGATGGAATCATCTCGTGGACGGTGAGCCCATGGAGGTTGTGCGGGCACTGAGGGTAACGGAGAACTGGGGCTGGTTTGACCCTGCACCAGAGCAGATGTCGAGACGGATTTTCGAAGATTGGAATTCCCGGGACCAGAAGATGGCGAGTGCAGCGAAGAGATCGATGGCCGTCCATTAAGGGCGCGAGGTGGCACTGCAGTGGCAGGAGAAGAGGGTACACTGCTTGCAGACACGATGGGCTGCGCCATAGCCAGAGGTGAGGGTCTATGTTCCCGAGGCGCATTAATGCGGTGGTTTCCCGTCGATTGGCGGGCTGTGGAAGCTGAAGGAATGACAGGTGGTCGCTGACTGGGCAGTGATGTTCGAACCGTGCGTTCTTGAGCAGCTGGGATCTTGATAGAACCATCGGGGCTGAGGGGACGAAAGGAATCAGCCCAGTTCTGCTGTTGCACAACCCGCACCGAAACTGCTTACCTTTCCTGTGGTATGGTCGACTCTGCAACAGTCGAGTCAAAGCCAGAGAACGACCTCGACCGAGGTCTTGCCCCAGAAGTCTTCGGGAAAAAGTTCGCTCTCGGAATCACGTTCCCACTCTCACTTGCTTTCATCCCTCCCTCCTCTCTTTCTCCATTTGGCCTCGAGTCTTCCCCCGAACGCCGACCACCATCGGTGGGTACAGGCTGGGCCAAACTGCCTCCTACTCCAGGTGCAGCACCATCCCCAGTACCAGTACCCCTCCTCGCCAACCCCAACCTCAACGCCGGAATATTATTCAACGGTTCCAACGAAAACACGATCGGCACCGGACCCATCGATGTCCCCAGCTCGCCCTGCGTCAACCCATAGACCGTCCTCGCTCTATGCGCCTGAGCCACCCTCATCGTCTGACTCGAGGTATTCATCAGGTTTGGTCCGTTGCCCGGTGATCCTATCGGACCGGGACCACCGGCACCGGGGCCCATCGGACCTCCTGGAATACCTGGAACAACGAACGGCGCTGCTGCATTTTGGAGCTGCATTTGTTGGAGCATATGTGGTGGAATAAGCTGTTTGCGGCCGTAGGTCGGTCCGAAGGCCATAGGTCCTGGTGTAGGCTTCGGTGCGTTTGGGTGGGGCATGAAGAGGCTTTGACGGGACTGAGGGAAGGAGCCGTCTTGAGGCGTCGAAGGTGCTGATGGAGGCCTGGAGAACGACTGGACTTGAGGAGATGGGAGGGGGGACTGCTGATGTTGAGGCTCGGGCATGGGCGATATGGGTGTGGCTGGTGTCATTGGGGTGACCGGTGGGGTGGATTCTGGGTCTGGGGATGTAGGAACAAGGGAAGGCGAGTAAGGTGGGGGCGGAGGTGCTGGATTGACTACGATGAGTGGTGCACGCTTTTTCTCGGAGGGATACGTATTGGCTGGAGGAACGTTGAGCTGGCCGTGGTGGGAATGAGAGGATGTGGAGGTCGAGTTGGCACGGCTCGGTCCTGCTTGGGGCGATATGACGGTCTCGTCTTCGCCTTCTTCTTCCTCGTCCTGGGACTGCTCGTCGTCGTCGATAACTATTTCACGGGTTTCCCGTCGTTCTTGGTCTTGAGGGGCCTTGCCTGCAGCTTCTGATGGAGGAACAGGACTGTTGGCATTCCGCTCGATCTCGATCTTCTGTCTCAGTGCTGAGGCCGCGCCACCCAAATTGCCTTGACCTTGAGCTTCTCGATCCTCGAACGACGTAGCGGAGTATGGAGGAGAAGCCACCTCGGATCCAGTCGATCCTGTATACCCCGTATGCATA
Organism: Stereum hirsutum FP-91666 SS1; assembly: GCF_000264905.1. Classification (NCBI taxonomy): domain Eukaryota; kingdom Fungi; phylum Basidiomycota; class Agaricomycetes; order Russulales; family Stereaceae; genus Stereum; species Stereum hirsutum. Next base: position 522,144 of record NW_006763131.1, read on the forward strand.
GCGGGCGAAAAACCAGGCGATCCTCCAAACGTAGCATGCAAAAGGGGCGAGGTGGCGAACTCCAAAGGTGCCGGTCTAGCTCTCGCAAACTGCACGGACTCGGAATCGTCGTGGGCATCAGGGGCTTCCGCCGACGGTGATGGTTCAGACGGAGTGATGGGGGACTGAATGGAATATTGTGACGCATCCGACTGCCGAACGTTAGCCTGGATAGCCGTCTCGATATTGAGAGCCCGAGGTGTCTCGTCCTCGTCCTGATCTTGCTGTATCTCTGGTTCATCCCTCGTAGAAGTCGAAACGAACGAAGGACGTCCAGAGTCCTGCGACGGCGCCGCCTGTGTATGTCGTCTGGCTCCCTCCGAAAGAGGACTCTCCATCCCCGGTTTCGGTAGGAAATTCGGCTGGCCCGACCTGAATGAATCTGCTGAATATGACCTTTCGAACGTCGGCGGCACAGGCGGCGGGTACGGCAACCCCGCCGCAGACACAGATCCGTCTCTCTCCCTACCACCACTGCCGCCTCCTCCACCTGTGAAGACCGACACCTTCGACATGCGAGAGAAGCGGGACATTTTCGAGGCCATGGACATGCGGGAGTATCGGTAGTCGTCGTAGATATCCGAGGCGCCTTCCCAGTCTTCTGGGTCGAATGACGAGGCCTCGGATGGGTTGAGTGAGGGCTGGAGGGAGTTGCGGCGTTCGTTGGCTTCTGGTGGCGGGGAGGGGGCGACAGCTTCTTGCGACGGTTCGAGTTCGGGTTCGGCAGATTCAGGTTCAGGTTCGGTGTGTGATGGAATAGGTGCCAATTCTTGAGGGGTTGTATACTTTGTAGTATAATTATCGTGCCCGCCGACCGTGGATTCGTGCGATTGCGACTCCATCGATGGTGATTCGGCTCGTTCTTCAGGTTCAGGCGTCGACGTTTCACTCCGCGACATGAACGACGCATCGTCCCCGTCTCCTCCATTAGCGAAATTCTGAAGCAACGAAAGACCGATGCCCATGACACCGTCCGACGCGACCGACATGCGCGCATCTGTGCTGTCGTCGAACGCGCCACCCGACGAAGTATTCGAAAAATCCGTTCGGGCGGGAGAAATGGCCGAAAGTCCGTTCACAGAAGACGAAAGGGGCGCAGCCAAATCTTGTGTGCCGTCTCGTGGCGGACTATATGGAGATGGCATTGGCGCAGAAGCCGCCGGTGGCGTCGACAATCCCGTCGAAGTCGGTGATGCGACGATGCCCGGGCTCTGCGTTGATGAAGGGGGGGTCACGGGACGTTGATCACGGTCCGAATACTGACTGCTCGAAGGTGAAGGCAGGTCCATCGAATCATCCCGTAACGGCACCTCCCGTTGCATCCCAGGGTGTTTTGGGCTCTCGTCGCTCGTGAACGATTGATTATAGTAATTCGGGGTCTGTGGCGAGGCCGACTCTTGTGCCGAGGAAGACGAAGAATAACTTGCACCCGGGTGAAGCCGGTGACCGTGGACCGTGCCGATGGTAGCGTTCGAGTCCGCAATAGAAGGGATGGATGATGTGGAGAAGGCCGGCGACCGTGGGGGATTTGGGGATGAGACCATCGCGCGGAGGGAGATGGCGTCGGCGAGGGACGGGACGGGAGATTGTGATGTTGATGTGTGGCGTTGGGAGACGGAGAGGGAGCTGGAGGCTCGAGAAGACGACGATCGTTTGGTCATGACGGGAGTTTTGAGCTTCCCGTGCATGCGGACGTAGGAGCCATCAAAGCGACCCACTACACCTTCGCAGTACCCCTGCAGACAGAGAGCTGAGCGTCTTCGGTAAAGTCAGGATGGTCGGGTGGCACTCACGAGAAAAACGTCCTTTTGGTCTTTGATTTGCATGAGTACGACGATCTCGTCATCCTATGGGAAAAAGAACGTGAGTCATCCCGTAAGAAGGTAAACGTAGTGTGAAACAGATAGACTGTCGAAAGACGAGACCCATAACCCACTGAAGAATCATCGGAAGCTACGGTGGAACTGCCAACTCCGGGGCAAAGCAACGCTTGTAGCACGAGTGTAGTGTCGTTAAACATTCTCAATCTCGTGGCTGAGTCTAACTACTTGCCCGACACTACTGATCATAAAGAAGAAGTCTGGGTTGAGGCCGAAAGGGCTAACTAGCGTCGACGGGTCTCGAATCTCGAATGTAGCAAGATTCTTTCTAGATGATGTTAATCCTGAACGAAGTAATCTCCGTGTCGAGGTCATGTGGTGACCGTGGAATCGACAGACAAATTCGTGGAAAGGAATGATGGTCTTGTTCATTCCTCAAAGCGGATAGGGGAACGGTAGCCCGAAGACGCGGTCTAGTCTCGTGTCGGGACTTCGACATGAACGCAAGACGTCAAAAGAAGCAGGTAAATGGAGGAAATGAAGAAACCCCAAAGATTTGAGGAGGATACGGGGGGCCGCGAACCTCAAAAAGCTGGGGACGGCTGCCCTCAGTAAGAATTGATTGGTATGCATTTTGCGCACAGCCTGTAGTCAATGCAGCCAAGTGCGCAGGCCATCATCTACGCGACAATGTCGAAACAAGTATAGCCGACTAAATAGGCAGACTCTTGCCCATATTTCCAAGATATATCATGGCTTGGCTCGTCTAACACAACTGGTCTACACGCGTAGCACATAGGAGGAGCCTAGTACCTGTGCTCTGCTGGACCGAATCTCTCCGTGATGTGCACGAATGCCCAAGCATTGTAGCGACTCCTTGCACAATCCTAGCTGACTAGCGAAGCACATCCACGACCGTTCAAATAAATTCAACATACCTTTAGGAACATGAGGTCCTCTGGATTCTTTGCCACACAATCCTGCACCGCTGTCCCTTTGCCTATACCTCCCTTCCCCGCGAAGCGCGTCCAGCGTGCAAGTTCTGCAGCGTCCATTGTTGTTGTCCGCCACCAGCACCGGTTGGTCGTGGTCAGTGGTGAGAACGAGCGAAGTCAGGCACAAATTGGATGTTAGAGCGGGAGCGAATCCAAAACAGATGTAAAGATGCCGCCGCCAAATTCGAACTAGGTATCGGGAACTGTTCCTAGATTCGATGTCTTCAGAATAGAAAAGAATAAAAGATATTTCTAGTGCTAGCTTGAAGGTCCTAGGGTCGCCTTGAAAAGAGATGAAGAAAGGGAAGCAAGAAGGGGTGAACGAGTGACTTTGCGCGGGCGTAGGCGGCAAGAATGTTCGGAAGCGGCCATCAGCATGTTATGATCCTTGTTTTCAGGTTAGGGTTGCAATTTATAGCCAGGGTGGCACGGTGTGGCCCGAACAACTCTCTTCGCACGACGGCCATCTTCGCAAGTCACCGTGAGTCTCATTATATTGTGCTGTGGTAGACCGCTATCATAGAGACTGTTCAAGCTGATCAATGTCAGTTCTAAATCATCCTAGATATCTTGGTCGTCGCTGCCAGCAACTGCGAGTCTGCGATTGGTCTGCGACTCAGTTCAATACCTCATCTATTTACACCTAGGCCTGCTGTCACCACTCGAAATGCTGGGGATCCGTTCGGTGACTCAAGCCAATCTTCCTCCTACACCTGCTGCTACCTCTCAAGATGCTGGGGATCCGTTCAACGACTCTGACGCCGATCTCATAATTCGCTCGTCCGACAATATAGACTTCCGTGTCTACCGTGCTATTTTATTCAAGGCATCTCCAACATTGCGCGCCATCATCACCGGCAACGCTAGCCTTGCCTCCTCAGAACGTGAAACCAGAGACAACTTACAATTAGTACGAATCAACGAAAGTCGTTCGACCCTCACTCTTCTTTTCGGCATCATCTATCCTGGAGATTCTCCGGACTTTGAGAACATAACACTTGGCCAATCAGTCACCCTCCTTTGTGCTTTGGATAGGTATATCAATATTTCCAGCATCCCTAGAACCATCGACTCCATTATGGACAACGTTATCAAAAAGAAACCACACCTAGCGTTTTCCCTCGCGCGTCGCTTTTCCCTTGCCGAGGAAACGGCAGAGAAAGCCGCCATAGAGACGCTGCGCTTCTCTCCACTCACCCCGATCCAGCGTATTCAAGACGAGCACCTCTCCGAGTACATGACATCAGGGCTCTTCGACGACTTAGCGTGCTATCACCGCCAAGCTGTCCGCGCCACATCCACGGTCATACGCTCCTTCCTTCCAGAATCCACGACTCTCAGATCCGTCTACTTCCCGTTCGCTCGCACGGGAAATGCCCCGTCAGCGGATATCCGCCAATGGCACGAACGCTGCTATTCCTGTAGTCTTTGCTTCAAATGCCACTGCCCTAGACAGGACATGATAGGCCAGCCCCAAGGCCCGCATCAGCAGGTATTCAACATCCCGCAGTATGTCATCGACTACTTGACGCAATGCGGCGCCGCACTCAACGACAAGCCTCATTGGGATACCATGCTCGCCGATAATAGGTTGTTAGCTGCCCCTTTGCGCACGGCCGATGACTGTAAGGGATGCAAGTGGAGGGCGCGGGTTGAGATGCCTATATTCCGGAAGTTGGTCGCTGACAAGATCGAAATGGAGATTCGAGAGGTGCGTGTTTCTGTCTATCTCGTTTCTATCATATTCGATCCCATTGCTCATATTTTTTTAATCCGAATCGTCTCACCTTGTCACGTACTTCTAGACAGTGAACGTCCCTTTCTAACTTTCTTGTTCTCCTAAATTTCATTCGTTAAATATGCATAATATTTATCTATCTGTGTCATAAATTACGGACAGTTATTACACTTTCACGTCTAACGTCCTATTTTATTCTGCGATGCTAAGTATGCGCCATGATCACTGGCAATGCTAGGCTTCCCTCCTCAGAACGCAATTCCAGAGACAACGTAGAGTCGATGCAGATTAGCGAAAAGCATTCGACCCTCACTCCTCTTTATCGATGTCGTCTATCCCGGGCTCACGATGCATACACCATCAGTCCGCTTCAGCCATCTCTTCCAAGTATTATCTTCGGGCTCGGACGCCTGAACGATACGCTTCGCGAGAACTTGGAAGGCCGCACATGGCTGTTCGACGAGGGTAGTAGTGTCGGTCAGAGCTAAGCACCTCCGGAGCCGGAGGTCGAGCTGATCAGTACGATGAATGGTGGCGCCTTGTTCATCGAAGATGAAGTAGTACTGAACATTGAATTGGACCGCAGTTGGAAGTTGGTGTTCAAGAAGGTTCAAGAGGGGGTACAGGAGGAAGGCCGTTGTGTCTGGGGGAAAATCAGTGTTTGGACTCAGGCATAGATGGACGCCGTACGAACCGAATTCTGAGGGGCCCACGATCCCACGCCGATCACTCGCCTCTATCGTCTTGCGTAGGGAATGATACTCGGGGGCCACGACGAGGACATCAGTGATTGCTGTGGTTGATAAGAGGGTTCTCCTAATGTCTCCTACTTTCTCGAGGTAGACGTATTGGGATCCTTCGGGAACAGCGGGGATACCAAGATAAATGCAGCCCGCGCCGTCGATGGCTGAGCCGGACTTCTTGACGTCGTCGAAAATCATAGAAGTCTCGTGGCTGATCTCACAGAGTGATATAAAATTGTTTTCGAGGACAATGTTCACCTCGGGGCCTGTTCCTCGGCGCTGGTGTGGCCACGATCGGCCTCAGGTCTTGTTGTGAAGATTCGTTGCACCCGCGGAGGCCACGCTGCAAGAGCCAATTATTTCAGTAATCGACATGCTAAGCTGGTCAAGTAGCAAGTAACCCACCAAGAAACGATTGTTCTCTGGATCTAAGGGCGCCGGCGGGATTCAAGGCATCTAGATTGTAAGAACGTCAAAAACAACCTCAAGAGTTCGTTTGTTCTTTTTGAATACAGCCCCGGAAATAAACTGACTATTTTGTGGTACGGGAATATTTGGCCGCATGAAAAAGACATGAACTCCGGGGGTGGGCTGCTCAGGCCAGACATTCGAGAGATCCTGGAGGTTTCTAAGCCGCACGGTCTGTCCTGCATCGTGCATCTGGTTCAGTCGTTCGGTGAGCGAATCTTGTGGTGAAAAATCAATAGGCTCGGGGAGCTAGACAGGTTCAGAGACGAGTGGAAGAATTAATAACGAAACATTAAACACCGTCCAAAGGTTCAAATCTATCACAGTGATGCCGGGCAGCACATTGCTCTTCTCTTCGCGAATTCTGTCCTTCAAGTCTTGTACGATGCAGTTCGATGGTATCATAATCTTGAATGGAGCTTCTCCAATCATAAGAGCCCAAATGGTGAGCGGTGAGGCGTCCATCGTAAATGTGCAATGAAAGGAGGCAAGAACCAGATGAGCGACTCTCCTATTCCAGTCGACGGTGTTTCGGAAAACCATTCAAAGTCCGCCGGCATTTTGCGCCGAGGTGTAAATCGAGCGAGTCCGCTGCGGGCCGAGTAGGCACTCTCTTTGGCGTACCAGCACAATTGAAGACGAGCGACCTTTTCGTACGAATCGTCGGCGCACACCCACTATCTTCAAGTCGACTAGGACACCTATATATGAAGAATTACGGTAAGTCTCTTCAAGGGCGCCATAGATCTGGGACCCGACTTGTACCCGACTATCGAGAACAAGGGAATGCCACGTGTTGCCCCTTCCAACTGCGACAGCGCCAGTGTCTGTGTCTTGCCTTCCCAACCCTCATTGAGGTCTACTGGTACAGGATTTTCTAGTCCACATGGCCATGAATGTTCCCTTTGGCGGGTTCAACATCCGGTGCTATCAGTGTAATGAGCGGGCGGTTCTTTTCAAGTGCTCTCGTTGCAAGTACGTTGCTCTTTCCCTCATCCCTTCCCATGTTGGTTTCATCCCGATAGCGGCCTTGTCGCTCTTTGACCCTTGAAAACTTTCACACTGATATATACCTGACGTATCTCTTTAGAGTCTCTAGATACTGCTCCGTCGAATGTCAGAAGACTGCCTGGCAGACGACTCACAGGTTCATTTGCACTCCGCACGCTATCACTGGTGGTATGGACGCTATCAATGTTCAGGTTACATCGGCCAAGTCTTTCTGGGATCACTGGAGATACTCTCTGGAGGTCTGGATGTTCTTCGCCCTTGATTACGGGAACAGTCCAGCGGACTATCTGACTAGGCACTGGTGAGTTGCGCATGCAATCTTCGCTCTTATTCCAATGTACAACGTTGACAAAGCTGGCTTTTTTTCCAGCTTTGTACTCGACTTGGAGCGAAGAGACATGGAAACTTCGAGATTGAAGCTATACGCCGTGAGTGCTCACCTCTCTTATCATGGAACCGAATAGTCTCTCTCCCACTGACATCGATATAAATAACACACAGGTCAAATCCGCGTCTTTTATGGCGCACGCAGATTTCGAGAGAATAATGCACCGCATACTTCCCCTAGATGAGGGTCTTCGCAATTCAGTAGTCAACAGAGCCTTCGGTCCTTGGGTCACCCCACTGGAAACCGTCATCCGCTACTGCATCATCTGTGAAGGCGTATTCCTTGGAGGCATGCAGGAATTGCCCTTCCTGGAGAGTTACCTTCGAGAAAACGGGAAAAGGGTAGACTTGGGCGAGATGAGGTCGACGACGAAGGGGAGATTACTCTCGCGGAGGTTGCAAGAGGGATATGAGCGCGCGCTCATGTCTCAAGTAGATGGGGGAAACTGTAAGTCTTTTCCGGAACAGTGGTCATTGCGCTGACAGCTGACGATGCTTGTCGTCGATACCAGTGGACGGATATCTGATTCATTACGAGGTAGAGAACCAGGCCGCGCTCAAAGTGATAGACATGAATAGTGGGCCTGCTGAATGATAGAACCGCCTAATGCTGTGAATGTCTCTTGTCCTTTCTACTTAGATATTGTCAATAGGCTCGTTGAATATGGTGGCACGACCAGTCCTCTTGCTTTGCAGTTAGGGACCATGCGCGAAATTCTTCGTCGTCACACCCATTTTATCATCGGCTTTGTGTTGAGTGTTTCACTACTCTAAGTTCATTCGGATAGTGAGGATGATAGTAGTACTACATATTCAAATTGTTGAAACGAGAATTGTCAAGATATATTGTATCCTGCTGGGCTCATGGGCGAATATCCGTCCTTACGTCCCTCAATTCGAACACATAACACAAGCAAAATACAGCTAGCCTTGGACAATCGTCTCTCCCATGGTCCACCGAAGTACACCATGCTTTTCTGCGATGCCGGAATCTACCACTTTGCGCCTCACCTCTCGCCTGACATCCTTCCCAAGACATATTACCAATTCCCGAAGTCGTTTGCCCCCATTTTCCTGACGGGCCTTGAAAGCACCCAGGATGTTGTCCAATGTTGCCGTAACGAAGGCGGAACAGTGGTTTTTGTTCACGTGTAACACGAGCATTTGAAGGAGTGGAAGAGGGATTTGGCCACTTTGGTGGGGAACGCGTTGCATAACGAACTCGGTAACAGTCTCGATCGCTACGAGCCCTATCAACCGGAGACGCGTTAACTGAGTGAACTGATCAAAAGCGGGGAAGAGAGTCGACGACTGGTACGGTAGGTTGTGAACTCGAAGGTTGAGAACGAAACTCTCGATACGTCTACATCCCACGATCAGGAGGAGGCCCACCGAGCACTGGGTTATAAGAGGATCGGATTCCGACCTACTCATGTAACGCCCAGACATGATCAGAGCACCAGGCTCTAAATGAGGGCCTTGCGCCTCGGGAAATAGGCATGTGTTGTGCGGAGAGCTGCTTTCCACGGATGAATTACATGAAACGGCAATTTGTCCGTTGTAATTTAGAGAGCCTTTCGGACCCATATCATCGAGCTGAAAAGTGACTCGTCGGAAAGAGGCGATTCCTTGGCGTTGCCGATTATCAAGGTAGGTTGAAACTGCCATGATATCTCTGACCACGAGAGAAAATATGAGGTTTACGCAGAGATTGGCGTTAAACTGGATGACGGAGTCCAGATGCGCGATGGCAGTGGATGGAATATGCTGAGTGAATGATAATATCTTAAGATGAGGAAGGGAGACAGGCTGTGCAGGTGGCGTCGCAGTGTCAGCATTGAACATGAAGCTTTGGAGAGTCAGAACTTCCAGATTTGGAAAATGTCCGAGCAGAGCGCGGATGTCAATGAGAGAGGTGGGTGGGAGAACCGGGACATGAAATTCCGTTAAATTGTCGAACGTCTGCGTGTGCAAACAGGGCAATTTAATTCGAATTCGCGGGAGCCTGAGCCAGACTAGTTTCTTGGGGAGGGACGAAAGAAACTGATCGTCGATTGCGATGTCAGTGTCCTGAGACGTTCTGAAAATGGGTAAGATGTCATAGTCGAGTATCGACAAGATATTGTTGGGGTTCTGAGACTCTGAGAAGGATTTAAGGAGGAGGCCAAGTAACTGGTCGTCGTCCGTACGGACGACGAGGTTACGGATGCGATGGACATGGGCCAGAATGCTAGAGAAGGAAGATGACAACTCGGTCGAGTGTATGTGCTGAACCTGTAAGGCCATCTCCCGAGAGTGCTCGAGCATAAATTCCGTGAGGGACGTGTGTCGGGAAGATATAATCTCGGTCCACATTTGCGCGGATGAAAGAGCGACAGCGCGCCACCTATTGCACACGTGTATGATGCTGAGCCAAGTCCAATCGCGCATCGTGTCGGTGATGCTCGTGTGGGCAGGCCGTAGCAGAAGAAAAATCTGGAGCAGGAGTTCGGTGGCGAGCCTGGATATAGGCGCATGGGGCGAATAATACACAACCTGCACCGAAGAATAAGGAGGGGCAGCTGCAGAGAGAGCGTCGTCCATGTTGGTTTTGCTTTGGCGATAGTGGGTTGTCGGTAGCAAAGTGGTATCTACTTAGAATGTCTGAGGTCGGTCAGAGGACAGCTCGAGGATATGACGGCTGAGAGGAAAGACAACAGGCGTGGCTGACTACGGCTGACCACCGCAGCAGCTGCAACCCGATCGCGAGTTTCAAACTCAGACAAAAGACCTGCTCCAATTTTACTTCCCGCGCAATACATGGCACTATTGAAGCGGGCTACTCCCAGGCTGCACTTGGTCATTTTGTAGCGCAGCTGGCGGAGACAGCGCTCCCCAGCCTGAGTCTGCCGGCCCAGAATACTTAGATTTACCTAGATTCTGGGTAGCGAAACCTCGAGTTGTTGCTTGTGTGAATCTGCAAAAGGCAAACAACAAGAGGCCGGATACATACATTGATTTCTGTTTAGCACTATATACTCTGATCAAGCCGTGAGTATGCAACTAGGTTATACTACACACTGTCACAAGAATAACGATTCTTAATCATAATCATAAAAGGTCGTCAACATCAAGATAAGTCTGATCGCGCACACCAGCTTTCCCCCTCCTGCGTGAATTCCACACGAAAAAAATGTCAAACAAACTGCAAACCTTATTAAAGAAAAGTCCCACCCACTCTATCGGTCCGTTCAAATACTCCCATATTATCTGAGATGCATCTTCCTGAACAGACCACCCAATACACCGTCCGCCTCCGCACTGGCCCCGCCACCGCGGCCATCATGGCTACTCACATGTTCGTGCTGTAGTCCACTCTTCTTCCCGGCCTTTTTCCGCCTGGCCGGCCTCTCATCCTCGCTTCCGAAATCAAATGATCCTGGCATCCTCCTCTCATCCTCGGAGTCTTCTTCTTCCTCATCCTCCTCGTAGTCTCTAGAAACACCAATGTCCGATGGCTTGAAAGTAGCCTGTGTCGGCGTCTTCCCCACGACCTCATCCTCCAGGATCGGTTTCCCCACCTTCTGCACCTCATTCTCGTCCTCTCTCTTCAACTTCTTCGCCTCCCACGCCTCCCTCACCTGCTCTCCACTCCCACCCTCTCCATCCGGTCCCGTAACCCTCACATTCGCGTTCTCCCCCGGATGCTCCCCTCCCAACCCTCCTCTCGCATAATCCACCGACTTCACGCTCTCACTCCCTTTACTTTCCTTACTCTCTCTACTATCCCTCCACCCACCCTCGTCCTCGTCCTCACTAACCCCACCAGCCCCAGCCCAGCCCCCGCTACTCCTCGTGTCCGACTCGTCCCTCCCACCAGGCGTCAGAGGTCTCCTCGCAGCGGGTGACTTCGATCGTGATGCATTGCGAGCGCTGATGCTGAAGCGCTGGATGGCCTGTACGGAGGCGATGGCGGATTTCCAGTGTTGACGTGGGTTAAAGTTTTCGCGCAGACCGGAGAGATCGTGCGTTGTTGAAGCTTCATGGGTTGTTAGCCACTGCGAAGAGATTAATGTCAGTAAATAGTAAACAGATTTTGCATGATAGGGGATAGGGTAGAGGTTCGTACAGGATGTTGGAGGGCCTCCGCTGCCGTAGGCCTCTTGTTCGGATCGGGATCGAGCAGTTTCTTGATGAAGTCTTTCGCTATTCGCGCAACGCCGCGCCACCGCCACGCAGATCGACGGAAGTCAGCATCTACATCCGGCTTCGGCGGGCGGAGTAGAGAGAGCAGGGTGGTGAGAAGCCTGCGTACCCTCATCAGAAACGTTCTTCCAGTACCGTTCATGGAAATTGATCTTCGCCTCCGTTGTCTCTTTCACTAGCTGCTTGACGTCGTCCGACCGGAACGGTGAGTAACCGCAAAGGAGAACGTAGGTGATGATTCTTGCATTCCAATTCCAATCGCATCCAAATTGAATAACAAGTGAGTGACATAGCAAAACAGATGAGAAAGTGAGACGTACCCAGTGGACCACAGATCCACAGCCTTTCCATGCCCCTTCTTGTTCAACACCTCTGGTGCTACGTATCCGAAACTGCCAGCCAGCGACATGAGCTGTTCTTCGGAAGAGTGTAGATGCTTTGCGCTGTGGACAAAAAGTAAGCCTTTCAGCAAGGGGGATCATGAAGACAGGCGAGACTCACATCCCGAAGTCGGCGATAACGATGTCGGAGTCTTTGTCGCGGGTGCGGTAAAGGATGTTCTCGGGTCTGTGGGATACGATGGCGCACGATGAGTCCGCAAGGAAATAACTGTGAATGGACTTGATACATACTTGAGATCGCGATGCACTATATCATGCTCGTGTAGATACTTCACCCCATTCAACACGCTCCTAAATCTCCAACGTTAGTGCACTTTATTCCATGGCTCGGGCATGGGCGTAACGCACCGAACAACTCCCACCGCATCTGACTCCGTGAATTTGCCCCTCTGACAGATCCGCTCGAATAGTTCGCCACCCGTTGCAAGTTCGAACGAGAGATAGTACTTCGTGCGTGACTCGAACCATTCATAGAACTTAACCTGGTAAGGAAATCGAGGGGTGAGTTGGAGTGAAGTCAGGAAGGGAAACGCGAATACTGCATTCGAACGAGAAGCCTGTCAGAGGAGCATCATCCTGAAATGCTCAATGCCAATCATGACTATGACGTCTTTTCTAGACGCTCTCAGGTCGCGAAATGACATCTGTGTGGCCTATGTCTGTGCATAGCCTTACCGGATATCGTGATGCGATTCGAGTTGTGAGAACAGATGGGCAGAGTCGACCGTGGCATAGACTGCATGGGCACACGAACACGGAATGGACGCTATCGCGAGGGTAAGCGTTGCCAAGCGACTGCGTAGCTTGGCACACCAACCCCACCCTCTTGCGTGCATGCAAATTCCGAAGAAACAGAGAGCAAAAAGTATGGAGGAAACTCACGATATTTGGATGATCCAAACCCTTCAATACCTCCATCTCTCCCCAGACGCTCGACTCATTCCCCTTGACCTTCTTCTTCGGGATGACCTTCAAAGCAACTTCTCTGGTCATATCCTGAGCCTTACCGGCCTTTGACGTCTTGTTCGACGCAGCAGACCCGATCGAGGATGTGGAAGACGATGAGGAAAGAGAGGGCGAAAGTGGAGGACGATGAAGAGAAGAAGTCGGCGAAGTGGACGGAGACGGGGACGTGGAAGACGTGGAGGAGGATGAAGACGGCGGCGCGAGGGATGATGCGGCTGCGCCACGGAGGGCAACATTGATTTGTTCGGGTGGTACATGCCATGTTGCGCGCTGTATGAAAAAAGAGGGATGTTAAGTACAGTGATGTGCTTGTCCCGGAACGACGTGAGTCTACAATGCGCTGGCTAAGAAGGCCTTTAAGAGATGTCCCTCTGCCCGCAAAGTCGAGACGCAGACTTCGTGAGAATAGGGGATAGCAGTCCCACCCCTTGTAGTTTAGGAGAGTCGTGGAGTTCTGCAAGATACCACTTTGTACACGACATCTCCACACACTGCGGATATCTAGGGTGGAACATATGGATGGCTAGTGAAGTTATCCTCTCCTTCCGTGGTCAGCACGGCTGCACTCCAAAGGCATAAAAACTCGTCGAAATTCGTGTTGTTCCTGTGAAAGCTACCGAGTGCTCGATGTCCAAGTTCACTGATAAAACGCAAGCGATCGCGCTCTCCGTGTATTGCCACCCACCAGCATTGTCTGAGCTAGTGTTTATCTCCCTCGCACACCCTCTCTGCATCACGCACTATACTTGCCACATTTAGAAAAGAGACAAACGCACCATGACTTTACCAAAAGTCCCCGTGCCGAGCACATCTTTAACCTCGTACTGTTTCTTCTTTGTGAACGATGCTGGCTGAGGCAGCATCGCATTCGAGATTGCCGACAGATTCATCTTCAACGACTGGCTGTCTGATGAGCAATAAAAACAGTGAGACAAAAGACCAAAAATACGGAAGATGATAGACGGATGGAGGAGAAGCAAAGCACAGCCCGCCTTGGTTCAGTTACGAAATCAAAGCAGGCACGAGGCATGACGCGCCTTCGGTGCCTGGTTGATCCCTTCCTCTTTCGTTTGTCTGCATCAAACTCCGACGCAAAAGGTCGAGCACTCCTTCGTTACAACCACCATCATCTCTAGCACTACATCCTAGGGAGTTATTTTTGACAATACGGTGAGTCAATTTTTATCAATACGGCTAGTCTTATGTTCAAGCGAAGGTAGTACGTCGACAGGATGGCTTCCTCCACCCCCAACACTCAGCGTTTTGCAGCACAGTCTGTGATCCAACAACGTCGAGGACCTATCGCCATGCTCGCGAACGAGATCTTGCTCACGATTTTTTTACTCCACCGACCAAGCCACTCGAATGATGCCGTGGGCGATTGGACTTGGCTGAGCATCATTCACGTGTGCAAGAGGTGGCGCGACATAGCTCTTTTGTCCGCCCAAATGTGGACGGAGATCATTTGCTCTCGACATACCTCTCTTACAGAGTTCATGCTCGAGCATTCTCAGAATATGCCTCTTCTCATCTGCCACACGCACGCTCCCAAGCTGCTACCGTCTTTCCGTAGCATCTTATCCCGGGCGAATCGCATCCAGAACGTCACCGTCCGCGCAGAAGACGGCCAGTTGCTTGATCTCCTTCTTAAATCGTTCTCGACAAGCCCCGAAAATATACTTTCGGTGTTTGATTATGATATCCTACCGATAAACCACGCAGAGTGGCACGTCAGCGATGGCACACTTAACGAGCAGTTTATATCACAGCTTCCCAAGAGACTGGTCTGGCTCAAGCTCCCTCGCATTCGAGTTATATCGCCATTCATGCAGGTACAGACGTTCGACAACCTGACAGAATTCTTGGTGAAGGTTGTTCCACCAACTTCTCTTGCCGACATACATGCCCTGCTCGGACATTTTCCAAATCTGGAAGTATTCACTCTCCACAGCTACATGAATGATGTCGATCATGCGACATTAACCGCCCAAACCGTCACTCTTCAGCATCTGAAGGTTCTCACGTTCGCCGAATGTAGACCGCTCAGGGCTGTTGCACATCTAGGTTCTATGATCATGCTTCACGCTGATCTCTGCATAAACCTACAATTCCTTATAATCCCAGAATATATCACTGGAATACAGTTATTCCTCCAGGCCCGACAACGCCAAGGAAGGACATTGTTCCCTGTCGGTATTTTACTTCAGGACAATAGTGCGATAGATCGTCTCAAGTGGACGAGACGCTTATTAATTCAATGCAACTCATTCATCGAGCCAGGTTCCGAGTTAACCAGACATCCAGCCACTCAGGTGCAAGGCCCACGGCCAGGGCCTGGCATTGTACTTCTGAATGGGATGTACCAGGCTAAAACACCCACTTCCTCTGTAATTCAGCAAATCATGCCCCTTCTCGAGTTGTTAGAGTTCAGACACATACAGCACTTCACCGTGTGCATCCAGAACCGCAGCCTCCCTTATCAACCATCGGCTCTCTTCCCAGTTTTGGACCAGCTAGTTCAGTTGACTCATCTCCAGCTGGATGGATTCTTTGCCATCTACACTATTGCCCTCTTTGTCCAGAAAGACAGAGCTATTGGCTATCAAGGTGGCAAAATCCCCTTTCCATCGCTTCAACACCTTGCACTTCGGGTGCCCCTGGAGGAACATGACGACATCATTAGGAACATGCTAAATGACATTGTGGATGCGCTCCGGGATCGAGAGGCATGTGGGGGTCAACGACTTCAGATGTTCACAATACGCCTCGAGAAGGATTCTATACAAGATGTGGTGAATAAGCTGCCGGATAGTGGGATCACGGAGCGGTACGATATAACGGGCCCAAACGATTCAGATTCAGAAGAATGAGAGGCTATCCAGTCCGGACCTGGTGGTCAGTATATATCTGTGCGGCAGTCGGTCTCGTCGGTATTCGCATTAATCCTTGGGTATTGCAATGCATGTATATACTTACATCGAGAGGATTGAGAACGACACTGGATTTTTTACACGTCGGAAATTTGACCGACAAGACATGATATACAATAATTACAGTGTTTCACGTTCGTGTCCTACGCGCTCCTAGTCTCGCGACAACACTAGTCCCGCGACAACACCCGTCCCGTACCATCCCTCCGAAAGAAGTCTCTGGGGTATCCTATAAGTATACTCCAAATTAGGCTCGGACAAGGCGGACGCGAAGCCTTCCTTGACCTCCCACATATTCCTCAGAAGTTCAGATTCCTTCCCCAATCAACCTCTCCGGCCGCTCATGACGAGGCACAAAGGGCAAGAAAAAATCAATAGCAAGCCATACGCGAGAAGGAACGAGATGGAAGAGACATTTATGGAACACCTGGCCAACATCTCTACTGCTCGCTGTCCATCTCGTCCTCAAATTTCTTCAACATATCAAGGTCATGCTCATGCATGATCGATCCCAGGACAGTAGCATCCTCCGGCCACTTGATCTCCTTGTTCCTGCTCGCCGGGTACGTCACCTGGCCCTCCGTTCCCGCCCAGTCAAAGTCCACAACCATGGCCTTGTCCTCCATGATCAAAATATTCGCCCGTCGAATGTCACCATGCACAAGGTTTTTACCGTTCAGCGCATCCACAGCGTCCCGCACGTCTCTCTTCACTTGTTCTCTATCCACCTTCCTCGTCTCCATGGAGCACTCTTCAACATAATCCATCACAATCGCCCACCAATCTCCGAGTTCAGGAATACACTGGCAATACCACAGCTTGGGTGCGAGGGGCCTCACCCGATTCGCAAGGCACTCGTGCGCCTCTTTCGAGTATGTGCGCGCAAACTTGACGGCGACGGGGTGGTGAACTTCGGTGTCATCGATGCAAGTCGCCTTGAAAATCGCCTTGCTGGTATATTCAGGGAGGAGACGCGCCGTATACATGAGCTTATATGTCCTTCCATCCATCTTGAACTCTGTGAAAGCTGGGCCAAAAAAGGACGGCATAACGAAGCCGAAGGACATTTCTTGTCGTGATGTTGAGGTCGAGGGGACGAGGGACTGGTTTCGCATCGACGCACGGGAAGAAGAGGGCTGTGATGAACCGGCTGGCTTTGTTTCTGGAGCGGGAAGGTCCCTATAGTACTTCTCAAGAGATAGCAGTGCTTTCCGCAGAGCGCGAAAGATGCACGCGACACGAACGATAGAGTTGTCGAGGTTGCCATGCAAGTCGCTAGCGCCAAGGTAGATAAAGTCGGTCAGGTGCTGCGCCATGAATCGGTCTGCGAGGATTGCTCCCTCAATGACGAAGTATGGTCCGGCGATAGCGAGGAGGAACGCTGGGCAGCAAGAGACGGCGCGAATGGAAGCGTACTGGCCATGCACGGTCATGAGTTACCAAGGACTCGAAAGAAAGAAAGAAAGAGATGCACCTTGTCTGTTGAAACCAATGCCCTGAATGCGCATCCTGCCTGCCACAAAGGATCGCATCTGCCCTCTCCAACCTCAGTCCTGTATTCCATGATAAGACGCAAGGCTTTAGCAAGTCTATGATTGAGGCAGACCGTGAAGGCATGACCGTCAGGCTTGACAGATGACGTACCTACAGGAAAGGTCGTTTCCTGAGAGATGACTCCGCAACCGAAAAATATCGACGCCACAACTTCTTCCAACTTCTCCTGACGCTCGACTTCATTCTCGTAGAATTCAGACGATATGGCTATGAAGTCGTAAGCGGTCTCCACCTCTTCCTGGGTAAGCGCGGAGGTGTCCGACATGTCGCGGGCGAATTGGGAGAAGACAGGGTGGTAGATTAAGATAGGGGTCGGCGAAAGAGAGATCGGTCTCCCATTATAGAGAGCATCAACGTTCCTGGACGTTTGCTGGCGCCGCATCTCGTGCGCCTGTGTACTCGTCGAAGGAGCCTTGCGTGTCTTGGCCTTGTTGACCACATCATTGCGCCCTGCGTCCCCATAGAATCAGCACAAAAGGAGCGAACTAGCGAATGCATTACATGCCGAGTGCGTGTAGTTTCTCAGATATGGCATCGAGTCTTTGTGGTTGATGTATCTCAGAAAAAGGTTGTATTGGATCAGGCGAGGCCGGCGGGGGATCATGGACTAGGACACCGTCATTCATGCGATCAGGGGCGCAATTGAAGTGGACAAAGCTTACCAAAGATGGCACAAACCATAGTACTGACAGCACTCTCTCCGAGAATTATATCTTCCACATTCTCGCTGTGAGCAAGCAGGAAATAGTCGTCCGACTGATCGAAAAAACTACTCGGGATTTGTTTGAAATGATCATTGACGAATTTCCAGGCCTCTGCTTTCGGCACGATGGGGGCATCGGGGTCCGTCTACAAACATTATAAGAAGAATCGAAAATTTAATATATGGTCGTGGCGCACCATTTGGTAAAACTCCCAAATACCGGCCTGCGACCGTGTCCGAGCTGGAATAACACGTTGACTATTCCGAAGGAAAACGGCGGCGGTGTCTGTCGAGGAACAGGACAAGTGTTGATGTGACAGAAACCTGGTGCGCTTGAGGTCATCTTCGAAGATGAAAAGCGAATAGGCGGGCATGACGATGCGGCGTGCAAGCTTGTATACTTAAGACGGAGGTGGGTGATGTCGAGGGTATGGTCGTGCTCGTCAAGTTCAACGCGAGTCGGCAACCGCCCCGCCACAGACCTGGTCCAAGCCTGGTCCTCTGTTCATGATCATGTAGTCGCAGGTCGTGGCCTGCAGGCTTAGTGTTACGATTCCTTGAGCGGAGCAAGAGACTCGTCTTTACGGCCTTTCCGGCAAGCTTTCCGGAAGCTTGTCTTCAGCTAAACTAGTTACCAGTTCCACAAACTTCGAGGGTGGTCAAACCGAATCCGAAGACAGGCGTTCAGATGGGGCCAAGACTAGATATTACACAAATTCTGACAAAAGGATGTTTTCATTTATGCAGGACAATATGTGAGTGTCCAAAGAATCTCCCAATCCAGGCAGAGCACACCAGAACGGAAAGGCAGGCGGTGCGCCTGCCGATCGGGATCTCTCAGCCGCATACCGCACCCACCCGCTTAACGCAAGAGAACCTCGAGCTGCGAGCTGGGGTCGGCTCGCGGCTCGCGTTTAAGATTGAGCTGCCCTAATTGTACACGTCGGAAACGCGACCGACAAGAAATAATATCACACGCAGGTCCTCACGTTTGCGTCCTACGCGCTCCTAGTCCCCGCGACAACGGCCGTCCCATACCGTTCCTCCGAAAGAAGCATCTGGGGTATCCCATAAGCAGTAATTTGGCAGATTAGCTCGGACAAGGCGGACACGAAGCCTTCCTTGACCTCCTGCATATTCCTCAGCTTCAGATTCCTTCTCCAATCAACCTCTCCGGCTGCTCGACATACGACCTCCAACACTCCACGAACGCCGCCAACTCAGCTCCCTCAACGACCCTATGATCCGCACTCCAACTCACCCCAACTTTTAATCTCCTCTCACCCTTCCTATCACCTCTCTCCACGTCCCAAACCCACTTTGCCCTTCCAATAGCAACGATCGCCACACCTGTCCCGGGAACTAGCACCGGCATGGCGAATTCACCTGCTCCGATGGCTCCGACGTTGGACACCGTGACTGTTCCGCCGCGTTTGGGCATCTCATTCGGTGTGAGGGCGGAGGGAGTTTGACGGCCGAGGTGGGAAATATGTTTGAGTGAGGAGGCGAGTGAGCAAATAGAATGCGTGTTGGCACGTTGGAGCGTGGGGATGTAGAGACCTGTGGGTGTTGAGAGTGCGATACTGATGTCGGAGTTGGGGCGGATGGTGAGTGTGGGTTTGGCGGAGGGGTCAGAGGAGGGTGTGATGGAGGAGCGGAAAAGGGGCCATTCGAGCATTGCTCTGGAGAGGGTCTTGAGGAGGATGGGGAGGTAGGTGAGTTTGGTGTATTTGCCTGAGTCGGGGACGGGTGGAGGTGAGGGAGGAGTGTAGATGGAGGTGGGCGAGACCATTACGGGTGTTGTGGGTGGCGAAGGGAGGAAGTGGGTGGGTATGTGGGCGTTTAGTGTCGGTAGGAGGTGGTGAAGTGCGGTCAGGTCGAGGTACGTCGAGTAGCTGAAGCAATGTCAGTACAATAGCATTACGAGATGTGAACAGAGACGACTCACCCGAAATGTGGAATCTCTAAACTCTGTAACCGATATTAGAGTAGAGCTGGAGAGAGAATGTGTCCCAAACGTACCTTGGTCATCGCCTTCCACATCCCGTACCTCGTCCGTCCCAGTTCAACAACAACATCTTCCTCGAGGGCAGCAGTCTTATTCTCTGGACTCTGCTTTTCAGCAGCGAGATATCTCTCCACATCAACCTTCTCTATCCTTCCGTTCTTTCCACTCCCCGGAGCAAGCAGCGTCAAATCTACCCCGCTCTGCCTCGCAAGATGTCTGACCGCCGGAAGCGCCAGTACGTTATCCTGACTCGTCGTCGATGGTGGTTTGTTTGGATCCAACGGATGCGGCTGTCGTGATTCAGAAACTGAGGGTAGAGGAGGCGTTGCAGAGGATTGAGTATTGGCAAACGAATCCACTTCAGATTGGGTGGCTTCCTGCTCTTGGTGAGGTTGTGGATTGCTAACGGGTTCAACTTGAGCTGGGTCAACACCTTCGAGCGTTTCCTCATCAACCTCGATGATACAGAGGTCAGAGCCGACTTTCGCGACTTCGCCTTCGTCGACGAGGATCTGCTTCACCACGCCGTCGAACGGACTCGTGATCTCGACGCTCGCCTTGTCGCTCTGAACTTCACAGAGCGGATCGAACATGGTGACAGAGCCCTTAGGCTTCACGTTCCTGAACAAAGACAATGACACAACGCAAACCAATAATGAGTTTGACGGAAGATGATGGAGAGACTGAAGTCACTCACCATTTGATGACCTCACATTCTGTTATTCCCTCTCCGATGTCTGCCAGCTTAAACTTCTGCAAGACCTTTCTGGACGCATGCCAGACTGAAGAAGTATGAAACCCAGAGTTGTAGTAGAGCCTACGGCCGAGAAGGATACGGCGGTAGGAAGACAGGAGCATCGGAGTGTGGGGTAGCAATAGAGAGCGGGGTGAGTATTGGAGTTGAATCCGTTCTTATTTGGTACCGCTTTTCGGGCGGATCTTAGTCTTCGTCAACTGACGAGCACGAGCCTGACACAAAGATGTGTCCCAGATGGGCAGATGAGTTACATAGTATTTGCCGGTATGTATCATGTTACAGGGATAAGTAGGTGTCGAAGCTGGAGATGGGAGACGGAGCCAACGTTGGTACGGAAGAAAGATTAACGCAGCATAATTGGTTATGGGGATGAAATACTGTGCCACAGTGGCGTAAGTACGATCAAATTCCAAGGAATCCTCAGGATTAATTGTGAACATCGAGTGAAGAGGGACCATCGAGTAAGGATGCATCGGTGCAGTAGAAGTAACTGGACAATCAAACATCACTTGGAGCAACACTGATGGCCATCAGGAGCCATCGGCCGTGACTGAGCAAACTTTGAAAAGGTCAAGCAAAGATTATCCTTCAGGCAGCAGGCTCGTCACCGCCGCAAGCAAGATTTCTGTGTCTTCGGATTTCCAGTGAAGACGTTATGCCGGACCTTTCTTCCAGGATCAGTAGCTCTGAATCCATGAGGCCGCAGGCAAAGTATACCACCGTGACCCCTTGACCCCGTGGTGCGCAACTCCACCATCTCGATGAGTTGCCGAAAAGTGAAGCGGAGAGGTCCATAGTGCGTGTTTCAATGTTCATTCGACGGTTAACTGTGCAGAAAAGGCTCTACGATGCGACATATTTGCGACATCTATGGAGGAGAAATGTCACTGATGAGAGCGGTGTCGACATGGTCAAGGAAAGAGTAAGTACACCCTGAGTCGAGGGGCATACCGAGGTCGTCTGCATGGCGTGGCACAGAAAGTGCTGTTAGTAAGGTGCCATATCTAAGGAATATCAGCGAACACGGTGAGAACAGAAGTACCGTCCCATTATAGTTCGACAAAATAATGGGCCACAGAAGCCCACAGACTGTCAAAGGCGACGGACATGGAGGACGTCTCAATCGAGCTTCCCAATCATTCTGGGAGTGCGTCCAGGCAAATGCATCCTATATATGGTGCAAGAAGGCGATCAGTAATTATCTAAGGGGAACGACTGTCTTCCCCTCCTTAGGTCTGACTGTGGGAGACTAATCAGTAGCATCTCGGGAAAAGGAAAGAAGTTAGCGTTTTGAACTAGCACGTCGTGACGGCCTTTGAGATTGTGAGGTATTGGCCTGAAGTGGAAGGTTTATGGTATCCGCATCCTGAATGCACGATAATATACGTAGGCCTATGCGGTCCTTCCGAGTCAAATGGTGGGGGGATAGGCAGCAGATCGCGCCAGGGCAGATTTCACTAAGATCTCTTCAGCACGACCGCCGTTGCTGATCCAATATGCACCAGGTGAAGACCGAGAGATGTACCAATAATTTAACAGGGTATATCCCCGTGTATCCGCGCTCCACCAGAATTGCGAGACGGGGAGAAATCCGGGAAAGCGTGTATGCAAAAGTATTTTTGGGAAAGGGAGTTCGGGGGTTCCGGAATGTCGAAAGGTCGACGGCGAGCATCGGAAAGGTCAGTGAGAAGCTTATTGCTCCATCCACCATGGATAGCGATCCATCGTCCCAGGGAAAAACAAAAAGAATGGCTTAGATGAGAAGGTGGGCCTCAGTCGTGAGCGTTCGGGACAGGAGAACGTTCGCCACACTCGGCGCCACACATATAGTAGCGCACAGGGCCGGGAAATTCCGTGTGATCGCCGGTCGTACTTTTGACTCGGTCTAAACTCTTCCCCATCGTCTCTAAACTTGCTCTGAACGCTTCTTCTGTTGTCCTCTAACACGGTTTATTTGCTGGTAGTTCTCTGTGTTTTTCTTTCATTCCTAGAAGTGGCCCAAAACTTGCCGGCATCCATCCTCTTTTGACCCGGTCTATACCCACCAATCTTGCACCAATCTTCGTTATAACTCGCCCACTTGCATTGCTCGGTTTTCAGTTCGAATCCCAGTCGAATATCTATCATATCTAATGGCTCCAACCGCAGCTTTTTCATCTCTCATAGAGCAGACCATCCATACCGTTCCGTCATTCGAACTCGAATGCGGCCATGTCTTGAAGCAGGTTCCGGTCGCATACAAAACATGGGGCAAGTTGAACGAGAAGAGGGATAATGCTATGATCATATGTCATGCGTTCACTGGTAGTGCTGATGTTGAGGATTGGTGCGTGTACGTTCCATACTCCCAATGATACAAAATTCTGACGTTAGCCATTGTATTCACAGGTGGGGACCTCTCATGGGACGAGGGAAGGCCTTCGATCCCAGTCGCTACTTCATCTTTTGCGCCAACGTGCTCGGTTCACCCTATGGAACCGCCTCTCCTATCACTACAAACCCAGAAACCGGCGAGCTGTACGGTCCAGAGTTTCCAGGAACCACTATTCGGGACGACGTACGGTACGTGACTTGAACATGTCTTCTATTCTTCGTCTATGTTTCTTTCGTTCTGGAGCATTGGGGTGTGTCATGCGTATCATGACCACCATTCAAATACTTGGGATGCTCGGTCCTGTGAGGTACGGAATGTGCGTCCACAACTGCATGGGTTCGCTATTGGTCGTGGGCCATTGTGGCACCAATATCGTTGAGCTTGAGCTGCTCACAGTAATAGACTGCTTATTGGCATTCAGACAAGCCTGGTCTGCTCTTTGACGTATCTGCATGTTTCAACGTGCATGTTGTTTGGAGACGTTGTTCGGGTGTAAACATGTACCCTGTGTCCTTTCTTATCCCCTATACTTCCGGACGCGGCGATCTTATTCCCAACTCGGAAACGTACGGATGTTTCGTTCGGCGCTTTGGAACCTGCCTGTATTTAAACCCGACATTATACACGCAAACAGCGTCTTTTTGCCTAACACCGCGCAACCATTCGGAGAAGCCGTATTCCCTTTACGGTGTTAGGATCGCCTCATCATGTCTATTGCGACCTAATTCCATCTTGTTTGGCGGTCACGAAAACTTTATTCATAAAACTGACTTGCACCTCCCTGTTAGCCTACACAAACATGTCCTCGACCATCTCGGCGTAAAATCCGTGGCTGTCGTAGTCGGTGGCTCCATGGGCGGCATGGCCGTCCTCGAATGGCCCCTCTGCACACCCCCAGGCTACATCCGCCACGTCGTCCCCATCGCCACCTCCGCCCGCCACTCCGCCTGGTGCATCAGCTGGGGCGAAGCCCAGCGCCAAAGCATCTACAGCGACCCGATATACGAAGACGGCTACTACTCATCACAACCCGCCTCTGGACTCGCCGCCGCACGCATGGCCGCACTGCTCACGTATCGGTCTCGAGACTCGTTCGAGAGTCGATTCGGTAGGAATGCGCAGGTGAATAGGACGATGGGGGCGTCAGCGTCGGCGGAACTGATTACTCCTCCGAGGAGTCCTGTGCTCTCGCCAGACGATGCGCGGCAGGCGCATAACGATGGGCTCAGGAACTCGAAGCCACGCCCTTCATCGCGCGCCGCCGGTTCGATCTCGGAGGGATCTGCGTCTTCACCACCTCGTACCCCCGCTTCCCCACCTCCGATTTTCTCCGCTCAGGGTTACCTGCGTTATCAGGGCGACAAATTCACGGCCCGATTCGACGCGAATTGTTATATCCATATCACCCGCAAAATGGACACGCACGACCTCGCGCGCGGTCGTGTACTTCCAACGGACTCGACCACCACGTCGCCCTCCTCCGTTGCGAAATCCGAATCTGACGCCCTTGCGAAGGTTCTCGCTCGTCTGCCGCCTCGTGCGCTTGTTATCGGCATCCAGACTGATGGTTTGTTCACTACGACGGAACAAATCGAAATCGCATCAGGAATTCCGGACGCTGAGCTCATTATCATTCCTTCTCCGGACGGGCACGACGGGTTCTTGTTGGAGTTTGAGAGGATCAACAGGCATTTGATGGAGTTCCTGAGGAGGGAGTTCAAGGAGTACTATGTAGGGGAGCGTGGGGAGGAGCTGGAGGTAGTCCCAGAGGAAGGCTTCGATGTGAAGAAGACGAGCATGTTTGGAGAGGCGGAGGCGGATATTGCAGCGTGGTAGAATTTGGGGGTCCGGTAGTGCCAAGGTTAGAGTCTGCGCTTTGCTCATGTTTTTTTGGTGTTTTCTCTTGATGATCGCAGAGATGGTGGATGTGGCGTAATGCTCGAACATTTATAGAGCCTGTCCTGGTAGTAAAGGCGGACTCTTGGATTCAACATCCCTTGTAATACTCACAGTGTAGCGTTATCCAACTAATGTACATGTATATGCTCTTGAACTAGACTGGTAACTACTTTCTATAGCAGGATATGTAATGGCTGCGCGTTCCTAGCCGTAAATCGGACGCTCGAGGTGATAACGGTCCGAATCGTTGGTCTACCTTCATTCAGGTTGTGCGGTCGGTTTGCTTTGAGCGGAACCGACACCGTTTTCAGACTTTATGACACTAGTAATGCTCAGAAGTAAGCTCCCCCGTAGCCCAAAACATCCTGGACCATAGCGGTTAACAACCCCTTTAGCTCTCAGGATCCATTGAAATCCCGGCCGCCAGTCGTGAGCGGCGCGCGAGAAGGTGTTTAAGAGCTCATTATCAGTCCGGTGATTGGGCCACGGGGATGGAAGTAGGTTGCAGTTGGGTGAAGAAGGCTAGATACGTCAGGCGCAGGGTCCTCCGAGGACTTAGAGCTTGCAGGAGATAGGACAGGAACGATCTGTTTTGGAGATCCTGTCGTAAGAGAAAGAATCATACCGTAGTGCGATTGGGCAAATAGTGGTGATTGTTATGTATTAACAGGCGCCATAGTACGCCTCCAAAACACAACTCGAGCATAGATCCGATAAAGAAACGACTTATGGGGGCTAGCGTACCATGGTCCGCACATATCGATGGCTCTTACGCCCGCTATCTCCTAGTGGTGGTTGCAAACCCCTTTGTGAAGGGCCGAGCGGTGGAGCAGTGTGGACGTTAAAGAGCTCCGCTCACGAACTACACCTGAGTAAGCTGCATACGAGCCTCGAACCTGGATACCGGTGACCAGAAGGAAACCTACGCCGAGGATCACAGGCGCTTTGATATTCAGGTAGAAGACAGTATCACCCCACTAGGATCACAGCCATACGGAAGTTCATGAACACGAATACCGATTTGTCTGACGATAGGAACCAGTGGGTGCAGAGGTTCTAGTTTGGTGGCTGATGGTCGTACGACTGTCGGCGGCATGCAATAGAGAGCCGGTAAGCACACACAGTCATTCCGCATAAGTTAGCAGGGATTGAGGTGGACATCATCCGCGCCTCGCTCAATCTCGTGGCGGTAATTACAAATGTGGTCCATCGTCGATAAAAGAAAAGGACCGGAA
This sequence comes from Stereum hirsutum FP-91666 SS1, assembly GCF_000264905.1. NCBI lineage: Eukaryota > Fungi > Basidiomycota > Agaricomycetes > Russulales > Stereaceae > Stereum > Stereum hirsutum. The sequence continues at coordinate 548,357 of NW_006763131.1, forward strand.
ACGAGGAATGAGGTATCCTCACCCCCAACAATCCCTTACCTTTCGGCCTCCCTACTCCTACCACGATGATCGCAGTACAGCCTACCACGCAGGCCGTCATCACATCCGCAGGATATGCCTCCTTGCAGCCTGAGGTCAGTCTTCGTTAACGCCTCGCACGATATGACATTCGGTGCGCTGCTTGAACGAACATGTTTTGACGTGATCATATTCAGCTCGTGGAGACAGAGCCGAACCTCGAGCTCGACGTGCCCATGACGATACCGTATCGTATTCCCGATATCTTCGACGGTTGGCGTTGGAAGACAAGTCGGAACCCGCATTATGAGGAGGCGAAGGCAGAGTCCTTGGCGTGGTTTAGGTCTTTTGAAGATTTCTACAAGGAGAACGAGGATAGCATCGAGGGATGTGACGGGAGTAAGTCGGCGTATGAATATATCCTCAGCCTCATGATGCTGAAGCACCTCGCGCTGGATTAGTGCTGTTCGTGGCCTGGGGCTTGCCTGTGACCGATAAACGTAAGAATTACCTCGATGCTGAGGGTAGATAATGACACAACTCACATCATATTCAGAGAGGTTGCGCTGCTGTGGCGATGTTAACACTCTGCTTTTCGTCGTGGACGACATTCTGGATTACGAGAGTGATGATGTTGTCAAGGATAGGATGCGGATCATCCTCAGCGCTCTGAAGAACCCACACACCCCTCGGCCTCCTGGAGAGTGGGTCGTGGGAGAGATGACTCGTCAGTGAGTATGAAGCGCCTTCTTGATTATCCCTAATAACTCTTACCTTTCCTGGTCTAGATTCTGGGAGCGAACCATCGAGGTCGCAAGCCCGCTCTGCCAAAGACGGTTCGTCTCCGGCGTGAAGGATTGTATGGTCGCAATGGCTCTTGAATCCGATGCTCGCAAGACGTCGTCTGCCCATAGCAGTATCAGTTCATTCCTGAAGACGCGGAGGGACAGTGCGGGCTGTGCCCTGGTATTCGCACTCATGGAGCTTGAAATCGCCCTACCCGACGAGGCCTTCTACCATCCGTACGTCCGAGACCTGATCGTGACAATACAGGATATTAGTGTCATGGCGAATGTGAGTAGTGTCAATCATTCTTACTTTCCGCCGCCCTGTCTCTCGGCGCCCATCACGTCGAAGAACCTGTCGTTGATCGTAGAACGGCGTTCATCTCATCTCAGGACGTGTTCTCCTATCGCCGGGAACAAGCACGTGGCCGCACCGAAGACAATATCATCACGGTCGTGATGGATATTTACGACTTGGACGTCAACGGGGCGATTGATTGGGTGGAGAAACGTCACAAGGAGCTCGAGAAGGAGTTCATCGAGAAGTACGACAAGGTGCCCAAGTTTGGCGAGCCGGTCGATTCGCAGGTGGCTAAATATATTGAGGGTTTGGCGAATTGGGTCTGGGCCAATGCGAGATGGAGTTTTGAGTGCGGACGGTATTTTGGGGGAGAAGGGTTGGAAATCATGGAGAAGACGAAGTGGGTGGGCCCTGTGCCCAAGCTGCGAGCCTGATTGCGTGGACATGAATTATGGACAGTTCGTGGGTTTCTGGATATCCAGTCTGGAGGGATGTATCAGTGTTGTAGAATATTATGGGACATGTACAGCCGTACGATTTATATGTTGTATATACTACCTTGCCTACTACCTGTACTACGATCGAACATCGAGACCTTTCGATGCTGAGCGCTGAAGTGCTGCTGAAGGTCGCAATTCGCGATGGTTCGTCTATCCCTGTGCGATGAGTTCCAATTGAGTCGTTATACTGAGCTCGAGCTGTCACTTCAATGAAAAGGTCGTGAAGGTTGAAGTTGGTTTGAAGGATTGTATGTCAGCCACATCCGAGCGCTTCCTTGGCATCGCGGGCGTTCGCGGGTGTGGCAGGCCAACCGAAGCCATGGCGCATTTTCTTATGCTACGGTGGCGCCATGTCGAGCAGAGTCCTGTCGCACCAACATTTTCATGAAAGCGTAAATGGGCATTACTATAGAGAGGGATCCAATTGAAGATACAAACATATGCTGGTCATGAAAGAAGTAAAACACGGGAGAAAGAAAGGGAAGATAGAGACGGAGCGAAAATGAGGGAAGGAAAACATAAGGTAAATGAGTGTATGAACTTGCGAGACCGGGACCAAAGACCAAACCGACGAACAGTAAGACCAGAAATCTAACAATACGAGACGGTAGAAGCGGAGACTCTCAGAACCTCCTAGGACCCCCGCCGACCAAGCCCTCAATCGACTGATGCTCCAAATCATTCCTCGCCTTCAAAATGCTCGCATGCATCTCCTTCATCGCGTTCCCCAGCTTCACCCCAAACCTGCTCAGAATATCCCTCTGCCAAGCATCATACTTCGCGTTCACCCTCGCCTGCACCTGCTCGTAATCGATCACGCAGACGCCGAACGATTTCTGCGTCTCCGAGGTATCGAACGTCGAGCGCGTCTTCTTGATCTCGGTGAGGAGCTGTTGCCAGTGCGCGAGAGAGTCTCCGAGGCGGTTGAAGACGTATTCGGCTTCGAGGTCCCAGAGGGATTGGAACTGGAGCCACTTGTTGACGTAGTCTCGGAGGTGTTGGATTTTGGCCTCGACGAGGGCGAATGGCCGGGCGAAGGTGTCGTCGGGGAATTGTGTGACCTGGTAGCAAATGCTCCGTCAATGATATATTTCTCGAAGCGGACCAATAAGAGCTTACCAGTGATGTATATGTTGTCTCTGTAACGGTCTGCCCCTGCATCTGAAGACCAATCTCGTACCGCGAACTCTGTATGCGTCGTAACCGGCAGATTATACCTGGAATGACCCTGTGTCAGTAGACTCATCGCTGAATCAGTGGAGGCATGGACATACCGAGCCAGTCGTGAAGCTGTTGGATCCAAGTCTGACGAGCATACTCTATTGGCGGGTCCAAGAAGATGACTTGATTCTGTATCCGAATCTCGTGCACGATAGGTTTCAACGTCATGCCCTCCAGGTGCTATAGGCAAAACGGAGTCAGTTGTTGTCGCGTGCTGACAGTGCATGGTCGTCAGAGAGCCCACCTTCTCGTTATGGCGCTTATCCCCTCGCTTCTTCGTGATGAGTCCGGTAGCATCTCTTCGCGTGTCACCATCGTCCGATCGGTCAAACTCTTGACACCAGAGATGGATGATGTGCGTAAGCCGCTGAAGAAGGATGCCTTCGATCTTCTTGTCCAGCTCTGCAACCCATTGGTCGAGGTTCGCGTAGCCTTCCAAGTTCAACCTGTCGATCTGATTCATATCGTCAGATGCGATGCAAGGGGAGAGACAGACGGAAGAAGGCTTACTGCTGCTTGAATACGACCGAGCAACTCAGAGAATACCTCACTCTGATAGGAGCATGTGGATAGATCCTCGACGGCCCTGAGAATGTCTTTGTACAGATCAATAACATTGTTCGTCTTGTCCTGTATATAGTACGGCCGCGAGTGAGCACAAAAGTAGCCAAATCTTAAGGGAAGTGGCGAACCTGCAAGACAGAGACCACGCTAGCGAACTCCCTGACGAACTGAATGTGCCTCTGATCTCGTCCGTCGCTCGCAGGAACATACCGCGCCGCATCATACTGACTGACGAAATGGTCCCACTTGATGTTCATACCTATTCCACTCGTAAGCTCCTCGGACCACACAACATGCCTGAAAGTCCCAAGCTCACCTCTCGTGACCATCCTCTGCGCCTCGTTCCTGTACTCAGCGACAAGCCACTCGATCCCCTTATTATTCTCCACCAAATCCAACGTCTGCCCGTAAGTCCGCACCGTCTCCATCAAGCTCACCGCATGCGGATAAACCCTCTTCGCGTCCTTCGCCATATTCGTGATCGCATGCGGCACCTGAAAATTCAACCACAGCAAATTCCTAACCTCCTTGAACAGCGTGATAATCTGCGGATCGAAGTTCACCGCCAACTGAAACCCTCCCCCCCTCAACCTAACAATCTCGAACAGCCTCCCATTCACACCCATATCGCGCCGGTTGATATCGTGCAGCCAGGCGTCGTAGACCGGTCGGGTGTCCAGTTTCTTCCGGAAGGCGGACGATTCGGATTGGAGTTTTTGGCCCTCGGCGTAGAGTTCCCAGCCTTTTCCGAGGACGTCTTCGACGCGCTTCATGTAGGTGAGGAGTTGTCGTTCGATTTGACGCGCCCAGATGATGGCGCCGGCTATTGGGGGGAGGTCGCGCATTTGGGACATGTGGTAGGCTTCAGAGAAGCGATATTGGGTTTTGAACTAGGTAGGGGAAAAGGAGTTAGGGAGTGTTTGGAGGAGGTGGAGGGAAAGAGAGGTACCTTGTCGTGGAGGCGTTTGATGTCCTCTTTGACAGAGTCGATGAGCTGGGTTTGGTACTCTTGAATGGCGCCACGGATCTGTTCGAATGGTCAGTTATTTGAACGTCTTTGGAAGGGCTTGTATGTACCTTTGGTCGCACGAACAGAGCGTTGAACTTCGAGAACACACGGAACATCTCGTTAGCATTGCGAGCCGTCCCAAGTCTATCCCTCAGTCGGGAGATGATCTGGTTCTCGACTCGTGCCACCCGCTCGTTGTAAGCGTTCTCCGCAGTGACCCATATCTCCGTGCCCTCTGCAATACATATCAGCTCGTATCCACGCGAAGACAGAAAAACAGAGACCGCTCACCGGTCGAAACATCAAGCACATCGATCCTCTTCATAACCTCATACGCCTCCTTCACCTCCTCCTCCATATCCATCCCTCCCACTTCCATCCCCACCGCCCCCAATCCCTTCGTCGGCCCCGTCATCACCGCCAACTGCTCATGTTGCTTCCTCCACTCCCTCAAATACCTCGTCCTTTCCTGCAACTTCGCATGGGCCGGAACGACCTTAATCGGAATAAACTTCTCCAACCGCTTCCTCGTCACCTCCCGCGCCACATTCGTGAACTCCTTGATCAGATCGTCCCAGGTGCGGAAGATGGTGATGGTGAGGTTCAGGAGACGCTCGAAGGTCTCGTACGGCGTGTATAGAAGTCGATGCGAGGTCAGGATGCGGAGGAGTTGGTCGTTGAAGTCCCGGGAGATGGCTTCGACGAGGGGGAGCGCGCGACGGATCGGGTAGGGTGAGAGTTTCAGTTTACGGTTGATGTGGCCGAAGATGAGGATGAGCGATTCTTGGATCTTGTCCAGGTCGGGGGCGGAGAGAAGTTCGTTGAGCGGGAAATCTTTCATGAGCTGGTTGTACTTGTGAACTGTGACAGTGAGCGTCAGTATGATAGAACGGCCAGATCAACGAATGGGAATGACAAGGTCTTACCGTCATCGGAGGCGTCCTTCAGGCCGGTATCAGCGATGAAACTGACGGTGGCCAAGAACCGTTTCGCGTTCCGCAAGCAGTCCATCACCATGTTGACCTCCTCGCTGCGGAGCTGGTTCTCAATATTCTCGAGGGCTCGCTCCTTGCTCAGCCAGAAGTTAATTTCTTGCGAGGCAGTCCCGGACGCGACGTCGCGGTTCAGTTTGGTAACGGTTTGGATGGACTTGATCCATGTGTTGACGTTCGAGTGCAGGGTGTTGAGGAAGTTGGAGTCGTTGAGGATCTTAGCGGGTATGTGGGAGATGTTTGGTCTTGAGCCGGATGAACGAGCCTGACGGATCATTTAATGAGCGAAGACGCAAAGTGAATAAGAAAGTCGATAGTTACCTGTTCGACGGCCTTCTGGATGACAGGGTGAATGATAAGGTGGATTTCGGGGATTTCGACGTTTTGTTGTAAGTGGAGCAAGGAGAGTTCGAGCTCGGCGAACTTCTTCTTGGTTACGGGGATACCTGTGGCGCCAACCAGAGGTCAGTATGAAGGGAGGCTCGTAAACGGAGTATACCCACCCATCTTGCTAACGCCATCCTTCCCTCCGCCTCTCGCGCCCACAAACGCGTCGAACCAAGGTTTGACACCGTCCCTGACGACGGCATGCAAACTCTCGTACGGCGTCTCGTCTCCTCCGAACAGGTTCAGGATGTGGATTTGAGTGGCGAGTGGCGAGAGAGGGTCGAGTGTAGGTCCTCGTTTGATGAGTGCGAGCGTGGTCATGTTCGAGGGCGTGTACGTGAGATGTGAGGTGAGGTGATATGTATATGTTTGTGTTGCATCGTCTGTATGAATATCGACCATGTTCAGCACAAGTCCGGAAAAGCAAACATTGAAACAGCAACGCACCTTCGACTTCATCTCGTCGTTTGACCACATACAAAGCTGCGCCTCCCTCCGCCGCAAATCTCGCTATCCGCTCCTCGAATTCTTCGTCGAATATGCCCTCGACCTCGTCCGTCGACGCGCCGAGCACAGGTGGCAAAAGTGAAAGCAGATAGCTCCTGAAGATGTTCGGATCGAAAGCAGAGGTCACGCTCGTAGGCGGCGCGTCGTCGTGTGGTATCAGCCCGTTCCCGTTGGTGGTGCCATTGCCATTGGTGAGCGCCGGTGTATACGATGCGTCCATTGAAAGAGTGCCGTTCATGGCGAAATATGCTGCGTGTTACGCGTAAGGCTGGGGCCACGCTCTCCGTTGCGGTCTGTCTCCGATCCCGGGTATCCCCAACACGTCCTGTATTTATTGTGAGTTGATTAATAACAGTGAAGTCGAAAGGGACATTACAGTCGTTATGAGTCTCTATTACAGATACTCTTGTGGAAATGGCAATAGAGCTCGATGTCTACAGCAATGAACAAGGTGGCGGCTCGAAGCCAAAGCTGCCCAAATGAAATGTTGCGTCGCTAACCGGTTGAGTTGCCTTTTGCATTACCGTATGATGATACGTCTATTTTTATCGGTTGCATGGTTCGATGGCGTAGTTGGTTATCGCATCTGTCTAACACACAGAAGGTCCTCAGTTCGAGCCTGGGTCGAATCATCAATGAGAACTACACATTATTTTTTTCACCCTTTTACTTACTCACATATCGCCAACATATTGCTACAGTATGACCCTTCCCCTGAGTTTCGACTACATGGCGTCTACAGCACCAGTGTAAGGATATATCCCTCGACTAATAGAGACGCAAAGGCTGACCGTCACAGAACCCCTACAATTCAGAGGAATTTGGGTCTGTAAGAGTTCGAAAAAAAATGTGATCTACCAATATCTTATAGGCGTTGTAAGCAGGCTCAACAAGGCTGCATGGAACTGGTCTGAACAATGAGAGAGTTCGCTCTCAGTGAGTCAGTGATCACTCAGGGGCCTCAGCGCCACCTGTAGGAAGATCCAAAGTGTGGCGTCCAAGCTTCGTCACCGTGCCCCACATTGAACCCTTCTCATCGCCATCGTCAACGACGACGAGCACTGAATCCCTAGGCTCATCTCATCCTATCAATGTCCCTCGACATTTTCAGCCTCCTAACTCTCGGACACAGCCCATCCACATCCACTGTCGGGGCAGCGTTCAGCGCCTACAAGTCTTCCAACCCCGTCCAATTGCAACTTCCCGATGAATCTGCTGGGTCGGCATCTCCTGTCCATGTCCACAAGGTAGCACGTCTGGACAGCGACTCTGACTCTGCTTCTGCTTCTAGGTCGAGGGCTGGGGAGGCTGCTGCGACTACGAGGAAGAGAGGCGTTGCGCAGGTCAAGATCACTGGATCGGCTTGTGAGTATGCTTTGTGACATCGACTTTTGGGCCACAAATCATTCTGGCGTTCTCGTTGGAAGAATGAATTGCGGAAATTATAGCTAAGCCATCCACGAGATTACCTACACCTACCAGATCATTACCAGATCAACTCGGCATATTCAATTTTGGCTCGTCCATACTCATCACCTTCCCTGTCCCTATCCAGATCGTCCCTCAGACCGCCGTCAATCCACCCAAAGCGGCTTCACGGACCTCCAACGCTGCATCATCAACATCCTCTCCCTCGACGAGCCCACACCGCGCCACACCCTCCCCTACGAACGCATCTTCTCCACATGCCTTCATCTCGTCTGCGCCGCCGGCCGTGGCCAGGACCTCGAAGATGTGCTTAAGCTCGAGTTGGAGAAGTCGTTGGCGAGGCTGAGAGGGCAGTTGGTGGGGAAGGAGACAAAGGGGGAGATGGAGTGGGTTGAGTATTTCGTGAGGATGTGTCGGATGTTCGAGGGTCGAATCGTGCGTTCTTTTAAATCTGTGTTGTTGGAGCGAGCGCAGAGTGTGTTTTACTGATCGGAGTCTCATTAAATTTACAGAGACTGTTGCAGAACTTGTTGGCGTACTTGGACCGTGTGTATATGATTGAGATCAAGGGCTCGGAAGGAATCGAGTGCGTTCTGTTCTCTCCATATAGCGTCTCGTATGATATTGCTCTCCTGAACATGACATACTTCCAAAACGCAGGAATATGGCCTACGGCCTCTTCACCGAGGCGATCCTCGAGCGCGAGTCCGGCATAGTTCAACGCATAAAGAAAGGGATCGAAGAATGGGTCACTGCTGAACGTCTGAATCCGTCCGTACTCCCCTTCCTCCTCTTCCTGCTCTTTCTGCTCCTCCTCCTCCCTTTCCTCCTCCTCTTTCCATCTTCCCTCTTGTAATCTCAATTCACTTGGTCTAATCTCGTGTTATTTTCCACTTGCACAGTGACACCCCACACCCGTCCCGCCCCACAATCCAAAACCTAATCGCCCATCTACACCGCCACGCGCGCTACGAACCCATCTTCGAGTCTTTCTACCTCTCCCTCCTCGCCTCCTTCTACACCGCCGAGTCATCGAAATTGGCTGCAGAAGAAACTAGGAATGCACGGGAGTTCATCGTCCATTGTGACGCGCGGATCGCGCAGGAGATGAAAAGGGCGGAGGAGGTGCTGCCGAAGAGTAGTTGGGCGATCGTGAGGAGCAGGACGGAGTATGCGCTGCTGGAAGGACGTGGGGGGTGGTTGGCGCAGGATGGTATGTCATCTATCCATCCATTCCCTTCCCATTTTGTTCTCCCCCCTCCCCCTTTCGTGAGTGTGAGTATGGATAGGCTGATTCTGATTGGGCGGGTGCAGGAATGAAGGCGTTGATGAATAAGAGGGATATGGATGGGTTGAAGAGGATGTATAATCTCTTCGACCGGATCAACGGCAAGAAAGACCTGCTCGTCCAATTCAAGAACACCGTCCAAGTAGGTACCATTCAATCCCCATTTTCCTCATCGGTCACTCATCATTCTACATCTACGTATACGCTGCAGGACACCGTGAAACGAATAGTCGAAGACCAACCCCGGGACGACGAAATGGTCTCCCGCCTGATCTCCTTCAAACACTTCGCCACCACGACCCTCTCCACCTCCTTCGCCTCCTCCCCCGACTTCAACTACGCGCTCCAAGACGCCTTCACCACCGGGTTCAAGTGCCGGCGCCTCAAGCCCGCAGAGATGATCGCGAAGCATGTCGATAGGTTGTTGAGGCAGGGACAGGCGGGGAGGGAAGAGGCGGAGTATAAGAAGGAGTTGGAGGATGTGTTGGGGTTGTATAGGAGTACGGACGATAAGGATGTGTTCAGGACTTTCTATCAGAGGGCGTTGGCGAAGAGGTTGTTGTTGAAGAGGGCGGCGAGCGATGATGTGGAGAAGGCGATGTTGGATCGGTTGAAGAAGGGTGCGTATTCCTCCACCATCCTCATTCTTCTCTACTGACCGCGTGTTTGACCAGATTACGACCCCGAGTTCGGAATGGGCGACCAGATGTTCACGGACCTGAACCTCTCGCGCGATCTGGGGAAAGATTACCGCGAAACTCTCGCAGGGAAGAACAACAATACAGACTCAGACCTCGTTCCGGAAGTCATGATCCTCCAAGCGAGCGTATGGCCCTTCACGTCCCGCAAAGGCAAAATCACGGCCGTCCTGCCTCCATATGTACGTGCGTCTCCTCGTCTCTTCCTCCCTCCTCCTTCTCCTTTCCCCACTTTCCTTTCCTTTCCTGGTCCCTCCCTTCCTTTCATCCCAATCCCAGTTCAACTGACACCTCACACTCCCACGTCCTCCAACGACCAACAACGTAATCGTAATGACAGCTCCAAGAACAACTAACCTCTTTCACGGCCTACTATAAATCCAAATACAAAGGCCGCACGCTCGAATGGGACCACTCCCTCGGCACCGCGACGCTCGAGGCGCGTTTCCCCAAAGGCACGAAGAGACTGACGGTGTCGCTCTATCAGGCCGTTGTGTTGTTGTTGTTTAATGAGGAGAAGGAGCTCGGGTTTGGGGAGATTAAGGTTGGGGCGGGGATGGGTGCGTATTCATCTCCTGTCTTGTGTTCTTCCCATTGCAGGGAACTGATATGAGAATGTGTGTGTTTTTTTTGGTGTTGGTGTGGTGTGATGTAACAGAGGACGCGGAGCTCAGACGAACACTACAGAGTCTTGCGTGCGGGAAGAAGAAAGTGCTCACGAAGCGTCCGGCGGGGAAGGACGTGAATGACGGGGATGTGTTCGTGTTTAATGAGAAATTCACGGATCCGAAGCCGGTGGTGCATATTAATTCGATACAGTCGAAGGAGACGGTGCGTTTTCTCTTATCCGTCCATCTCATCTCACCGAATCCTACTGAATGCACTCTACCCCACCCAGGCCGAAGAAACAACCCGCACGCGCAACGCCATCGAAGGCGATCGCAAGCACCTCCTCGACGCGGCCATCGTCCGACTCATGAAAGCGAAGAAACAGATGCACCACGGGCAGATCGTGAACGAGACGGTGCAAGCGGTCCAGAAACATTTCGTGCCGAGCGTGGCGATGATCAAGGAACGGATCGCGAGTCTGACCGAGGCGGAGTATGTGAGGAGGGACGAGGAGGATATGGGGCTTTATATTTATGTTGCGTGAGCTTGGGAGGGGGGTGGATGTGCCAGTTGGATAGGATCTGCTTTCTCTTGTATTCTTGAATTGATGGTGATCATCATGTACTTTTATGCAATAGACGCTGTTGTAGAGCTGTGGTATATTTCCTCTGAATTTATACCACCAAGTGCAGTCGTTTCTCGTCTACTTAATACGCGATGTGGCCTGTGTCGTGCCCTAGAGCGGCGATGCGATAGACATGATGAGCCGCGACAGTGTCACAACCATTAACAAAATCCAAAATATTCCGGTTTACCAGGCCACCGAAATACAGCAATACAAATACCTATAACTAAAGCAATCCACCCCCTCCCCCAACTGCCTATACCCTCTCACCAACATCAACATCAACTCTTCGGCTTCACACTGACAGTGGAAGGACTAAAATTATACTTCCGCGCCGCCCTCCTCTCCACGAACCCCGGCCAAATCGCATACACGAACTGCACCCACCAATACCACGCCGGCACGAAGACCGCCTGTCCGCGCGCCCAGCCCCCTTTTCCACTCCCATCTACAATCTCGACCACCTTTTTCGCTACGTACTCCCTCTTCAGGCCTTTACTCTTCGTGTTCGTGGTGGCGTTCGGGTCGTCCTCGTGCAATGGGCCGAGGGACGCGTCGACCGCACCAGCCCTAAAATCACCCTCCACAGTACTCGGCAATGTATAGCTGAACCCAATAGCGGGATGTTCGATGGAGAGACTGCGGTAGAGCTGCAGGGAGGCGGATTTGGTGGATGCGTAGATCGTGCGGGTGGGGGCGGGGATGGAGGACGCTAGAGAGGATATGAGGTGGATTGAGGGCGAGAGGGAGGTTTGGGAGAGGAGGGCGATCTGTTGGGTGTGTTTTTTAGTACGGGATTTTGGAATATGGGAACGATGAACATAATATCATTCGACTGTGGCGCCACACGACGCCACACTGCGACGGCCAAGTCAGAGACAGAAAGCACTAGTAGTAGTACTCACAAAGGTAACGGCAGTGATCAATGGACCTATGTAGTTCCCATCCACAGCAGCAGACGCAATCCTCGACGCCCTTTCCACGCCTTCAACACTCGGCACCGAGGTCTCGTTCGAGCCGGGTTCGACGCCAGCGAGGGTCATGAGCGGTTGCAGCGCGGATACCCCAGCAGAAACGATTATTGTGTCCAGGCCTCCCCATTCTTTTGTACAACATATCCAGCACATAAGTCACAGTGCAACAGACCGACCTACTATATCATCATCGAGAATAAACGTACCTCGTTCCAAAGTCTCCCTCAACGCGACCATCTGCTTCGGATCCGTGAAATCCGCCCCGAGCCCCAGTACCCTCTCCTGCCTTCCTTCCAATCCCTCAACAACCTGCACCGCAGCACACTCCTCACCTACCCTCACAGCCTCCTCTTCCCTCCTGCCCGTGATACATACTCTCGCACCTCGACGCGCGTAGAGCAAAGCTATAGCGCGTCCGATCCCGCTCGAGCCTCCGACGATGAGGACGCGTTCGGAGTTCGGAGGGATCAGTTTCGTTCGTGGCTTATATAAACACCGTCGAATGAAGGAGAGGACGTAAAAGGTGGATCGGAGAGCGAAGAGAGAGATTGTCGTAGCGAGGAAGAGACAGAGTGTGGTGGCGAGGATGACGGTCGCTGAGCTCGGTAGAGTCATCGGTGGCACGTCGGGGGATGATAGCATTCGCCATTGGTTTAGAGGCGTACTTTTCGGGTCGGAGATTTGGCGTGCGGAGAAGCGTTGGATGGCCTGCCAACGTTGGCCTGCCATTTTGGAGATGGGGGTATGTACTTAGAAAGAATTTATTGTAATTGAGTGCGGTTGTGAGAGAGGGTGGATGCACGTGTTTGTTTGGTTGTTGTGGCGTAAGTATGAAATATCGTGTTGTGGCAAAACACGAGTTTTGCGGTATACTTAGATAGATCAGCCAACGATATAGTATTAGGAAGAGAAACAAGATGCTTGCCCATCACTTCACCGCACAATATCCAACGAATTACCTTGACAAATCATCGACTGTAACAAACGGTACCGAGGTTGCAAAACCTCACAAAGCGGCAGCAAGGACCAAAGGAATCGTCCTTAGAGGGAAACAACTTCGCGTAGTTCATTTTGAAGGTACATACTTGGATGCACGGTCATGCATGCATCGCGACATGTATATTACCGATGGAGAAGACAAAAGACATGCATTAAGTCGTGGAATTTCCGGAACTCGGCGAGGACCCAGATAGTCAGATGCGCCAAAGAACGCTGCAGATCAGTTCTTGAAGGGCTGTGACTACTGTACTATTGGAGTGAACATGATTTTTGGTTATGAGCATCTGATGTAGTAGATGTGTGGACAGTGCAGCAGGATTAGCGATGTATACACATGTATGAGATCGTCCCAAAACGATTGCGCGACAAGAGAGCAAAGCACTGCGAGATATCAATGGGAGTGGGAATCAATGAGGGCAATAATCGAAGAACGCGACTTACCGGAAAGCAAGAAACAAAACTTCGACAGCAGATCCTACGCCACACTCTTCCTTCCACTCTTCCTCCGCCCCGCGCTCTCGCTCTCCGTCGTCGACGCTCCATACCCCGACATCTCTCTAGCCTTCTCCTCAATCTCCTCCTTCCTATCGTCCCACGCCTTAATAACCCCATGCACGCCGTCCTCCAATAACCTGTCCCTCGTCTGCCTAGTATCCCACTCCGGTCCCCACGTGTCCCACCTCACCGTATACCAAACCTCCTCGTCCCTCTTCCTCTTCTTCGAACTACTGCTCCCAGAATCCGTATGCTCCTCCATCACGATATGCGAAACTTCGTACTCAGGGTCCTCCGCGTCCTCATCAACAGCCCCACGGCACTCGTACGTCTTTCCGTTTCCGTTCCTCGCGCGACTAGCGGCGGCAGCGGTCGACTTCCTCTTCTTAGAAGACCCCCATTTCGACTTTTTCGATTTCTTCGGCTTAGAGGCGAGAGGCATCATCATCTCCCTCTGTCTCTCCATCCATTTCCTCGGCACCTCCGTCGTCGGCCTCGGCCTTCCCTCTCCTTTCCCCAACGGATCGAACCGTCCCCTAACATCAACCTTCTTCGACACCTTCAGGCTCTCCTTCGGATGCTTCAGCCGGGCGTACTTACTCACTTCACAAAGCACGTGCTCGAAATCGACTCTGCTGACATACGGCGGAGAAGAGGGCGTGAGGCGCGGACGGAGGGAAGGTGCGATACCGTAGGCGGAGAAGTAAAAGTCTTGGTTGTCGTGTAGGTGGCTTACGGCGGGGCCGACGTAGGGCCCGATTTGGGGGCCGAAGATTTTGGAGAGGCATTCGGTGGCGCCGGGGCCTAGGAGGGACCAGTTTTCGGGGAAGGAGAGGGAGGGGATGAGGTTCAGGTCGAGGGATAGTCTGGGAGAATAAGGGTCAGATATATTAAGGTATTTGTACGGGGGTGTGAGGAGAAAAGCGTACTGGTATCCAAGGAAGGCGCCATTCATGGAGGGATAAAGTTGGACCTGGCCGAGGATCTCTTGAAGAGACTCCGCTTTCGCGAGTTTCTCGCATAGGCCGGTGGTCATCATCAACACTAACAGGCGAAGGTGCTTCAGCCAATTTGGACCCTCACCCAACGGAGGAGGCGGCATCTGGTACGCTGCCCCGTACATTTTCGCGCCCTCGGCACTCGCCTCAGCGAATGCCTCCGTATACGTATCCATGTCAAAGTTCTTCCAGGTGGGTACACCGAAACGATCCTGCAAGAGCCTCCAAGTGTCGTAACGCGCAAAGAAACGAAACAGGATCACTCGGAAGGCGGTTTCTTTGAGGTCCTGAGGGCCTTTGGAGATGACCTCGCGGACGATGTATTGCGTCATGCGGTCGTAGACGCGGTAGACGTTCACGAAGGGATACCTCTGGAAGTATTCGTCCGATGTCCACGGGGCGGGTTCGCCGGCTAGACGACGTTGGAAAATAGCATGGCGTTCTGCCATCCAGGTGAAGAGTGTCTCGAGCACTGCGGTGGGTTTGAAGGTCATGGTCTGTTCCGTGCCGTCGTCGTCGACACCGATGACGATGGTCACCTCTTTGGGTTTCTCTAATTTCGGCGTAGGGAGAGATGGACGCGCTTTGGCCTTGGTCTTGGACTTGCCTTTAGGTGGCAGCGAGACCGACGAGGTTTCTTTGAGCGGATTCAAGGAGAGTGGTTCGTCTAGAGACGTGAGCGAAGACGTCGCAGAAGAGGTACAAAATGAGGAAAATGGCACGGATGAGGACGAGGGTGTTTCAGCCATGATGATGGCGGTAGTCGAGATGAAGAGCAAGACAATCCCTCGCGACCATCGCGCTCTAAGTACCGCGTACGTATTTGCTCTCGTCACGCTCGCGTCCTGTCACACCGCCGCTCACCTTTGTACGCTTTTGTACGTCGCGAATGCGATCACCGTGGCCGGTTCTGATGCCAATGCCAAAAAGATGTATAAAATCCTCCTAACGGAGAAGGAAGATCCACTAGAACTGTCCATATCCGAAAACAGTGGTACGGACTCACACGAGCGCAACGAGCCAATACCGTTCGAACGTTTCACGGGCCTGGCAAAGACTCATGCGTTGGCGAACACTACTGGTTATTGTGGATGTGTGATACGAGCGGTGTTCATAGCATTGCAGCAGCGGGACAGATATGATATGAGCGCACGGCGAACTGAGAAGATGATGGGCGTGAACAAAATTGTTCTCGATTCACATCGCCCTTCACAGGGCCACATTTATCCGTGCGGTGCTCGGGGTGCTTTCTTCCATAAATGGGCAGAATTAGGGACTCCGGACACCTGGTCCTGTTTTCCGAGTTCGCGACTTTGCAATTCCTCGTCGCGCTCACCGTTCTCACCGTTCTCTGTATCGTCCTGCTGTCCGTCGTCGCCGTCATCGTCGCCGACAATGTCAAGAGGAATACGATCACTAAAACACGCGAGTAGGGCCGTTGATATTTCTGCAAAATCCTTCTTGACACGGTCGCCGGGTTCGTGCGCCTCTACTCCGTCCAGTACACTCCGAGTTGTTCCAGTGAACCAAAACTAAAGCTTTATTTGATCTCCAGTGACGCGACGATGTCTTCATTCGACGACTTCGAGGCTTGATGCTGCAGCACTGGCAACGAAGCCGGTACTGTCAGCGCAGGACGGCCCCATACCTTCAACATCGTCTAGCGGGTCTTCGCTAGGAGTCCGAATGGCAGAACATCTGAACGAGGTCTTCGCACCGCTAGAATTTCCACCAGAGGTCGCGCAGAGGGTGTTGACGCATTTGAGTCACAAAGATGCTGTCCAGGGACACAACGCTCGCTTTGCGTTCATGGGTGCGTCACCGTCGAGTTAGTTGCTCGTGTGGACAGCTTGCTCACTGACATATCCTGCTTCGAACGTACATTGTACTTTCCACCAGGCCGCAGAGTTCTCGAAACATATCTTCAGCTGTTTCTCCACTCTACGCCAGGCTTGCAGGCCACCTCATCACCTGATTATGACTTCGACAACATCACCGCACGCACCCTCAACACCTACGTCCTCGGCGAACACGTAGCCCCGCAATGGCGTCTTCCAGACATAATGCGTTGGAGGCCCGTGGCGAACGATGGGCTGAAAACGAACGATATGAGGAGTATAGGGCTGTATAAGGTTTCGGGGACGATGGTCGAATCGGTCATGGGCGGGCTATTCCACCAATTCGTACGTCGACTTCAGTCCTCGCCTTCCATAGGTGCTAGTCTAAACATCTCACATGAAATATCCATATCATGCAGGGAGGCTCCGTAACCCACCGCGTCTTCCACACCCGCGTATTGCCCCATATCCTCCTCCCGAACCGGCCAGAAGGCCTACACTCCGCATTCCACGATCACGCGAAAGACGTCTGTCGTAACATGGGTGGACCGGAAGGACCGCTGGTTCTTCTCGGAGGGGCGGCGGAACGGCCGTCAATTCTTGAAAAGTAGCACGTTACAACCTACAACACATAGCATATCTTCACGCGAGGGCTGGGATAATACATATTTGCTGTGAGTCTTTTCGCTGTTGAGGTGGATGGCGGAGTGTGCTCTGCGCAGATTGGGAGGGACAGAGGCTGACTTTGATTCTTGCTCTACCTATCTTTTTACAGTTGCATGATGAAAATATGGCCGCGGTGACCTCCGGACCATCTAAGTGTGGCGTATGCCTTCGATCGTGTTTCGAACAACGCCGGTTTGCATCCAGCCACTGATTTTGGCTAACTGCGATCGGGCGTTGCAGTCTTACTGCACAACGTACCGGGATACTCGTCCGTTTCGTCCAAGGCTCGGAGTTGTAGCGACGACTCCGCTCGCACTTCGATTGGTGGCGACGCCAGCTATGCTCGCTTTTAGCGAGCAGGCCGCTACTAGACTGATCATTTCTGTTGGCGTGTCCGATCTCGTCATTATTGCAGTGCACGTCTGCCGTCGTCGGGCTCGTCACCCTGGAATAACACTGCACAGAGAGCCGTGCCAGCGCCAGACCTGGCTTTGGTCCTCCGCTATGGTCGCAAATCAGGATGCGGCATACCATACCTCAGTTGTCGGCAAAACCACAATGCACCTCTTGTCCTTGAGCTAGTGATACTGGTTTGCAGGTGCCCCATCGGACCACACCCTGCCTGAGTTCAGAGGCCAGACAATCGAGACACCCCACCTTTAAATTGACTCCTTACCTGTGCTCTTTCTTACTCCTAGAATTGATGATCAAGGCGTTCAGGCATTATCATCTATTTGACGTTTTTATCCACGGCGTCGCTCCTTATTTCCGCCTGCAAATCCCAGACGACATGTCATTGACATGCGAAACTACTGGGGGTAGTTCCACCGTAAGTCTGCTTGAACCGCTCTGTACCCTCGTGAGCATTTTCACCGTAAAGTTTGCTTTAGGACTTGAGATTGTCAACTTGTATTGCATGGATACGAGTAACTTTGGGTTGCTACGGCCCACCATCCGAGTCAGCTACAGCACGCACAAGGTCCATCCATCTCCTTCCAACGTGACTCCCTCCACTATACATTTAAACATATATTTTCCCTCAAGTTCTCGACCACTGGACTAACCACCCGCTTCTGTCTTCTTCGCTAAATACCAGACCAGCACCTGCTTCAATCGGCGCCACGACCTCCAGAACAGCATCGACTGCTGCGGGTACCTGCTCTCCATCGTCTAGCAGGGGCGCCGCCACAACACCACAGATGAAGCCCGATAAACCTAGGAACTCTCGCGCAAAGTATATCTTCGACTCGGATGCCCTAGAATTGTAGCGTTCCAAAACTCAAATATCATTCAATATACCAGTAACACATAAGTGCGAACATACTGACTGCCTCGAAGCTATGGTACGAATCAAGAAGAAGGTCTGACGTACAATTAAGCACTTCAAGACATCATGCAGGCTGGTGCGATCGAATGCTACAAGAGTCTGCTTGGTCTCTCCAACCGCTTTCTAATTACAGATCGTACGAATCGTAGCCGAAGACGGTCGTGTTACGGAAACCGACTCGAATGTCTGTCCACTCCGCCCAATTCTTCTCCATCTCCTCATAGACCTGACCCCAGTCTTCGCAGACATGTGTTGCCCCCGTCCTCTCCACCTCGAAGTCGCGCGTCAGAACATCCGGAGGCTCCAACGTCAAATCAGGACTGCACAGAATCATTTGCCGAATATAATTCAAGCAATGTTCCACGTGAGCCTGAATGACCGGCCTGTAGTCTCCATCTAGCGCGGACCGCATCAAACGGATACAGTGAAACTGGTGGAACATCGATATCGCAAACGCGCGATGCTCGTCCCCAAGCCTGATATATCCAAAACCCTTGGGCGAGCTCGTCGCCCATTCCTCAGCGGCATCGAGGCCATGAATCGGGTAGTGTGCGCTTTCTTCGACGGTCATGGCGACGGATGGCCTTTCTTCGAGGTGCCAAACAGGAGGATAATCCTCTCCTCGGTAGGCTAATATATATCACTTTAGCGTGAACGCAGTCTTTCTAGAGCGAATGTATATACACACTGTATTTTTTTCTTCCTGCAGGGTTAGGGTCGAACTCCCTGTACAATACGGCATTGAGATTGAGCACGGACAGGGCAAGGGCACACGTCCCAAGAACATAGAGACAGGTTGGGTGTGTCAGTTGGAACATGTTTGGAGGAGTGGGTGTACTGGGAAATCTGTCGTCGTGACTGCACAAGAAAGCCACAGAAACCTAACGGCGTTGCTTGCCAGAATATCCATCAGTAGTAAGTCCTGACTCCTTATCTGAGCGTCGAAAGGCTGATTGGAAAGGAAAAAAATCACAGGCACGTACCCATAGAAGCGAAGAAAAAAAACCATCGCACATACGGACGCCTCCACTGACAATCTACGGTTGGAACGGAGCATCGTCGCGAGTTGGAGGCCAATCTACTGGAGTCACGGTTGTGCAGAAGTGGTTGGACACCTGGCACTCCGATCCGCGCGCTCACCGTGCTTCAAAGACGTCGCTTGTATTTTCTCATGCGACTAGAGACGGGATCTACGGAAGGCAACAAGGTTCTTGTCATCGTACGCTAAAGAAGGCACCTTGAAGGCGAACTGCTCCCGGAGGATTCTGGCGCCTTCCCACTATCCATTACACGGGATGTGTTACTAACAATCCTAATTATCGATTACATGATACCTTGACTAGAAGAGAAAGATTCGATTGTTTCGCTTTACGACATCTGCTCCGAGTCGCACTGCCGGGCGCTGGGACCTGAAAGGTCAACACTGGCTACCATCTCCCGGTCCACTCTTCTCGCTCAGTTCTCATTCAACTGAAATACTCTGACTATCTTACTATTCTCACTGAAAATGTCTACAGTGTTCCAATACCAACCTCTTTCAGCCGACGAACCCTCAGTGCACGCCGAGGAATATGATCTGGGAAAGGCGCACTTGCAAGAAGGCACATATCTGCTTTAATTTGGTTCCACCTCCTTCAAAATCAAAGGGCTGACTTTTTCTGTTGCAGACCTAACGATAACAGAGCGACGCCGTGGTCAACGAATGGTCTTCTGGGCATGCATCGTGGCCTTGTCCTGTTCCTTGCTCAACGTCCTCGTCCTCGGGGCACAATCTGTTGCACCTCGTACACTTTTTTCAGCACAGAACCCGCCCAAATTGGAGTACGCGAGCTCTTACATCGGGCTAGAGACCGCTGTTCGGGATCCCTCTTCTCCCCCCTTACCCCCCATATCCAACTTTCCCATCGTACTCGCACAGGTCAACGCCTCACAGCCGAACAATGTGCTGTATGACAGCCATCGCTGGCGCTCAGGATTTGGTATGATCTACCCTGAAGATCGTCGCTTCTTACTAACACTAGACGTATGAAATCTCTTTGGCATCACCTTTCCATTATCACCCACCGCTCAGTGTAAACAATATTTGATATATCTTCCCTCCAGGTCTCTACCATCGCCCAATTTCGTGCAGGAGACTTCGGAATGGAGAGATGCTCCCTCATTATGTCCATACCATATCTCCTGAATCTGGAAGAAGATATGAATATCACGTCGCCGTCTTTCTTCTCTGACCCTGTTGTATTCGTCGACGTTTGGAAGGCGGATGTGGAAGAGATCGACCGTCGCAAGCTTTCCTGGTCGACGCGTCCCACGAAGCAGAGTATGTTTGCGTCGCTGGAGTTAGGCTTCGGAGTTTCATGGGAATCCGCCGAATTTTTCTGCCGCTCTGGATCCTACCACACCTTTACTTTCAATCTGGGCGGGGGAGAAGTAGACGGTAGGGTTGATTTCAGGCAGGATCCGAGGAAACCGCAGCTTGGTAGGCGTTTACTTATCCTCAGCACTTTGATGGCTGTTTCCTAACATCGCTCTCAGGGCTTTTACTGGTCCAACGGTCGTCTCTATAAGATGCACAGTAGAATTTGAATCAGATTGCACTTTATTCTCCCATATTTGTTTCAATTTTCGGATTATAAACATACGTTGGTTCACTTGTTGCGCCCCATGAGTCGTGACCCAGCTATGTTGCTCTCAGATCTTGTTGATTGAAATGCCTGAATTTTAAGATCTCATAAATCTAGAATGTGCGGCCTAGACGACCACCAACGCATGAAGCGGTGAAACTTGCTACACGTAACAACTCCATGATGAAGTAGAAATTACTGTAACTTCGCGATGCTGAGCGGTGACTACGAGCGAGAGCGCGAAGCGAACACTCTGGTCATTGACCAAACAAGATCTTCCGAGCACTGCTCGACAACATACTGATAACTTTACTCTCGATAGATACTCTCGTCTCCTTTCCCCTGATACCTCCTGCAGGGGGCGACAGCTCAACTGCGCTGTGCTAGCGTAACGGCGACCGGTTTTACTGGATGAAGTTACTTTGATCAGTCCTCGGATGGATTCTCTCCATGGAAGTGCGTGTATACTCACAGTGTCGAAGTCATCATCTCGCACCCGTACCCACTCCTCCCAATTTTGGGCCATGGCTTCATAAACGAGCCTCCAGTCTAGACAGGTGTGCGTGCCTCCAGAGCGTTCGACATCGTGGGATCTCCAAAGAGCATCTGCCGGCTCCAAGGTCAAATCTGGAGAGCAGAGAATCATCTGGCGTAGATAATTCAGGCAATATTGTCCTCGTACAGCTGCAGGCTCACTTCCTTCGAGTAGAACACGGAGAATGCGTAGGCAGTGTGCTTCGTGAGACATGCCTATGGCAAATGTCCGATGCTCTTCCCCGAGCCTCAAATAACCAAAACCTGCAACTGAGCTCGACGCCCATTCTTCCTTCGCATCTACACCGTGTATAGGGTAATGACCCGTCTCTTCGACGGCCAGTGCTACTAAGTGTTCCTCGAGAGGGTAGTACTCAGGATAGTCGTCGTCGATGTATGCTTAGAAATGGAATGTGAGCATTAATACGTCATGGCTTCAAGTACACCTACAATACGTCCGAGGTTCATTGAAACCATACTCGGCGCTATTAGCCTTCAGTATGGACAAGGCGAGGTTTGCGATGGAAAGGAGGGCGGGTAGACAAGCCAGTACAACACCAGCATAGAATTGCAGTCGGGAACGACCATACCAGAAACGAGCCATCGAGGTACGTAGGGCGCTAAACGCGACGATATGGACCACAAGCTTCAAATTGTACAACGAAAGTGCTAGGGAAAAGTAAGGGTGCCAGTGCGGCAAGGCACATGAGCACTTAGTAGCCGCTCGACAGCCGCTTCATCCACAGGCCAGTGGCCACCTTCTGACGTGCGTCGCACCTATCAAGCTCCAGCCCAGTGCGAGCTGTCCACGAGAATGTGTTGGAGATCATGTTGGCCTTCTGTTGGCTACTCAAAAGATTCTGTAAGTGCCAGGGTCCGGAGTAAGCTGCCCCCGGCGCCCGCACAATGGCCTCGGCAGTTTCCTGACTCGCCGATTTTTAGAGCGCCACAAATTCCTAATCCTGTTTTTTGTCCGCCATCTTCCTGCGCTCGTTGTTCACCGTTCAGCGCTCAAGAAAATTTTGGAATCCACCGCGAGGCACTTGCAGCTCATTCCATATCCGATAGTTTGCACATAGAACCCTTCGGTCGCCCAATCGATTGACATCTCCCCAATCATAGCTCAGCGCTCAGGTTCGATGTACAGCCTACTATGATGGAACACCTTCCCTTACGCCAGCCCGTTCATCAGAACTCGTCTCAGAAAACTTCCGGGCCCGCAGGATTTAGGTGAGCGATACTATCTTCCACATGTAAGTCCAAACTTTATGCCTCGCTCGTCATGTTATAAACACAATACCTTCTGATGGCGTCGTCACCTTTAGAAGCACAAATACAAGCCATAGGGCGGAAGTTCCTGTATGTTCCCCCGGCGTAACTCTGGGGTGCCAGGTATGCTACACCTGAGTTTTTTTGGAGGACTGGATATCAACTAGGGTCACTAGACAATGCGATATCAAAAGAAATATGTAGGTGATTCTCCACTGTCCTCGAGGAGAACCGATTTCAAGTCGTTACACAAGGCTTGTCACCTGTTTCCCCATATGTCACATTTACACACAAAGAATGTGTATCGGGAGCCCGAGACAAACTTCACATGCTGGAAGAGCACAAAGGCCTTCAACCTAGAAATAATGTTATTCCGGATACACCGAGAGGACGGATCAGGGCCAACTTCCAGAATACAGTATCGTGATGGAGTCAGCATCCTCATGCCTCGTATTCTATTCAAGAGGAAACTGCGGGCTCTCTCCGAACTTGCGTCGTACCGGGTGGAATTAGAAGCCCTATGCTGAAACTATTCGCAGGATGTCGTGATAATAGTCTCCGTCTCAGGCTTCTGAAGACTTTCACATGGCCACTTTTTTCCGATTCTCTTTTGTTCGTTCAGCCACCCGAGTTACTTACTACTTCTTTCATTCACACCGTGTCAAGGGTCATCAAGTACCTGGGCCGAAAAAAACTCTTTCTCACATCAACCCCTCGCTCCTCGGTGCATAGATGTTTGTCACCGGTCTAGGAGTTATCAGCATCCAGTCGATTAGCGCCTCTGCACGATTAGTTGGGAAGGCTGATGCGATGCACTTGCTTCCATATTGACGGAATGCGTTGGATGTCTCTTGTTCATTATTAGAGCAATCGCCGACTCCGTGTCATACCTGAACGGGACGGATAATCGCTTGCTTCGTGTAGCATGTTCTCTTTGAGATCCCTCAGACGCAGGGGCCGCGAACCTTCCGCATCCGTATCTGGGGTCCTTCTAGGCCGTCTTCCCTCGTGCATTCCTCAGACCTCTGAACGTGAGTACGTGAAGATGGGATTTGAATCCTTTGAAGAGAGCCTCCCGATAGAATCTTCACTTGGGTTATGCGTGAAATAGAAGTCTTCGCGTTCGGCAGTGGGCGTTCGAGGAGACGAATCGTGTCATCAAGGCTCTACCTTTGTGTCCTTTCTCTTTCACCACTGACCTCTACCAGTAACTTCACCGATGAAAAATTCCTCAAAAATGGGCTCTCCGGTCATTGACCAGAGCAACTTGAATCCGGAGAAAGACCTGCCTCCAAACCAATCCAACATTCAAGTCGATCCTGTCCCCGATGTCCCTTCAAAGTTAGTCTATCTTCTCCTCTCACAATGACTCGTACTGATACACAGCAGTAATCTTGCGATAGTCATTCCTGCGTAGGACTCTCACCAGCTCTTTTGAATCTGCGCCTGACCGATTTAAACTGTGCAGAATTTTGCTGCTCAGTATGTCGTCCATGTCCAAGCAGAAGTTGGGCATGATAGTGATTATTCTCAGTTTTAATCCCCGCCCTTGATCAGACAATCACATCTGTGGCACTACCAACCATCGTCAGTGAACTTGGTGGCCAGAATGCGTACAGTTGGATTGGGGCTGCGTATTTACTTGGTGCGTGAGCTTCGCGTTCATCCTTTCTCAATCGAGGTGTTGAATCGTGTGTGCGTAGCTAGTGCCTGTCAGTTAGCCCAATCAGTCTTTGAGCTGCTTGTTCTAACGATTTCCTCAGCTTTTTCAACTATCTACGGAAGGCTTTCTGTCTGTCGCAATTCGTTGTCTGGCAGAAAATACTCAGTACTCACTGTCTTGGGTAGGACATCATAGGGCGCAAGCCAGTATACTTCATTGCCATGACTTTCTTCATGGTAGGATCTGCTCTTGGTGGTGCCGCGCAAAGCTTTTTGTGGCTTGCGATAGGTATTTTCTTTTGTTCAGCTTGTGTATGATCCCTGCTGACACTGCTACCGATTGGTAAGCTCGTGGCATTCAAGGTGCCGGAGGTGGAGGACTGATTCAGCTTAGCATGATCACAATTGCCGATATAAGTTGGTATTTTTCTACTGAGATATCGAATAGCTGTCCTGACTCATCGTTAAAAAGCTCCTTTGGAGAAACGTGGATTTTATATTGGCTTGGTAGGAACGACTTGGGGTACGCTCACTTCAATCACAGAACCCCACCATTTCATCTAGAGCTAAATATAAGGACAGGTGTTGCCAGCGTTACTGGCCCCATTGTAAGCGTCATGGTATCTTATCCATGAAGGCCTGCTCTCATGTACCATAAAGGTCGGTGGCGCTTTGACGGATCACGCTTCATGGCGGTGGTGTTTCTGGATGGTAAGCTGTCTCTCATCTCATGTTGATACGACTCATGAGCACCATTCTAATCCTTGCGTAGAATCTTCCTGCAGGAGGCATTCTGTCCTTGATACTTCTATTCTTGCTGAAGTTGAAACCAGTGCCAAGGCGTCCTTTTGGTCAGGTTGTCCGTCAGTTCGACTTTATTGGACTGTCTCTGGTTATCTCTGGGGTGGCTTGTTTCCTAGTGGGCCTTGAGGTCGGACAAGATCACTGGTCATCTGCCGCTGCCATTGCTCTTATCTGCATTGGAGTAGTATTAATTATGGGGTGCTGCCTCCATGGGTTGTTCACCGAGCGTATCCCTGTCTTGCCCTCCCGACTTTTTTGCACGATGACCCCTGCAGCCGTACTGATCTGTGCATTTATCCACGGTATGGCGGTATTTACGGGGAGCTACTACATTCCTCTATATTTTCAAGTCTTGGGATCGAGCGCCACAATCGCCGGAATCAAGACCATGGCCTTCAGCCTTACGTCTTCGGTATCGGGAGCGTTGGCCGGTATTATATCCGTAAAGGCAGGGTATCGACTGGTACTCTGGGTGTCTTGGGCATTGATAGCGGTTGGTTATGTCAGTACTTTTTCTCAAAATCAACATTGGATGGTTTTCCGACAATATAGTGGGCTGACAGACGACTAGGGGCTGATGATACGACTCGATAGCTCGACGAGCATGTTTGTATCAGCATCACTACGCGAGCGATATCTTGTGACTGACTCTCTTGGCAGCCCTCTGCAGATAGTATATATATTCATTGCTGGAGTGGGAGTGGGAGGCGTATTCCAAATTCCTCTCATTGGTACGCAATTTTTCGGATATCTCCTGGGCCCCGTGCTCATCATTTGACATTAGCACTTCATGCGAGCATGCCCGTCAGCGATATTGCCATGTCTACATCTGCCTTCATGCTTCTTCGGTATGTGAAACAACCACGAATACTATCTTCACGTTTTTAAAATGTCTAGTCATAGGCTACTCGGAAGCGCTGTCGGTGTCTCCGTAGGCGAGGCAATTTTCGTGACCGAAGTAAAAAAGCGCATCTCTGCCATAACCAACTATAGCGTCGGAGACAGTAATACCCTCACGGATAATTTGACTGGCCTACATAACATCCAGGTATTTTTCGCCGTTGTTCTTGATTGACTTAGCTAACCGGTGTTCTGCTAGCCTATCAGCACGCGCAACGAAGTCCTGCATGCTTACAGCCGTAGCTTGTCGGTTATCTGGTATGTATCCTTGTGATTGCCGTGACGTTCACAGTGCTCTCACTCACTTTCTTATTAGGGAGGTATTGACACCTATTGTCACAGTCGGTTTTCTGCTCTGTAAGTTCTTGGTGTCATTTTCGGAATGAATATTGACGACTACCAGCCTTGTCCGTGCGCAAATACTCTCTCCACGAGAAGCCGACGGAGGAAGCGGATCCAGCCAAGATACCTGGCGATAAATCACTCATACAAGGGGAAAGTTCTGTCTGAGACTTGCATATGTATTTACGATCTTTCTGAAATCTGCTGTTTGCGAACTGTGGTTCACGTTCAGGCTTCCGTCAATGCTCGACTAGGACGTAAGCTTCCACAAGTGTGAATTATTCACGTTATACCTTCAGCTTGGTTTAAAAAGCTCTGTTTGTTGTTGAATCTGATGCACCACGAGAGCTGTTATGTTGTAATTATGACTATGTGTACCACACAAAGTCCTTTTGTATTCGTTTAATCAGGATATTACCCGGCTCACGCTGGATACTCATCTGCCCGTTTCGGATTGGTCACGCTGATATGACTCTGTACGTTCCTTTATGCGGCACAGATGTCCGGACAATATCTTACCAGTTACTTTCGAGCTAACCCCAATAACTCAAGCCAGCAGAATACCATTTGTTGCTAGAGCTGACTTCAAAGGACTCGACGATAGATAAGTCAAAGTACAGCTTAGACTGAACAAGAATGATCGAAATACTTCGTGGTACACATATGTTTCTGATATATCCTAGTGATGCTTGACGTCAAACTTACCGTTCGGCGAATGCACAAGGCTCAAAACAGGGTAGAGGTTCACATGATCATTGATGAGTCGACTGGAACACAAAAGCAGGACAACTCTGCCAAGCTCGCAAAATCCTCATGCATGTTCGTACAAAAATTTGATTCGCAAACAGTGAAGGCTAACAAGCGTCACCGGGCAGTAATCTGTTAATGAGGTGAATCAACTGTTGAATGTACAATAATACCCGAAGATAAAACCTACATGTCACGATCAGAAATCAACGCGGTCACATATGTCGCTAGTGAGGCCGGGGACATCACCGTCGTCCCAAGACATAGCAGCTTTGGGAAGATCGAGAGTATCTCCGCTGCAACCTGAAGAGGTAGATGAGCATGTATCAGGTACCTCGAGTCGATGCGACAATCAAAGGATGACATACGCTTCACTTCGGATTCGATGAGAGGAAAGGCAACAGCAACCACCGCGAACAGGAGAGAGAGATAGAGCTTCATGTTTGACTCGTTGAGGCTTTGTGGATTTGATGAGGGGTGCTTGTGGATGTAAGTTTCCTCGAAGGGACCACAGTCCTTTAAAGCTAATTTCGGTCTAGTATAACCGCGGGATGAGAGGGGTTCTAGAAAACAGCTACGTAACATGTAAACAGAAGCGAACTCATCATCCGGCTACTAGAACCTAGTATTTGGCCATGGCTGCATGGAGCTACGCCGTGATATCGACTATTGAGTGGATCATCCTGCTTTTTATTTATTAATATTATAAATTACAGCCCTTTTCCTTGGGTCATCTCGATGTCATTGATTTGCCCCGGTCCATTGGGGAGAATCTCCTAGTTGATTTGTAAGCCGCACAAACGCAGAGATTCCCTATACACACGGTAAGGAATCTTCTCCCCGCACACTACCGAGTTACTGATAAAGACCGCACTGACCGTCCTCAGGACCTCAAGAGAGTGAAGATACACAGAGATTCGCACAACTAATACCAGCCTGTGGAAGTTTCTCACCATGCCAGCATCACGCAACCATGTAGACGATCGTACTGTCCTGTCCGGGGCAGGACCCGGGCTAGGAACGGCGACTCTGAGTAAGTACTTACCCACATTTCGGTCATTCGAGCGTTCTGTTATGGTGCCTGTAGGAGATCAGTCAGAAATAATGTTCTCTACGTGTCGATTCTTTTTAGCCCTTTGGCACCGTGGCCCCGTCGTTTGCGAGGAATCTCTCGAATGTAGTAGGTCGGAGATGATCTTACAGATGAACCAGTCCAGTGGGAAAATACTCAGGGAATCGCGGGCATTTTGAACCTGAATCCGGTCATTGATCAAGAGGACCCCCAATGCTACGGGCTCAATAATCAATAATCGAGAAGAAGACCGCTCCGACGGAGTACGAGGATTGGTAGAGCTGAAGAAATTTGGACCTCTAAGTGATTGTAGGCACTTGACAAAATCCGACTCTAAATCCATCAGGCCCTCGGGAGCTTGTCGGCTTGTTGTCGGCAGCTGTCGGCAGTTGGTTGGTAAGGTAAAAGTGTCGGCGAATTCCGGGTCTTCCCAGCTGTACAGCTCGTCCTCAACTCGTCCTATTACAGATTTACATTCATCTTTCGCCTTTCTTTTCTGGAAGCCTTCAGCTGTCCTTTTCCACAGATCTAGCCAGAAACACATCTCATGCTGTGAAACGGTGCTCTGTTTCTGTTCACCGGCACAACAAACACTTACCAAACCTCAACCCTTCGATCCCTTCTGCTTATTGTCAACCAAGCATTGGGTAGATGTAATGATGCATCTCATCACAGGAAGCCTCTGAGCTCTATTGTTCATCAAGATGGTAAGATTTTTAGTGCTCTACTTAGGCGGTACCAACGTACCATTTCCGGGATCATGGCAGCAGCGACGTGGTGAGCACGTCCCGATGGATCGCGTGAACGACAGCAAACATGTATCCAGACATGGGTAACTCGGAAGTCCAAATTGATTGATTCTTGTTGATTGTGCTGTACACCGTAGACGCGCAGACACTGGGGTCAGCTGTCTATAAAGTCAGACTGGTCATTCGTTCCGTGAATAAAAACACCTCAGCACCTTGTCGGACGGATAATCACTACGTGGATTAAAAGACCCGAGATGTCATCTGCATCGGATCATCCTGGTACGATAGTCGAGTTCGTCGCAGTGCTTGCAGATACTGGCCTTTATGGAATCACAATCATGCAAACGTAAGTTGGTCATGTTAGATTATTATTCCCTGTCTCCTTCAGATGGTCAAGGACCACAGCACTAATGGCAACCTTTTCGGTTCGTTTTCACTAGCTTCCTATACTTTGTCTAGTATGACTTCAAAAATCTCGTTGCAATAATTTTTTCTCACTATCTTTTCAACTTAGCCACTCTCGCCATGACGGATGGACGAAGCGTTTCTTAGTAAGCCATGCTTGTTACTTGACTATTCTATCCGAATTCCACAGTTATATTCAGACTGATCATCTGCTTTCAGGTTATCTATTTGCTGTACGATTCTACGCAACACCAGTAGCTCACTGCGATATCTCATTCACTGCTGTGATTTCGTCTACAGCTGCATGAACACCGTCCACGAAGTTTTGGTCAACAGGGGTTGTGCGTGCTATCCTCCAGATACCGCTCATCGGAAGAATTGATGTATAATTGATATTTTTCTTAGTTTGGGTCTTGATATCTCGAGTTGATGACCCATTTGTACTGTCTCAGTAAGTGCGCTCCATGATACCTAACAAATATCTACGGATATTCAATGCCACCCTTTGATACTAGAGAATATCTAGTACGTTGATTCTTGGCCCAATCAGCTCGAAGGCTGAGCAGTTTCATCATACAGTGGGGAGGATTGTTCACAGTGAGTCTTGGATCACCACCTCCGTCACCGGCACGCTGCGCTCACCGGACTCCAATCTCTACAGGCACTGGTCGCCTTGCCCACACAGCTTTTCTTTGCATACAGAGTTTGGCAGTGTATGTCTTATGTTTGATGTTATATGTCGGAACTCGTATCTGAAGAGCAGGTTTAAATATCCTAGTCAGTGGAAATAAGTGGATATTTCCAGCGATATTTGTAGGTTTACCGAGCCGCTAGAGCGTATGATTCAAACCTCTGACCTGACACTCAGGTTCCGTGCTCCCTGTTTCAGTTCGGTAGGATTTCCAACTTGATACATTTACTTTGATCGTCACTGACATTGTGATTGTATGTAGCGGGATATATTGGTGGGTTGCATTGACCCTCTCATCAATTGCATCTCTGACTCATTAAGCTGATGTAAACACGCTACAGCATTTATTGCACTCTGGTACGTTTTGGATTCTATGTAAATCACACGCTTGCCTTACTATGAGGGCATAGTCTCAACGG
The DNA here is from genome assembly GCF_000264905.1 of Stereum hirsutum FP-91666 SS1. Classification (NCBI taxonomy): domain Eukaryota; kingdom Fungi; phylum Basidiomycota; class Agaricomycetes; order Russulales; family Stereaceae; genus Stereum; species Stereum hirsutum. The sequence continues at coordinate 578,804 of NW_006763131.1, forward strand.
TGGGCCCACCGCACAGATTATCTTCGCCATAGAGGTAAGTCAGATCAGCTTTTAAATGCGATACGAAAAAAACTGATTGATGGCCTACTGGGAAAGAAATTGCCCATGGCGTTTTGGGGTGTTAGTGCAGCCGAAGACATGCTGATCTCTCTTGCCTTAATGTGGTTCATATGGCGCAAGCGGGCTGGGGTAGGGTTTGACAGGTAGTTTTCCGGTTGATGTATACGTCGTCTTCTAATCCATCCTCTTGTGCAGCACGAACCGTATCCTGCATCGACTTTCAGTTTTCGTAATCAATACTGGCCTCTGGACAGCTCTCTGTGCACTATTTGTCATCGTAACGGTGGGTGGTACTGGTATCTTATTCGTCTCATAACAACTGAAGACTTCTTCAAGATGGCAGCATACCCACAAGTTCAGATTTATGTCTCGCTATACTTCATCCTTTGTCCATTGTACTGTAACGCTCTGATCGCCAATCTGAATGCCCGGGCATACATACGTGGAGAAGACGTATACCAATCTGAATTCCATGACGGTATGCAGTTCGCAAGCAATCACAACGTTCCGGTGAGTGTATAATCGTGAAGACATGATTCCAGCTAACAAGATTCGCTAGTATGGGACGCAGCAGCAGATTTCTCTCAATGCTGTTGGAGAACAGTCGGACCCTTCTCAGACGACGCTGGAGACTAGAATAAATATCAAGCCTGGGAGGTCAGTCGAGGGATCGAGCGTTTGAACAACTATGACGATCTCAAGTCATATGTTATGACTTGCATTATGTGAACACCACGTCTAATATGTTTTCCCTTTGGCACCTTACTTTTGAAATGTTATTTATTTCAGTCCGATCCGGACACTATAGGCATCTCGTCGAAAGAGGAGACGCATCATCGGGCTAACCTCCTGCGTATATCATTCGCACCACTATATTTACTTACCACATGAATACGACAATCCAATGTTGCACGAGCTGATTCCTCGTGATATGACAGAGGTTCGCAATTGATCTCAGTAACTCATTACTCGAGGTGATGATTTCAACACAATCGCATTTCGACAACATGCAATCAGGAAGGAGGTTTGGACCCGAAAAATTCAACATTACTCCTCTCTGTTTTCTGGATGACATATACTGTAGCCTCGCCGTCCTACATAATTGTATTCATCTCCGTTTGTGTAGCATGGGGCCCGTAACCGAAGTCGATCGGCGACAATATCGTTTTGACCTTGCTCATGATTGGGATGAGTCGACGCTCGCCGACTGACACAAAAATTTCTTATTGAGACAAGAGACAACGAAAACAAAACGCCAGACGTAAGCTATATGATTGCCCTGGAATGTACAGATACATGGTCCTCTCCTTCACAGCCGTGCCTCACCAGGCCAATCATGATGTTACGACCCCTATCAACTCCTTCTCCAACAAAGCGACCGCGTGTTCCAACTCATCCTTGGGATGCCCCGTCGAAGCCCATTCACTATTCTGCTGAATCTCCTTCGCAAGCCTCGTCAGATCCCAGTCGCTCGAATCTGAGCCACGTTGAGAGTCATGGAATGCATATTGCAGGCCACCACGGCGCGATCGCTCAAGAACATCATAAGCGAATGGTAGGCGGATTTGAGAATACACTTTCAGAGCTCGAGGCGCGTTGTCTCGTGTGACACCGGGATGTGAAAGAAGGTTCGACAGGACGTAAGCATCCTGGGGAACGGATACAGCGTGGTGAGTTACACCCGAGAGAAGAATGACGGATCGGCGCACTGTACCTCGATGGCTTGTGCCGCCCCCGCTCCTTGAAATGGGGTCATAGCATGGGCCTGGATGAAGTTCAGTATCCAGAGCATATGAACAATCGTACACTGGTAAGGAAAACAACGCACTGCATCACCCAGGAGCACCACGCGTGAGTCGACGAAAGACGGCAGCCCATTTACAACGTTGACGGCCCATTGATTGACAGTCAGGCCGTCCATACACTTCAAGATAGTGATCACGATCAGAATTCAAGAGTAATAACACAAAGGATACGGAGTGACATACGCACCCCAATGAGGTCTTGGACTTCGGGCTCCCAGCCACGGAATGACTCTATCACTGCCTTAGTATCGACGTCGGTAGTGATCCAGGGTTCAGGGTACACAGTTCCTTCCCTGTTATAGTCAGCCTCAAATACAGCGACGTTCACGAGGCGACCTTGCGAGATGGGGTAGACCATCAGGTGCTGTAAAACGAAGTTCAAAAACAAAATTGAATCAGACAAAGGACGGGTTATGATGTCTGAGTACTTACACGGTCTTTTCCTAGATACTTCGAAGCACTCAGTAAACAAATCTAGGCATCATCATGTTAAGAAAAGAAGACTAACTTGAAGATTCCTAGTGAAGGCTCGATGATTTGGAGATATAGCGCGGAGTTTCTCTGCGGGAATGAGAGCTCGTAATACGAGAACTCCACTCCAGCGCGCCCTAATATGTGATCGCAGCTCCGATGCTCTGAGATTCTCGCCGTCTAGCTCCTCCTTTGTCGCCAGTGCCTCGAACATAGATGAGCGGACAACGGATTTCACTCCATCCGCTCCGATGAGAATGTCGCAGGTGGCACTAGAGCCATCTTCGAAGTGTAGGGTGATGGGCTCAGAGGCCTTGTGAGGTGATTCCTCGTATGCAACCAGGCGTTTAGACGGGAATGTTGCACAGCGAGAAGACAAACGTTTCATAAGAACCCCGTGGAATTCTGAGCGCAGGAAAGTTGTATATCCGCCTGACGAAAAGTGAGCAACACAGAATGCTTGTTGGAAGGACGCCAGTCTCTCACCTCGAGTCATAGTATCCATGAAACTTATACCTTCACCTTGGTCCGACTTACGACAGTGCGTAGCGGGGACTTGGAAGGAAAAAATTGTTTTAGAGAGGGAGAAAATGTCTGGAAGAATGTTCTTTTACCCATGTCTTCGGAAGGGGACGCGGGCAAAAGCTGCAACAAGTCCTCCTCTAATCCTAGCTGCCTGAGAACCATCCACCCTCTCCAAGTCACCCCGATACCAGCACCAATCTCGGCGAACTTAGAGGCAGCTTCGAAGACGTTAACCTCGATATTCTTACACAGCCCAAGGGCGTATGCCGCAACTATACCCCCAACGCCACCACCACTACAACCAGGACAGGATCAGGGACCAATCGCTTCATCATCCGTCAATTCGAGGACCTACTCACCATACTGCTACTCGCATTTTGTGAGGTGTGTTGCTCATTGTCTCCAGTGCGACCACTTGAACGTAGAAAAGTTTAGGAAACTGACAAGATACAGAGGGATGACTAATCCCTAATCCTTTACGCCGTTCTTGCAGGCTCAGCGAGATCGATGGTGGAAGGTGTGGGACCTTGCGAGTATGAAACAAGTTTGAGATTCAATCCGGATCCTTCCTTCCATTCTGCCAGAATCTGAGAAGTCGATGCTGGGAGTTGCTTGTAGCGTGAGTGTTCTATAAGGTACGTAGGCATGCTCAAGACCCCGAACACACCAATTTGTCATCAGACGTACACTCTCACGATCTCCAACGCTTCGAGTTCGACTACACCTTAGGTCTCGCTTCTCGGGCACTACATACACCGTAACCTGACTAGAGATCTTATCGTCAACTCTTCATATTTCTTATTGTGATGTCTCGAGCGCTGGATTCAACCTGTATTTCGTTCTGCCAAAGCACTTTGGTCCTGCTCTCACAAGTCGGTATCGATCTTCGTCTTTCCTCAACTACATTTTTTACGATTTTCTATCGCAGACATGTCAGCACCCATACGATACGCCATCATTCTATCCGCCGTTCTCGTATCAGGTCTGCTTGTCCTCATCGTCTCGCTCAACCTGAGCTCATCCAGCTCTGCTTCTACGGAGGGCATTCGTAAGCAATCGTTCAATAGTATTTCATTATATAACTGATCAGGCTTTCGTAGGTTTCGATTTCCACAATACGGCGCCGACATGGGACATCGGTCCTCTACCTGATGTGCTCATGTTCGTAGAGAGTACCGCCAATTACCAGCTCAATACGTCTGGTGCCACTGAGCAGTGGTCGGCCCTAGTCCCCCATGACGGCATCATTCATCTCGGCGCAGAGAATCAGCCATTCATGTTGTCGATGTTTCACCAATTGCGATGTCTGGACATCATCAGACAAGCATACTCCAGCCACCACGACGAGGCTTCTGTAGCTATCAGCCATCATTGCCTGAATTACCTTCGGCAGATGGTACTCTGTCGGAGAAATCTACGCCTCGAACGCGTCGTGGATCCTGTCCAACTACCATCTGTTCAGCCATGGGGTAGGCTCACGTGTAGGGACTGGCGTATGGTGTATAGAGAGGCTGAGCGGAATGCAGCAGAGCATCAGGCCCGGGGGTGGGCCCCGCTAGAGGTCGACAATCAACTTTGACTGTGAGCTATTGGTCTCTTCCCATATTCTGAGCGTTGTTGACTTCCTACTATCTGCAATCCGCAGCCCTGCTGATGCGCAAACTACTAGATCGATGAGTTTTGATGATGCTGTATCAATTTACTGATTGGCGACGTCAGAGAGCCCGATTTCATGACAGGCTCGTGCGCGAGACGTCCTTGTCGGCGAGTGCAAGCGAAGTACTATCGAACCCCCAAGTGCTGTATAAGATACAACTCGATTGGTATATCATGCTTTAGGCAGCGTTTCATGGCGCGTATACAGTAGAGGTGACCACCTCACCATAATGAAGTGCGTGGTTCGTCGCTTACTCCACGTCTCTCATAATACGCCGGGTGTGCGAATAGTGAAATTCCCCGTTACGCAATCTTTCCTGTATCAGTTCTTTCTGTTGGAAAGCCGTGCAGCGAGGGAAGGCAGAACAGGATGCCTGAGATGTTACGTACCGGAACTGCTGAGAGCTTTGCATATGGAATTCTGACGGGCCGCACATTGTACGAACGAGACTGAAATGGCAACGCGGTAGTTGAGGTCAGTCTCATCCGGCTACTTCCCATGAAGACGAAAACTGATACCACTACCTTGTACCTTACTGTATGAAACGGTCGGTCACCATATCCATGTCATTCCTGGGAGTCGTGAGGGACATCGTGGGTGCTGTGGGCTCCAGAATTGAGATTTCAGCGTTCACAACCATTTCAGCTGCCTAGTATTCTCCTTCACCGTTTAGCAGCACTCTCCGACACTGTTCTAAGAGTTTCGGATCGTATAATAAGCTGGGCTATTTCGAAAATGTGAGAGGGCTCGAGGCACACTTACTACGGGGTTTTGGTCCTGAGACTACCGGTCTTCGGGTCCCCGTCAGATGCAAGCGATACGCCAGACGGCGCACTGGTGTTCTGCTTACTGTATCTCGGACCTGGAGTCAGGCGCAGAATCGACCCATCATCGGAATCGTCGCGGTACTTCCTGCATCGATATCTCATACCTCACGCAACACTGATCCTCGGACAATCGCACTGATACCACCCTATACCACCGCGGTATCATTTCTCCACGAAGACGATAACTTCCCGAAGAACTGCATCCGATTTTGCCAACCCACTGACAATTAACCGCGCATGAGCGCACCATGCGGTACCATCATAACGCAGTAGGTATACTACTAGAACAGGAGAATCGGGAATGAGTTACTAGTAACAATCTGATATAAACACTAGAGTCCCGCCAAACGAGTGGGTCTAACTAGTTTACAGCAAGGCATCTTCTCACTCGGACACCGTAATCTCTCGTAATGTCAGATCATACTCAAGCGCCAGTCCCCAACTATCCCCTGTTCTGTAACGAATCGTCTCACCAGAACTTGTGATCTTTCCGGAATCTGGAACGTCGGCACATGCCTCATGCTATCCCAAGGAGTGTATGATAGGTATGCGTAAACACAACTCTATCATGAGTAGACAATCAGCTCTGCTTTTTCTGCGCCTCGATCTTGCCCCACCGCGCCTCTCCAGTCTTAACGACGTCCGCTCTTACATTCGGAATGACCTCGGTAGGGATCATAGGCTCTGGACAGTCTGGCTTGATAACCGCCTATACTCTTCATCGCGATGGATTTAACATCGAGGTATTGACGAGGGACGTCAGCGTTGGTGGGGTATGGTCAAAAGCGCGCGTTTACCCCAATCTCCGTCTCAATAAGTGCGTTGTAACATATCGTCTCAACCCAGCATTCAACTGACGTCGTACCCTTCCGTAGTGTTCACGGAGAATACAGATTCTCAAACCTTCCGATGGACCTACCGCCGGACTCTGAGCAGACGGGAGGCAGGCTCACTGGGCCTGGCATGCAGTGTTATATGGAGACTTTCGCAGACAGATTCTTGAATGGCTGTATTCGATTTCAAACCGAAGTACTTCAAATCTCACGAGACGACGAAGCCCAACTGTGGCGCATTGCCATCCGAGATATCAAGAGTGGGTCCGAGACGACCTTGACTTACGATAAAATCGTTCTTTGCACCGGCGTGAGTGTCCACCTGCGCCCATCTCTTCTTATAACGACCAGCTTACCTATCGTCCAGGGCTGTAGCACTCCAAAGATTCCCGACGTGTTGTCGCAACGTGCCGCTCATGATGCCGAGTTCGCCGGAATGGTGTTCCATTCAATCCATTTCCGAGCTCGCCTCGACGAGCTCTTAGCGTGGACTAAGGGTTCTACAGACTCCCATTTGCCTAGCTCCACTCCGTCTGTCGTGATTGTTGGAGGTGGTAAGTCTGCGCAGGAGTACGTTCCCTTCCCCCATTATGAGTACCCTTCAATAGTCTGATAGTTTGATCCTTCCAGTATCGCTGCATACCTTGCGAACGAAGGTCGCAAAGTATCCATCGTCTTTGAGAAGGCGGACCCCTTCACTGCCGGCGCAAAGCCATTGCCTGGCTTTATTAGGAGAAGCAGGTCTGTATATATTGCTCACCATTATTTTGATTACGATTGATTTTGTCGGATAGGTTACTATCGATATTTTCTCCCCACATACAGCTAAACACCTGGCTCGAGTAAGTGAGCTTATGATGAGTTATTCGTATCTGACATGTTCCTGTCAGGTGGTTCCTTCACAAGACGTGGCTCGGGAACAAAATTGTTTCTGGCATGTGGGATTCGATGGCTACCGGTGCAGTACGTCTTATTAGCCTTCATGCTGCCTAGGTCCATTGATTTCGTGTAGTTTGAAGCAGCTGGTGTACCAGAAGATTCTCCTTTACGCCGCACCCATTCGATGTTTTGGTCCATCCGCACGAATGACGAAGGTGTCCCACGTCCGAATGGGTTTCACGCTTTAGTCAACGAAGGCAAGATCGACCTAATCGCACCGACACGAGTGGAGAATTACGGCACGGACGGTCACTCCGTCGTTCTCAAGAACGGTACGACCTTGCGCGCGGACGCAGTCATCCTCGCGACTGGCTACTCATCGTCTTGGGATCACCTCTTCGATGGTAGGTCGCAACCATCGTCCACACAAGTCGCTATTTATTTTCTTGTGTAGATCATACAAGCGAGAACCTTGGGCTCATGCGTCACCCACCTATGGGGTCAAAGACTTATAATTGGGGCTACACGACACTAGCCAACCCGCCTTCTGCTCACCCACAGGAAGACCAATGGGCTTCATCAATTTACCGTGGTCTAGTGCCTGTCAAAAATCTGCTCCGTCGTGATTTCGCCGTCAATGGCGGTATTGTACGTTTCTTCACCAGAAGTTCCTCGTCTTTCTGTTCATTGACCTACATCTACAGTTTTCACCAAATAACGGCTACACGTGCGAGGTTGCCTCACATTGGATATCGTCTTATTTCCTGGGGGATTCGATGCGTTTGCCTTCGACGCTCGCTGAGGGATACGAACATACCGAGCGTAATGCGGCCTGGATGCGCCGAAGATATCCAGATCAGTTATTGTGGATGGATGAGAGCTACACGACTTCGATCGCTTGGTGGACGTACGTGTTTTATCCCCGGATCAATTCTAACAAACATGTCTAACATAATAGTTCGATGTAGCTGGCCACAGGTCGTCGACGAGCTGCTCGAAGACATGGGGCTGCGCTCCATGAGAAGTGGGGGGAACTGGTTGACTTGGCCTTTTAAGGTCATAGATTTGAGCGAGATCGCTACTCTCAAGGAGGAACGTGATGCGAGGCAAGGTCGTTGACCTCTCATCTTTGGCTTTTCGTTCTCTTGGAAATCATGTTGGATTGAGGTCTCCTCGACGAGTTTTCCTGTATCATATATCCTGGCCTTTGAGCTCTATCTTGTTCATCCTTCGGAAAGGAACCCATACGTGAAGGGCTACTAATTGATGTAATCCAATTTTTGGACTACTAGCTCAAACTTCATCTGTCAACCTTACACTGTTCTACCCACCGACAGGACACAATGCGACAATGTGCTCGAACGGCGTAGACCAGCGTAGACCACTGAGTAAACACATTTTGTATGACCCACTGGTATTATCTCGCTGCCAAAGTCACGACGCTCCTTTTGTCAGCGAACACCCGTTGGTCAAACCAGAGCCAGTGCCTCTGTACAGACGTGGAGATGATTGGCGTGTGCGACGATTAGTGTTCAGGTGACTACTCGGACATTGACAAGGGCCGGTACTAAAGTAGGTACTTGATGCATTCACCTAAGGACCTGGGATCATGGAAGCCGAGCACGATGCAGTCTTGATGAAGTCCTCCCGAACAGTTTTAACGTGCTTGCCAGTTTGTTGCCAGTGTACGAGCCGTATCGCAAGCAGTCGAATCGTGGTGCTAGTGGCGGCGCCTAGCCAGGAACCTATTCTCATGAAACATAGGTGGATATTTATAACATAGGTGGATATTTATAAGGCTCCTACCGACTTGGTTATCCAATTGCCTGGAAGTATTTATACCATTTCGCTATCAGTCTGCGGGCCACACAAGGGCCACACACATTTCTTGGGTGAGGACCCATGCCGGGAACTGCCGACGAGTTTGCTTGCATCACCACTTCCTTCCACCGCACCAATTACTCCTACTGGTTTATCCTGGTTTTCTCTAGAATGACAACCAATGCTCAATCCGACTAAATGTGGGAGATTTGATCATCTCAAACTTGATAGACTCAAGCTGGGCCCTCAGCGATGTCCTGCTTCGGCAGACACTCATCGAACAACGCACACAAATCAGAAGATCCGAGTCTCATTATACGAAGCATAGCAGTAGATGAGGAACAATACCTTTTCTGGTCGTTATCATAGTCAGCCAAAGGACAGAACGGTGCGTGTGCTTAAACTGCAAATAATGCACCTCATCGAATAACAGCCTCTTTCTTATTCTATCGTAGCTGGAACAGTACCCCGCCCCATCAGTCTCTACGGCGCCCTGTGGCCTACGAAGGTGCACACCAATATCTCTACGGTGGAGCCATTCTCCATGTTTCTGATGTCATGGCTCCCTTGCTGAATATAAAGCCGTAAGCCGTGACACGCTATAAAATCATGTGTGCGTGGGCTGCAGGAGTCGCCACAACAGCATCGTCGTCATTCCAAACTTCAGTCTTGTTCCTTCACAACCTCCAAGTTGATGCTGCGTCTCACGAATAGCTGTCTCCTCGTCTGTTTCTCCGCCGCATGTCCAAGTGCCCGAGCGTAGAACTAGCTCTGCTTCTCATGTCATACATCCAATAGGACCTCCCCGAGAACCGTCTACAGAGGATAAATGGCAGAGCTTGCCACTTCTTGCCAAGTGGTAGAAATTGTCTGTCTTTGATCTTCTTTGACCACTGCCTGAGACGGTGGCCACTCGGGATGCGCTGCTGCAGATGGCTCGGCGAGCTAGGCTGTTAGCGACGTACCTTTGTCTCTCCTTGCATATGGCTTCGCCGGTCTAATCCTACGGACCAACTTGCAAGGTAGCACGTGGCTGCGAGTCAACCGCTGACGGGTCATACGCGCATTCTTCTCGGTCCAAGAGAAGGAGCGTCTTCGCGTGTAGCTCATCGACCACGATGGTGTAAGATACTTTATGCGCACCAACAAATGGTCATACGTCGTGCACAATGTCTCTAAGCCTGTGTCGCCGATCCCAGAGGACCCCTGAAATATTCCATGGTCAGCTCGACGATCCGCCGTCCGTGCCACAAGACCAGAAAGACCCCGTATTTTCCCACTGTATATTCTCCCGCATGTACGCGAACATCCATTTCTGTTTGCTGTGGTGCTGCTCATGAATGTTTGGGAGAAGCACGGTTGATGCGAGCCGCTCGTTGATCATCTCCGTCCCTCCGAGAGCTCTCCGTGGTACCCCTGAGCGAGTTCCTTTTATACTGCGTCGAACTTCTCTTCTGCTAGTGCTACACTCGAGCTCATTGATCCCAGCCATCCGTGCCCAGGCATCTGCTCTCAACAAAAATGGCGCTTGGATCGCAGCTATACACCTTTCTGCTTCTCGCGCCCTTGTCTTTTCTCGCTATTACCTGTCAAGGAGCGAGCGTTTCCTCAAGTCCTTCCCAAACTTTCAACGGTATCGGAGGCTCCGGCGCTTGGTGGCCCACTGACCTCTTCAACTTTCCCGATGACGTCAGGCAAAACCTCAGCACTCTCTTGTTCGACCAAAGCGGTATGGGGCTTTCTAGCTACAGGGTTCGTTACTGCCGCGCTCTTCCTCTTGCTGCACTTTATGACATCTATCTTTTGTAGTACAACGTCGGTTCTGGCGGTGAGCGACTCTCCTCTCTCAACAGGATGTACTTGAAATCATTTCGTTCCTATTTCGTTATCAGGGGTGAACGTATCCAATCCCACCCGCGCAATACAGTCATTCTGGGTGTCTCAAGGAGTTTACAACTGGGACGCGGATCCAAGCGGTGTCTACTTCATGCAGCAGGCCGCCCAGCACAACGTCCCATCCATCACTGCTTTCGTCAACAGTGCACCTGCCGTTTTGACCTCTGGTCATGCAAGCTGCAACGGCGACTTTGTGACCGGTTCGTCGAAATTATTGCACCCAGGTTGTCGACACGGACTCGTGACCTTCGCTGATTGTATTGCCGCTGACATTTAGGTACTGGGAACGAGTACGGCCAGTTTGTTGCCGATGTTGTCTCCCACTGGAGAGGCCAGGGGATCAACATTACTCGTGTTTCACCCATGAACGAACCTGACAGCACTTTCGGGCCGTCGCCTTGTGGTCAGGAGGGAATGGCTGTCGCTCCCAGTCAGGTACATAATATCGTCTCCAAGAAGCCAGCATCTTGACTAACGGAGTCGCCTTGTCTGTCCTGCATTTTCTTTCATCTCGCCCATGAAAGCGAGCTGAGGTCGTCAACGGGCTTTACCAGGCCCTCGAGAACAACGGGCTGACGGGGACTGTCGGTATCATTGTAGACGAGTCTAACACGATGGAGAAGGCTACCAGCGAGTATTCTGCCTGGCTCCCACAGGTCAAAGACAAGGTCATTGGACTCTCGTCGCTTTCTATGTGCGCTACTACTGACGAATGTTGGTTTTCCTTCAGGTCTCCGCCCTATGTCACCATACCTACGAGTTCCCCAGCGACAGTGAATACACTTCCTTTGTACAGGATGTACAGGCGAATTACCCTGGGATAGAAACGTGGATGTCGGTTCGTATATTTTAAATACCTCACATCATCATTATATGCTGAAGCACGCCACAGGAGATATGCTGTTCCTTGGGACAGCCTGATGGTTCTGGCAAAGGCTACGGCGGAGGCTACGATCCTACGTACGCATATTCCTTATTTTCACAGCGTGTCTTGGTGTTCATGAGATGCACGCTAGGATCACCAACGCTTTGATGTTCTCTGGCATGGTTTTCCAGAGTCTCGTTCTTGCTGGAGAACCACATTATGACGTAGGTTGTTGAACATGCTACAAAACATCTCATGTCTGACATATGATATGTACAGTTCTGGACATTGGTATCCAATGGTGCGTTATAAGTCCATCAACTCTCCACGAGTATCACAGCTAATGGCTGTTACTCCTCCACTATAGCAATCGGATGCTCCCCTGGCTCGAGTTCTTCGTGCAACCCCAGCGTGGCAAACAGTGGTGGATGGACGGTAAGCGTCTTGATACAAACCTCCAACAATACGCGCAGTGCTGACTGAGCGGGACCAGGATGGACTCATATATTACGACTCGAATTATGCTTCAAACGGAAACCACAACCTTTGTCAGTTGCTTCCTTGTCATGAACTCTTTCAACCTACTAACATCGGACATACTCAGACTTGACGAAACACTTCTGGACCTATAAACATTTTGGCAACTTTGTTAAACGTGAGTAGCTAGTCGTGCATGTTCTATTTCACTTCCAGTGGCTTTAACTATTGTCTCATACCATTGTACTCTTCGCAGCCGGTAGCCAACGTCGCGCCATCACCGGTGATGGTTCTACCGAGACCATGATGGCCGTCACCGACTCCAGCAACTACTACGTTCTCGCCATGAATACAGGAACCAGCTCAACTAGCCTCAGCCTTACCTTCCCGGAAACCGTCTGCGGTACGGCAGCTGTACGCACGTCCTCGAGCGAAGATTTCACCTCTATCGGTGCGGCCACACAGTCGAATGGGGCGTGGACGCTGCCGTTGAACGCGTTGAGCTTGACGACATTCACGTTCAAGAAGGGGTCTTGTCAGGCATTGTAGGATTGTGGGGAGGAATAATACGTCGTGTAGATGTTTTGGAAGTATTTTGGAATGATGAATTCGTTGTGCAAGGACATCGGCATTGTTGAGGAGCATCAGTGTGGCCCATCGGTGCCATTTGAGACCTTTCAGTTTCTTTGACGAGCTGAAGCCAGAAACTCGACAAACGGCAACTATTTTTTGAGTAACGCTACGATGACCCCATACACCAAACACACAGTACACTGATACAACATGTTCACCGCACCATAGTCCATCGCGGTAGCGCAAGAAAGTCCATCATAGTAAAACAAGAAAAGTCCAGAGAAAGAGTCCGTGATCGTAACAAATGTTCTTTCTGTCCATGATATACCCGTGTTTTATATAAAGTGACTTTTGGGATCCATCGTTTAACAGAAGGAGACGGTGTAGGAGGTGCCAGTCGCACAGGTGGAGGTGTCGCCACATCCGGTTCCATCCCCAGCAGCGTTCGTGCAGGAAACGGCACCGGTCGAGCCTATAGGCCCAAATAAAAAGCATAATACCATCACGATGAGAAAATTCTCCAGTGAATGAATGTGAATAGAAGGACAACATACAAGAACTGTCAGGGGTGATGGTGGTGACCAAGTTGAAACCGTCCGCCACGCTGGGATTGAAGAAGTCCAAACTTGAGAACCTAATATAGTGTCACATTACGCGTCAACAAAGCAGTGTTCAAGACCTGTCCCGAAAGTATACGCACCCATCAATAGTGAACTGAGCGATAGTAGGGCCAGTCAGAGAAGGTCCGGTGCAGTTCACGCCACCTGCCGAACATTGGCCTGAGGAACAGTTGCCGTCCGAATCACACCCTTCCCTCCCCCAGATCCTTCCACTGTACCCATCAGGAAGACTGACGGTATTCTGGCTGCCAGCGGAAAGAGCGAAGCCGCCGAGTCCATTGTCAGCAGCGGGGAAGATGGCAGGGTCAATCTGATCTCCGCAGTTGTTAACGATCGTGACCGAACTGTATCAGGAGGGGGGAGGATAAGAAGTAAGTCAGCGCTCAGAAAAAAGCTGAGTTGAGAAAGCGTACGTTGCGACGACCGAAGTGACTGCAGCGGCAGCAAGGATGACGACGCGGGCGAAGAACATGACGGGGTTCGTGAGAATCGACGTGAAGAAGAGCGAGGGCGAAGAGTGTGAGGTGAGAAATGTGTGAGGAGTGAGTGCACAACATCCAACCTTATATCTTTATATACTGCACCCTCAATTGCGATACACGGACATGCGTTGGCCGCGCGTGACATCGTATGCGGTCATAACAGCTTCGACGGAGGTCCAAGACCACACCAGGCCATCAGAGGCCGTCCGAATCAGCGCCTTGAACGAATCGACGTGTGTCGGACGCTAGATGTCCTCCACGTGAAGTCCGAAGAACTCCACTATAATGTGAAACTGCAAGCAATATCTAGAAGGACCTGATCATGACGGAGGTCGGTGATATTGAGTGGAGGATCAGTGCTATATCGATGTGGCACACCATATGCCTATGCAGCATATTACTGGTAGACTGTTCTTCAGTCTAGCCCAACGGTCGCTCCATGAGAGAGAAGTATGCAAAGATACTTAGAGTGAATACAGAACAAAACAGATAAGAACAGTCCTCTAGTCCAGAGTTCAATACGCCACGAAGATGCCGTCCAACAGTCCAATTTGAGAGAGTGAGGTAAATGGAACGCCGCCAGCATACGTTATGACCCTAGTTTCGCTCAATTCATAGGTGGCCCGTGATGGAAGGTCAACAGAAGTTCTAAGTCTGGAAGAGGAGCGCGGGTCATGAAAGGTCATGAAGGACGTTAGCTTTCTGTGGGTGTGGCGAGTGTGGTGTCCGAGTCGTCTGGCGTCGCTGAGACGAGAATTGTTATCCCTGAGGGCTATGTATGTTAGTATTGCCTCGATGCATCAGAAAGATCGAAGTCGGTGTTATAAAATGGGTAGGAATTCAAAGCAGGTCAAAGCCGCCACAACCGGAGGCGGTCCACTACATACTGCGGGGACGCATTTAGATTGCTGCATATACCAAGCTTATGTCACTTCATCGACATCCAACGAGTGATGAGCTCAGTTTCTATTGCAGACTGCGATCGCAGGCGTGCAGCCAAGTGCAGAGACTTAGATGATATGGCCAGTGTGGCCATGCACGTAACTGTGTATTGTTCGATAGGGCATGGTGATGGCAGCGGAAAGCGCATGGTAGAACTAGCTGAAGAATGACTGTCTATTAGAAGGGATTTGACACGGCGAAGGAATTCTAGGCGCGATGCAGTATAACATGAGCGGAGATGACAACCAGCTGGGAACAGCGAGGGAAGTTTGAATGATGGGGGGACGTACAATGCGGCGATTCGACTAGAGAAAACTCTGATACCATGTATGGCCCGCTGATAGTTGGCCACGATGTATCAAAATAAACCCATAGCGAGAATGATTTTCTCTCCGATTGACCGTCTGGAGGAATAATGAACGAGGGACAGTCAGCAGCCGCCAATCACGGCCACTCGCCCCCACTCGAGCAGAACGAAAGAACGAAGGAACGTGTGCTACAAGAGATTTTCTGACTTACGGAGAATCCCTTCTTAGCTTCGTTGGCTTGGCATCCCAAACGACAGCCTCTTTCACGACAGCCTCTTCCCGAAATCGAGACACGGTATGTTCATGTATGCCACATTCCGTGAACATCAAGGTGTCCAAATGTACCCCGCTCTCCGCTCTGAGCGTCAATACGTCGAGTAAGGTATCGAAAGGCTCGTCCTCGTCCACGTCTGGTGGGCTAGTCGGGGGGACCCTAGGATATGAAGGTGGCGCAGGGCGGGAATGATGTGGCCTCAACACATCTTCCATTGACGCTGTGACGGTCATTATTGCAGCAGCGGAGTCCAGAATGAGGTAGGTCAAAGCTGTCAGGTTCTCGAGTGCGGGAAGAAGAAGCGGTTCCGATGGATCTTCCTTCAAGTGTACGGAGAGCGTGAAGTGCTGTATTCCAGCGACGCGCAATGCTTCAAAAAGTTCGCGCAACATCAAATGAAACATGTCCGTGACGGTGAGTTTGTACTCGCATGTGAAGTACAGCACAGGGTGTTGGGGACTTAGCAAGCGAGGCATAACGTCGGTGTGCTGAGAACTAAAGGAGGGTAAGATGATGTGGCCCGTGCGTGTGAGGCTTTCGCCTTTGCTGACATCGTTCAAGATGGTCAACGTGACGCACGGAAAGCTGAGTGCCTGACGGTTCTGATACACTTGCCCTCCGGGCATCACCTGGTCCCTCCGATGAAATGGTTTGAGTAAATTTTCGAAGTAATAGGATTTTTTGGCATGGATCCAATATCTATCCTCGTGGCTGAGCCGCGAACAGAGGATGGTAGGCCACTGTCGCGCCAGGGCTTCGCCCAGCCGCTTCGTGGCCCACCTCTTGCCCCCTTCACGCGCAGGGGCTTCGCCCCACGCGAATATCTGCAAGAGCCTTGTTAGGCTCATTATAAGTTCACTGCTGAATGTGTCCATCATTATTGATCTGTTCTAACTCATCGGGAAACCAGTCCGCCCCTAATTCCGCGCTAGCTGTCAGCTATTGAGGCGGCACTTAGCCACCCACCTCTCGACGCGTCCCGCTCATTAGCGCGTCTTAGCGCGTCGTTATGGCGAGGTGTTCCGCAGGCACCACAATAAAGGTGCACTCGTAGTACACTTTCTTTATTACAGTCATGGTCAGCAATGTCTACGCATTGGGCAGTCGCACTTCGACATACCCTCTGCTGACGCATAGATTATTTTATGTTGCTCTAAGACTGCACTTGTTGATGTACATTGTACATCTGTGTCCTATTTTTCCGACTTTTCCTCTCATTTATCTCCATGTCGTGCATATCTGTGGCGTCGGGCCACTGCCAGAAAGCCGCCAAGCCCAAGAGTTGACCCAAATTCCCGCTTGCCCTTTGAAGCGAGCGGGAATTTGGGCTCACAGCAGCGGCCCGTAAGGCCGTGGCGCACTCGCTCCAGCTCTAAGTACTCGCTCTTGTCTGAATCTGTCTGCTGGACTTCTGCTAATGTGTGTATATTAGAGAGTAGCATATAGTGTCTAGATTAAATTCAGGCTCAGAGAGCCGGATGAAAAGGCCAGGTGGTTGCGTATAGGAAACCTGACTGTTTGGTGTCAGGCCGTCTTCGGCCTGATAGAAATCAGTCAGGTTTTTCAAACTCCGCTGGATTTATCCGGTAAAAATTTCGTTGCTTTTGCGCCACAGACAGGATCTTTGCACTTCACCCTGTCTTTGCATGCTGCAGATCCTGCATACCATATAGCACTTGTAATTCAACCCACGGCACACATCCAATCTATATCATGGAACACTGTGGTTCGAAGGGTGAACCAAAGATAATGGCCATACATGGGCCACAGAGTTTAGCTCTACTAATATTGGTGCGCTTTTCGACACAACTGATAGATAAAAATAATGAGATAAACATATGGGACTCTGCGAGAGGCCATCAGCGTTCGACGATTCAGTGTGGTGACTTTGTCGAAATATAATGTAGCAGAAGACCTAAAGATCGCTGCTTGCAAGTGTGGGAAAATTGAACTAATGTAGTAGGACGTCTGGAAAACGCGATTCGGGTGTGGAGTGTGGGAGATTAGGCCTAATGTAGAAGGACGTCTGGAAAACGCGATTCGGGTGCCGAGGGTGGGAGAGTATGCCCAATGTGGCAGCTTAAGTGGTTGTAAGACCTGATCCCTGTAGGGACCAGGAATATGATCGGATGAAGGAGAATGCGCTGAGGATATTTTCGTCCCCAATGGTGTAGGACACATCGAGGTGAAGGTCCTTAGGGACATGGTACAGTGCGGAAGAATGCATGAAGGATATCAGGATTCTCGTTCCATAGACATCGCCACTTTCCGGATCCTCGCACCCGCCGGTTGAACACCGTCTACTCTGCTTAAGGAGACTAACCGCTGGCAGACATGGAGAACATTACTCCATGAAAATGCGGACCTCCATATTTCGCGCTTGAGGTCTTCGGGGGCTGTTCTGATCCAGAGGAACTGCATGATCTGTATGATGTCGGTACTTGGCTGGTTTGTGTGGCGCGAGTTGAGCGCCACATACATGGTCAGAGGTGCAGGTATGCGGGCGGAAGAAGTATAGTAGTGACACCGATTTCTGGCACGACAAGGTGGAAACAGTTAAGCAGTATGAGCAAACCCCGTCAACCTATGGTCCTGGTCGTCATTTCTACGGAGTCGTCTTCATGAAATCAACCATTGGAAGTTTGAATTTCGGTTCAGCTCGTAAACATCTGCAGAGGACTGTACTCTTTATCAAGCGGTGCATGTCCTTTGAACGCGCAGCATCCAAGAGAATAGACATGCAAAGTAAGTGCCGCCAATAACCGCCCAATCATTCTCCGTACGCCAGCGCCTCACTCCACTCCGGCCCCTCCAGATCCTCGAAAAATCCAATCTTACACTCTTCGTACTGAAACTTCTCCAATCCATCAAAATAATCATCATACTCCGCGCTCAAGGCCCCAGATAGATCCTGCGCTTCTCCATTGGGAAAGATGGAGGACCAAGGGGAAAGGCATGAGGATCCGGAACAGCGACGGAGAACGAGGAGCAGGGCGTCGAGACGGGGGGCAATGGTGGTGTAATCAGTGTTGTTCACGGTGGCGAAGGAGAAAGTTGACTTGGAGTTGATGGCGAGGTTGGTGAGTTGGTAGGGATCTGTCTGTTCATGGTTCGTGATAGGGTCAATGAAGCAAAAGGGAAGATGCAGGTTCGATGGCAGGGGGGACCATACTTTGAGATTGAACAGCTCCCGCTCGCCCGTACACCAGACCCCATAGACCCACTCATCGTCGTCGTCATTCACTCGCAACGAGCGATAGGTCTGATTCCGGAACACTCGATCTGTAAACAAAAGCGCGATTAAAAAGCGGCATCTTAATGACGTCTGGGTCTGTCCATCTCGCGAAACACGACTAACTAGCATAGATACCCTCCAATATTCCAACATTCCAATACTCTGTGATGGTATGTCTAGGCTCCTCCACTGGGGAAGTCCTATTCACGTCTGTTGTAGTTTGGGTGCCATTATCGAAAGCCGGAGTAACGAAAGATATTGGTCGACCATCGAGAGTGTAGTTCGCCGTGGCACCGGCCAGATCGAGAATTGTGGCCCCTAGGTCGGGCATGGAATAGACATCGGCAGCATTGGTGACGTTAGGCGCGATTCCTGGACCACGGATGAAGAGTGGAATGAGGACATCTATATGTCAAACAACATGAGCGGTCAAGCCGAGAAATTAAATCAGCGACCGAGGAATCATAACTTGAAGGTGTCGAAGAGCGTTCAACAGGGATGAGAAGACGCACCTTCCTGGAACGGGAGCGTTTTACTTGGTTGACGGCGGTGTGAGCCGAGGGCATAGCCGTTGTCCGCTACGCTGCAGTTGAAAAAATGTTAGATATGAAAATCAAGTGAAGAAGAGGACGAGTAACGAACTAGATGATGTACGTATTGTTCGCGATTCCCGCGTCCTCGACTTGTTGAACAGTGTTCTCTACCAAGTCATCCACGGTTCGCAGCGTTCGCAACCGTTGACGATACACATGATCAACCTGAAGCACAATCACTCAATACGTCAACCTTGCTCCAATGCCAACAAACAAACCGAAACACAACACGCACATAACTTAAAACGGTCTCATTCAATGCCTCCAGCTCCTTCAACCACGAAACCCCGCCACCCGGGCCACCCACCGGAACATTATAATTCGGTACCCTGGGTACCACAGTCTCGTTGAACAGCCCGGCGTACTCTGGAGGAGGAATCGGTTCGGTGAATGAGCCGTTGAGTTGGACTTCCATGTGTGGTGCCGTGGGAGCGATGCCAAGGAAGAATGGTTGGGAAGAGGAGAGGGCTTGTTGGAACATGGCAATGGATTTTTGGACGATGAGGTCCATTTGGTAGGTTCCTTCATGATTGATGGCGGCTTCGCCTGGATACATCACGAATGTAAGTGGTAGATAGGAATATATGGAATGGACGGAATAGGGGAATGAGTAGGTAAATAGGGGAATGAGTAGGTCATGGTGATCGTACCATTAGCAGAGAAAGACGAGTTGTAGAACAGGTAAGTATTCGGATCGACTAGGAAGTCTGCATTCGTCCATCCAGCCGCTGGAAGTTGTTGTATGTTGTCAACTTGCATGCCGTTCATCTAGCGAAATCGTCCACAGTTGAGCACTTACGACGGGGATTAAAGACTGTGATAACTTGACTGTCAGACGCACCAGCTTTCCTGTATAATAAGTGCCATACCCAGCCTCCTGCAGAAATATGGGCAAATACTCGCTGTTATGCCCTTTCTCGCAGAACACTTCCCATCCTGAAATCATGATAGCACAAGATCGCATCGTCAGCGCTACACCTCCATCCTCATCAATGAAGGAGGACCCATCACTTGCCTCCATACGGAGTAGACACATACGTCACATTATGGTTATGTGCGTATTGACCCTTCAACAGCGACACTCTCGAAGGGCAACACAGCGACACAGGTGCGTAGAAATGCGTGAATGTTGAGCCTTGTTCTGCAATCGAGGCATGCAGCTTCGGCATGTAGTCGAGCGTCCCGGTGCGGACATCTTGATCGTCTGTGATGATGAGGATGATATTGGGTTTCGAGGGATCGAGAGAGGCCGCATAAGCATGTAGCGAAAATAGTACCAAGCAGATGAGGAAGCGGCTCCAGAGAGAACGCCAGGAGGGTCGTAATACGAGGCTCCTTGGCATTTCCAGACGATGAAGGGGGAAGGAGAGGGGGCATCAACTCACAAACCGCTAGGGAGTACTTATAGCACATCTTGTCCCCTGCCCATCATCGTTAGTAGGAGGCGTCAGCGGACCCGACTAGAGTGAATTGAAAGTTTGCGCCTTTGAGGACGTGCCATGCATCATATGGGAGCTCACGGGCGCTTGAGTTCGTAGTAAAAATACTTTCGAAGCTAGGCGGAGTCGCGACAACTGGTGACGGATGCTATCGGATGCCTACCCATTCCGCTGGGGGACAATGGGTCTTGTAATCAAGTATAGATCGTGTGCCACGTCGATGATGTTGAGCGAGCCCGGGGAAGTAGTGCACTAAGACCCTCAAGCTCGTTTCACGGTCGCCCCCAGGATCGCCTAGTCGGGGACAAAAAAAAAGAGTCAGTGTAACGAAGTCAACGGAACGAATGGGTAATCAGAACAGACATACCTCTCAGGACATGGTTCTCGAGATCTAGGTACTAGCTATGCATGGAGTGGATGAATCCATTCTCGAAGCCAGGAGAGGAGGTCAGAACGGACTTACAGCTCCCATGTGTTGGCTATGCTCAAAGGCGTCGGAAGACGATAACGAAACTCGAACTATGCACATATATAAACTAAATACATAATGTCAAGGGAAGACAGCAATCATCATATGCGAAGTAAAGCGAGAAAGCAGAATAATGACATGTAACGTTATGGTCCTCAATTGCAATTGCAAGAAGTTTTGAGGTTGAGTGTGGATGAGTTACCATCTGCTTAACTTAAAAAACGTGATCCTTCATGAGCCCGTACCTTCCTGGCATTCAACTTCTCGTCTCAGCTGCCAATTCCAGTGTCCCTCCGACGCCACATGGACCCATACCAGAGTAAACGTCGCTCATTCTCCCACCGCAACGTGTACTGTCTTCGAGTCTTAAGTCGTTGAACGGCCACTCCGTACCCAGCCACCAGCTGCCACCAGCTCTGTGACACCTCTAAACTCACCCCTCCTCAGCTCATCGGACTCTCACTGATGGTGGCTCCATACGTTCCATGTCCATTCCCGTTCGCCACCTCATTTTCAGGTATCGGAGACCCAACCCCAGCACCTCCTGCTCCTAGAAGGGGGGTGCGGTCTCCTGGAACACTAGTATCGCGACGTTCGCGTTCGACGATCCTTTGTGTAACGCGTCAGTATATGATGAGGAACAGTCGAGAAGAAATTCCTGCATGAACCGAGGACAGGGCCAGAGAGAACAGGACGAGGAAAAGAGACAGAATGAATTCAGGAATGAACTGATCACTCACCCTCTCATGACAGCCGCCGTCGTCATCCTTTTCGCCCTCTTCTTGCTCTGATTATCCTCGTACCGATCCGTCTCATCCACGATCTCCTCCGAGATGATTTCTTCGATGATGTCCTCGAGGGTTATCACGCCGAGCGCGCCACCGGCTTGACCGGGCGTAGCGCTGATGAGGAGGAGGTGGGCACGGCCGGTTTGGCTAGGTGAGTCGAATAAGTTGGGATTATTTGTGGGATTGTGAAGCGCCACAGACGAAATCGCGATGGCAAGGAGGAAAGAGAGAAAGAGAGAATGTCAGCGCGATTTGATACGAGGACGTCAAAATTTGAAGGATAGGGGGGTGAGTGAAAGGACGCACAAGTAATCCAAGGCCTGGAAACAATTGATGGAAGGTTGGGCCTCTGGCAAAATCGAGAGCTTGAACGACCCGACGGCTTGACTTTTCGCGGGGTCGTAGGACAGGAGCTGTTGATAGGGAAAATGCAGACCACACGGGCGGGTGATCGAGTCCAAAGACATCGCGGGAGCCGTTCATCGAGGGGAAAAGACGCATTGGTTGAAGGAATGGGTGAAAAACACCTTTGAGTTGAAGACAAGCTGAAATGAAAGGAGAGCGAAATACATACCTTCTTAATCAAAAGCAATCCCACGAATGCAAGGGGTTTACCGGGCTCGTGCACCGGGAAACGAGAGTATCCCGACGTGAGGCTATCGTAACGTCGACGTTAGCCGTCAGGATGTGTGATACTCCGCAAGAAACATGCAAGAAATACTCACAGACTCTCAACAGTCTTCGAGTCCAAAATCGTATCCGCACTAAGCGTCACAACATCCTTCATCCACCCAGCCCAACCCGATTAGCCGGAGGGAAAACAAACACACAGACCACAAAACGTACCTTCATCGGCGTCATAATTTCTTCTACGTTCTTCGTGTTCAATTCTAACACTCCGTTCAAAATAGAGATCTCGTCGTCCCTCAGCGGCTCCTCGCCTGTCCTGTGAAACTGCAGGAACGACTTGAGCTCCGCTTTTTTGTACGTGTGTTCTTCGGAGGCGCCGAGGATGTAATCGAGCAGTTTAGCGGTAGGCCATGCGATGGGGGCTAATTTTCGTTTTGTTTTCGAAGCGTAGAGGAGAGGAGGGATCAGTGTTAAGGTGGGGAGATAGGATGAGAACGAAAAGAGAGAAGAAAGGATGACTGACAGAATATGTACATCATGGCGAGTACGAAAGGCGCGCACTTCGCGCCGATTGAGAGACCGTAACGGACACTGACAGCTTGAGGAATGACCCTGTGTCGCGAAATAATTTTCACAAATAAGTATCCTACCATTCACGGCTCAAGAGACCTAGAAAATAGAACGCACTCTCTGTTGATATGACATAACAGAGTGGCAATATATCATGTGTTAGCGATTTGTTGTGCCATAAACAGAATGGGAAAGAAGCGTACCCAAAGATGACTGCCGATTGGGAAAGGACAGAGAAAGAATTCATTCAAAGCATCAGTATAACCCAAAGGTATGAAGACGAACAGACGGGGATACGGACCGATGAGCGTGGTCGAGATGACCACAGCGGCTACACCACCACCTAACTGCATTAGTTTCGTCAGTGGGTGTCTCATGACGCGACATTAAAGTCATAAAGGGACGTACAGCGCTATCCAAGAAGATTGGCAAGCTTTCATTGACAATCTAGACGCGGCACCACACATAGACAAGAAAATACTGAGAGCAAGTTGAGCCGGCCTTGGAGAACGGGGCTTACGACATTGCCAAGCAAGAGAACCTGTGCCGAGTAACAATGGGGTCAGTATCGGTTGATCTGGGTGACTTCAAGAGCAGGATTGTGTTGTACGGAGGATTCGTTGTAGATCCAAACACCACACTAGGAGCATGCGTTCCCGTTGAAGGTAAAGCAAGCATTACTGACACCATACGACGGCAGAGTATCCCTGCAGATGAGTCAACATCAAATCCAAGCTTTCATTTGAAGCCATATTCTGCTTCCAAGAGTGCAAGACAACTCTAGACAAAAGCCAAGAACACAAAGGCGGAACGGGACTCACCACCAAGACCCAATGTCTTCCTCTCGTCAAGAGCCGCAGCACTAATCACTCTCACCTCAGTATTGTTCCAGATATCGCAAACAGCTCACAGTTCAGTAAACACGCACCCTTTTGCGCGTTTCGCTTTTCTACAAGATCCTCCGACGAAGTAGAAAGTACACGTAGATGGAGTTCGTCAAGGCCCATAAGACCAAGAGTCAACCTTCGAACGTCATCGTGCATCAGTACCATGCTACAAATCAGTCCTAAATAAAGACTCACCCCGCAAATACACCACCAATCAGGACCAGCGCAACACTGATGATCAACTTCCACCAAAACTCTGGCGACCCCGGAGCTTCTCCGTGCTCATCTTTCTCCGTTCCAGCTCCTACAGCTGCAGTCAAGTAAGGAACTGCACGGCCCAGTGATACATGCAGTAGAAGTGGAAGAGACCTAAGAGGGGAGCGACGCATGCAGAATAAACAGAAAGCTGAGATGAGGGAAAGGACGAAGGGGCGTAACGACGGTGCTAGCCAAGCGAGGGCGCTTTTGAGTGCGTGTGACGTCAGGACGCGTTCGTCACGCTTGATCACAGTGACTGTTCGCGTCACGGACATGTCGCCAGGCCCTGGGCTCCCCACGTGGAGGTAAAACTCCGAAGTGCTTATTTGTCGCCACATTTTTTGAACCATTTGTGCGCCACTCCTCTGCTGTCGTCGTCGCTGTCATCTCCTGCCTCGGACGCATCTGCGCATGCTTCAGAGCTGTTCTAGACGTTCTCTACTTGGGTGTAAATATTCCACACTACGTCTTTCTCCAACAATCACGTCTAGACCGATATACTATCGCCCAGCTTACCCAGACCTAACCACCGACCTCAGACGCAGACTCGGCCTCAAACAGATAAAGTCTACAAATAAAATGACAGACACACAAGAACAACCATCCTCATTGTCGGACCCATCTACGCTGGGATCAACTTCAAAATCAAAATCTACAACCAGACCAGCTTCTGAGGTAGAGGACTTGTCTACTCGACCTGGCGCGGAGAAAAAACCACGACTTGGATCTCCACTAAAATCTGTGGCATCTGCACCTATCCCAGCTCCAGCAGCCGATCTTGAAAGATTAGAGAATGGCAATCCAGAACTCGTCGTAGCTGCCAACGAGCTCGCCACCATCAAACCCGCACGAACTCAAAAGCAATCCAACAAAGCCGCCAAAAAATCCCGCAAACAAAAAGGCAAAGAACCCGAGCCAGGAACGTCGGAGGATGTCGTGCTGAGGGAGGTCAGGGCGTTGTTGGGCAAGGAAGCGGTGGAGAAGGCACAGGAAGAGGGATGGGAGTTCAAGAGTCCGTTTGAGTTCCGGGAGGAGGTAGAGGTCGTGGTTAGTGCGATGAGTTCGACTGGTGAGCATTTGTTCGAAGCCGTGTTTTCCATACAGTGCTATGCCTCTCCTGCAGTTGGTCACAATATCTACTTCAACGATAGCCTGTTCCAACGGTGACCATACGGCCCCAAGCGCTATTGCTCTATCCAGGCTCTCGAATCATGTGTATTATGCACTACTCTCTATGATTGTGCCTTGGAATCGTTACCTGCTTCATTGTTCATCTGTCAATCTGTCACATACGAAGCATAGGCCCGGACTGTGTAATGTGGCACCAATGTGCCGCATAGGGGGATGCGAACGGACGTTCTGTTCGTCCTCGCATGATTTAGATGCGTGATGCGCACCTGTTTGATATTCTTTCACTTCATCGACATATAACCATCAAAGCTTCCCACTAATCTCCTCCCTTTCTCCCTTCTCCTCAACATAGGCGAAGCCCTCGCCCTCGTCCACCCCTCTTCATCATCTCCCTCGAAGCCCCAGGCCAATCCTCACCCTTGGGTCCTCATAGTTCCCTTCTGCCTTCCTGGAGAAACCATTCGTGCCCGGGTGTACCGTTCGGCTCGGCTACACTCCTTTGCAGACTTGATTAGCGTTGTGAAGCCGAATGATGAATTGAGAGATATGGAGAGAGTGCGGTGTCGGTATTTTGGCAGCTGTGCAGGGTGTCAATATCAGGTACGGTTTTGTTTTTCGTACTTCGGCAGAGACTGTACACTGCGGGAGAACATATCATCACTCACGGGGGATATATTTATATACACGACGTAGATGTTATCGTACGAGAAGCAGCTGGAGCTAAAGCAAGACGTCGTCGTCAAAGCCTACCAGCACTACTCCGGTTCGTTTCCCCACTTCCTACAGTCTTATAATTCCCTATTTCCTCCAATCCTTCCCCGATCACACTTCCCTCCGCATTCCCACCCCCTATCACTGTCTTCCGAAGTTAATTACCTTACCTACTCCAGACCTTCCCCCAACCTCAATCCCCACGATTGAATCCACGATCGGGTCACCCCTTCAATATGGCTACCGCACGAAGATAACGCCGCACTTCGACGCGCCGCCGAAGAAACTTCAGAAGAATGTGGAAGGTAGACCAGAAGGGAGGCCGGATTGGTTGAATATCGGGTTTAATAAGATTGGGAAGAGGACGGTGCTGGATATCGAGGTGAGTTGCCTTCTTTCTTCTATAATTTACAGTTTGGGCGTGGCTTGTGGGCAAGACGATGGAAAGAGCGACATGGCTGATACTGATGCTGATTCGGTATGCGATGTGGTAGGAATGTCCGATTGCGACACCGGTTATTAACGAGGAGTATACGAAGATGCGGAAGACGATTGAGCAGTGGGTCTTTTATAGTCATCGCCTTCTCTTCGGTAGATAGAACGCTGATTTACTCTGTACAGAAAAATATACACCTACAAGAAAGGCGTTTCCCTCCTCCTTCGTGACTCTCTCGAGATTCCACCTCCTAAAGAGCCAGAAGTCCAACAACCTACAGAATCAGAGCCAACTCCCCAAGAACCCACAGAAACCTCCACAATATCTTCTCTCACCTCCGCCCTAGAAAAACATGTCTGCATCACTGACCACAAAGCGACAGTCCGCGAACGCGTCGGCGATACAGTGTTCGACTACACCGCAGGCTCGTTCTTCCAGAACAATAACTCTGTCCTAGTCCCTCTCACTTCCTACGTTCGGGACGCCATTTTCCCACCCTCCTCCTCCGATCCGGATCTCCTTGCCGCCGCGAACAGCAAAAAACCGACGAACTTAGTAGACGCCTACTGCGGCGCCGGCCTCTTCGCGCTCACCCTCGCCCCCTACTTCACTCACGTTTCCGGCATCGAACTCTCGACCGCCTCCATCGCCTCCGCCACCTCCAACGCCGCTATGAACTCGCTCTCGCATGTTGCCACGTTCCTCTCTGGAGACGCAGCAGATATATTTGCGAAGGTCCAAGGGTTTGAGAGGGACGAGACGGTGGTGATCATAGATCCACCACGGAAAGGGTGCGATGAGAGGTTTTTGAAGCAGTTGATCGGCTTTGGGGCGAGCAAGGTGGTTTATGTGAGTTGCAATGTGCATACGCAGGCGAGGGATGTGGGGTGGGTTGTGAGAACGACGGCGGAAGAACAGGAGAGAGGGGAGAGGAAGGGGCGGTATGTGTTGGAGAGTTTGAGAGGGTTCGATTTGTTTCCCCAGACGGCGCATGTGGAGAGTGTGGCGGTTTTGAAGCTGGAGGAGTGATTCGCGTCATTTACAATAATTTATTGTGTCAGTATATGCGGTCAGATGTTCGTTCTCGAACTGGAGCACACAACTCTGCCACAACATCGGATTCCGCGTCGCCACACCTTCTACCACTCTTTCTGAGTCAGAGTCAGAGTTAGAGTCAGAGCGACATCTCCACGCAACGCATTCTCTGTACCACCCAACCATGGTCCGTGCGCACCTCGCACTACAGCTATAACAACCTGCTCTGGTCTCTCCGATGTTCCCCATCTCTTGTGCTCGGGCACGCACATGCGGCAGTGAAGTCTCGACTGAGCCCATGTCTTTTGCTGATTGCAAATTACACATCCGAACCCGTCTATTAGCTTTGGCTTTTAGCAATTTTTCGACAACACCCATACCGTGTGCTTTCTTTCTTTGAAACTTCCAGTGTACCTTTCGAAGAGGTACTTATCGCCTATTTTGATCGCGGTGATGGCGAGTGTGCCGGAAAGTATTGTCTGTTTGTTTGTCTCTATTTTATAGTATGTGCTTCCAATCTCGAACCTCAGTAGTTGTACGATGATCGGCACGTCTTTGGGACAAACGAAGATCAACCGTGATGAGGATGTGGGCACATAGGTTGTCGAAATTCGTCTCGAAGTCGTGAAAACAAGAATTAACAAGAACGCTACTAAAGCTCCTCCCCAGCCATCCACTTGTTGACGAGGTGAAGTGCCTCCTTGGGCTTATCCAAAGGAACCTATTGATTTAACATCGTCATCATACATAGTCTCGGTATCAGTTATGCGTCACGGAAATCTTCTGAACGTATAATGAACCACACACCATATGTCCTGCTCCTTCAATCGTCGCAAACGTTAACCCCCCGCTACTTCTCACCTTCCCGGCCACGGCCTCGCCTCCTGGAATATTCCATTCCCCCAACCCCTCTTTGCGCCATTCATCAGCTCCGCTCCATTCCAACGCTCTGACCCATCTCTCGTTCCCGACCCAATTACAGATCCAGTCGTAGCTACCTACGTATATGAGGGCACGGATACCGTGCTCGAGGAGGGCTGCGACGTAGTCTTTGGAGGGGTGTAGTTCGTCGTTTGAGAGTGCGAAGAGGGTGCCTACGCGGTTGGAGCAGGAGGACCAGTTACCGGACGAGGGCGAGACACCAAGGGTGGAGCGGACGGAGGGTTGCGAGAGGTACTGCGCGATTGTGCTATGTTGTTTTGCCACATAGATAATCATATTAGCTTGATAGGTCTCAATCGGTTACGGATGTACCATCGAGAGATGCAGAGAGGGGAGGTAAGAGGTTAGCAAACGTACACAGTGATAGGATAACACAGAGTTTCCTCTATCGGACCCTCGCACGGCTGGCTGATATCATAGTAGTTCAGTCCCGTGCTATCGAATGGGTCCATAAGCTCTGTTGTGCAAAAGCTCATGGCCGCCTCGCAGTTCATCTCGTCGAACTGGGTGATGCAAGAGGATTGAAGCCACGTTTCACAACGGGGTATCTATGCAGTGAAAGAGGTTTGTGATTAGGTGTTATAAGGTGCGGGGAAGGGGAAGGGGACGGAGGGTGTGATGGGAAGAGACGATCCGTACGGCTTTTTTCATACGGACACAGGTGCTGTGTACACAACGTTGTAATAACCCTTATTAGTATAATCCTCGTACAATTCAGAAAGAGGAAAGGAAACACACCCGATAGGAAGGACAGGGTCGACAGAGGCAGGTGTGCAGGTCATGTCATAGTACGATGGGGTCATGGTGTATGGGTCCGTCAGTCCGTTTCCTACGAACAAAAAGAGACGTCATATCACCGAGGTATGAGAGCATATAAGAAGGGCGTACCAATTATGACTGAAGTCAAATTGATGGGAGTCATTTCAGCAGCTATGAGGTCTGCGTTCTGGTCATAGACTGCCGATGCGAAGACCGGGATGTAACGGCCCTAACGAGGTGGACCGGGTCTAAGTTTGAGTATTCCGTATGTAACACTCAGCCTAAATCTAGACGTACAGCATATGATTCGCCAGCCATGTGGAAAGCGCGTCCTTTGAAAGACGGAAAGTTCTCGAAGAAAAGCGAGACGAATGCGGCGATGTCCACCGCTGCCTCCTCCGTCGTACTCTACAGCACTTTAATTGAATATGTGCAGATAATGGGGAAGAGCAGTGGAGAAGATCGATACACACGACAGACTCTCCGTAGTCGGCGTATGAAAAGCCAACGCCGATGGGTTGGTCGACGAAGAAGACGTTTGCGTTCGAAGTCCAGGATTCCTCAAAGTACTCTGTAGACGTAGAGTTCACGACTCTACACGGTCCTGCAGTATCATAGTCAGAGACGGTACTGTCGCGTGAGAATCGAACCCACCGAGCTCCATATACAGTCCCATGGAGCTTGAGCAACCAGGACCTGTCATTAGAATGAGTGAGCTTCGAAGCTTTGAAGTCGCGAGAGACATTAGAATCTTGAGAGGGTGCGTACCTCCATTCGTCCAGAATATGACGTCGTCCTTCGCAGGATCGTTTCTACTCTCAAAAAAGTAGAAGAAGATATGTCTCGCCTCGATGTCGATGTAACCTGTGTACGAACTTCACGAAAGTCCAATCGAGCCACCACAGGCCCTATGTTTAGCAGAATTCAACCTCACCATCTTTCAAAGTAGAAACAGCTCACGAGACCGTATCATCACAGAAACCATCTGTCTTCTTGATTCTGGCACTATGTTTCGGGAAAGCAGGGTGGGTCAACGTCGTGAACTCATCTGTGCTCAGCGCACTCAGAGAATCTACAGGCGAGAAGAGACCACTGTCGTAAGAGCCGTACGGCCCATATTCAGACGCGAGCTGAGACTTGAAAACGGCTGAGCGTGCTGCTACAGCACTGCTTAGGCTCAAAGAAAGTAGCAGAGAGGGTGAGAAGGGGATGAACATGGTCGTGGCCTGCGCGCACGAGTGTTCTTACGATAAGAGCGCGAATTTATGAGTGGCGTTCCGTCCCCTGAAGCACATGGCACCAACCCACGCCACCCGTTATTCGAACTCCGATGAAGGCAACTTGTTTGTCTTCCAAGTTCATCCTTCTTTCCCATCTTTCTCCACCTCAAAACTCGCCAGGGAATGATTTTTCGCACCGTATCACACCATGGTCTCTATCCCTGCAGCATGGACCACTCTTCCGCTTCCTGGCCCGCCTCTCGGCCGTGAACAACCTGGCGAGAATGATCCCCCTACAATGGAGCTCCCGGAAAGTCTCGGTTGGGAGAAGTACAAGAAAGAGTTCAAGAAGAGCCCTATCAGAGGGGGCGAGTCGTATAACGCGTAAGAATTTGCACCACTGCGTACCGTTTTCCTACCAGCGATTTAATCAACTAACTGGTATCCACCTTCCTTTTGTTCAACGTAGATGGCATGCACGCAACCAGGCCGACCACGCTGCTTACGAGCGTGGCCGAGTGAAACACAACCCTTCCAAACAGCTTCTCTACGCCATTCAGCGTGGCGAACGTGATACTGCTCTCTTTGACGATCTTGTCGCTCGAGGGGCTACCATCTGGGACCGCGATTCCGCCACCAGTGACTCGGCTTTACACCTGGCTGCGATCGCAGAAAATCCTGTTGCTGTGAAATGGCTGCTTGAGAAAGGACTACCTTGGTGGGTTTCTGCGGTGGATGAAAAGAACAAGTATGCGATTGGAAGGGCAATCAAAGGTGGCGAGTGTTGGAAGGTGCTAATGAATTGGATGGTAGAGAGCGGTATGTCTAGCTCAGCCCGAGTCTAACTGAACATAGTCTGACTCTATGCAGATTATGCGCGCTATTACAGGCCTTTTGAGGGAAGACCCAATACAGTAGAATGGCACTTTCACCCCATGGACGTGGAGATCGACAACTCTTCTTACCTTAACGAACGGTGCCAATATGTTTATCGCGTAGATCAAGGGTCTATGGAGGTCAGCTTGATCACGAGCAAGAGTCAGAGCGCCGTCATGGCCGGCTGGGAGACCCCTATCAGTGAATTCAAAACAGCTATCTTCGTTCGTTTTCCGTGCTCATCCCTTTTGTAGTGAAGGAGTCGGCCAGGCTATTGATGGACGGTCAAGGCCCCGGAAAATCTATATTGAACATCGGCTTTGGACTTGGTATTGTAAGGGCTTCACTGACGTTTCGATACATACTTACACAGCGCGATCTGACGTTGTGGCACAACCCTTCGTAGATCGACACAGAATTCCAATATTACTCTCCCTCGAACCACACGATCATCGAAGCCCACCCCGACGCCCTCACCTACTTTGAAAACATCCAATTCGACAAGAGCCCCTTCTCTCCCGGCCACCCCGAAACCTCAAAGTGCGAACATATCGACAATCCGAAAAAGACGAACATTAAACTGATCCCACATCCGTGGAAAGAGGTATTCGAGGATCCGAAATTGAGGGCGAAGTACAGCTTGGGCACGTTCGACGCGATTTACTTTGATACGTTCCAGGAGGGATATAGAGCGTTTTTGGAGTTTTTCAAGTATGTGCCGGGATTGATGAAGGGACCTGGGTCGCGAATGAGTTTTTTCCAGGGGCATGGGGCGTTTGATGATTGTTTGCATGAGGTGGGCTCTTCTCATTTCGTGCTCAAACTCATAGGCATGGGCTAATCAGTCGCGGTGAAGGCGTACAGAGACATCCTGACCTTGCATTTGAACGATCTTGGGATGCGAACGATCTGGAGCGGTGCGTTCACATTCTCAACGACTTGACATTCTTCTTGCTAAAACATTTTCTTCGACTTTTACATCGGTAGACCTCAAAGTAAAGAGAACGCGATGGACGACAGAGACGTATACCACCGGACGAGAGATCGTGCGTTTATCTTCCCTCAATCGATATCTATTGTCCATCAGTCCTCCCTGCGGGTCCTTTTGTAGCGCTACTGATATAACGCATTTCTCTTCGTATTTATGGGCATTGTATGGTCGACAGCCCCTCTCCGAGACACCGCAACAAATGCCTATCTGCATCCCCGCACCCACTGTACCCCGTAAAGTCGTCGCTCGTTCCAATTTCTTCGACGGCTCCAGAATTCCTCCCACTGCTACGACACAAGATAAAGCTGCAAGCAAGAAGAAATGATGAAGTTGTGGGAAACACGTCTGTGCCCAAAGGAGAAGTGCGGGAGGAGGAAATAGAGCCGATTTCGAAGCGTGGGATTGATGGTAATGGGAACAAGCGAACCCGAGACTATTTCTTAAAGGACTGTTTTCGGTAGACCTGTATTTCTTGGGGGGTGACAGTGATCCAGAGAATGTCAGCGACTCAAAAGTCACCCAGTAAACCCCGTCTCCGCCATCGTTGGCAGCGCTGACGTCCGTCTAACGATCTCATGCAAGCCACCTCCGTCAAGAACGCGAAGATAACGTTGTATGGAAACTCGTACACGGATAGGGGTATTGGTCCTCATGGGCCCGTTTTGTACCCTGAATAAATTACCTTACCTTACCTCAGAAAGCGCCGATCGAAAGCGGTGCTTCGGCGGAGTTTCAAATTGAGCATGGTACCATTGAACGCCGTTGTCGCTGAGTCGTCATTGACATTGTCAGTCATCTATCTTCATGGGCTTTCTACCTCTTCTACTCTAACATCAACGAAGATGCTTGACGTGCCGCCTTCGAAAGACGTCGGAAGCCCTGAAGAACTGCGCAACGAGCTGTCGAACTTCATAACCCTCGCGACTATCGCCTTACGCTTTCACCATCCAACCGCGCCGGAAGAGCCAAATGTTCCGAAAGACGAACTGCTCCGAACTCTGCAGTATATTACTACCCTTCTTACTGTCGGGACTCCTCCGAAAGTACGCGGTCCCTTCAAAGATACCTTCGCTTCTCGCGTCATCGCTCTCACGGCAAACATCAACTGTGAAGCAATCGAGTCACTCGTTCTGGTTACTCAGAACACGAGATCTGCACTTTCTCCAGAGACGACCGAGCTGAAGTCTCTGCAAACAACTGTGAGTGGTGAGGAGGTTCTGAACGAATGGCACAAAAAGGAGTGAGTTTCGCAGGATCCTCTATCCTCTTCAGAGTTTACTGCCCGACAAGCTGCTTACTCTTTCCTGTTTTGATCGCCTACAGTCCCGATGGTAACTTCAAGAGCATTTTCGCCATTCTTGAGCTATTTCGTGTAGACAAGCCTAGGTTGAAATCCCCCGATTTTAGTGGAGTCTTCCTGGGTCGCTGTGAACGTTTTCACCTGTACATCGTGAACCACGCTTATCCCAAGATCGCCTCCCGCATCCTCATGGGTAGCAGAACCTGGAATAGGCACCCCATGGACGTCCTCGCTGCCTACCCTCTCGACAGCCTACGCAAAAGACTTTCTTTTCCGAGAAAGCTCAAGGTCGACAAAACCGGGGTAACTTGGCTTCGCAATAGATACGACATCCAACCCCAGACGGTATCTGCGAATAACACCTCGTCAAGCCCATACGTCCTCTACCAGGTTACCCGCGACAACGTTGGGAGATGGATCGCAGCCCTCACGGATACCTTCTCGGGCCTGAGGGATGCCTTGACTACGAAGGGCAGATCCAGAAACTCGCTTACCCTGCAGAATGTGGTGGAAGTTGTGCCCCGCTTGATGATGTTTCGTCTCTTGTTGAAATGCGAACTCGTTGCTTTTCTGCTATCGGATGGATTGCTTGTGCAGGAGATGACCGCGGTCAGGCCGGGCGATCTCGGACTTGGCAGCGCGACCGAACGTACGTCTCTCTCTTGGCCAGTTTGCTGCATGATTCGCCCCGTTGACTGTGCGAATGGTGAATGGGAAACAGGCGCTGGAGATGCAGGGAACGTGGGGCCTGGCGGAGACAGGATAGCGCAGGAGGCCGCGGAGAACGAAGAGGCCCTGGAGAATGAAGAGGAGGCGCGGGAGAACGACGAGGAAAACGATGGTAATGTCGGCCGCCGAGTCACTACAACCGGTCAATCGCGTATTCTGATGGTATTTATCATGTTTTCAAAGTTTTCGTCGAAGACCTCATGCCCAACTCGCCTGCCGACACCATCATTCGCTATCTGAAGACTATAGTCGCGTGGACCACCGCCGTAGATTATCTCTCCGCCCATTCTCTCCCGCTCCCTATCCATGCATATCTTATCTCCATTCCTCATCCCTCATTCCCGCCTCTCAACAATGTAATCGCCAACTTTAAAAGTACGATCCTTGACCACCCTGATTTACGGGACACGAAGGCTGAGACCGCAGCGCTACTTGAGACCGACTTCAAATTGGAACCATGGTCTGTGACTGACGTGTCGGTGCACGCAGAAGCACTTATGATGGGCCTCGCACGTACCTTCTGGTCACTACCTGCAGCGGAGAGCTCTTCACTGGACGTCAGCGCGGAGGCTCGAGACGTGCTTCTCAAAATATTTCAAGTTCGCCACCATCTCCTCGGAACGTGGTTCATTGCTAACGCTCCTTGGGTTACTCGTCCGTTAGACAAATAAGACTCCGATCGCCGTCAGCAAGAAGTGTTGTTGGTGCTGTTGGCAGCTGTATCGCTACTTTCACCCTGACGACCAGCATGAGTCGGACCCGCTACAGAGCCCTCACCCGCCGGCTGAAGGTCCTCCGAACATCGTGCTATGGGGCAGCCACTCGACAATCTATCCATGGTATCCGCCTCCCGTCGGAGTTCCCATACAGTTTTTGGAATCGCTGGCGGAGAGATTACAGGATATGTTAGTTGGTATACTCAAGCGGGCGTCGAAATCGTCAGGAGAGATATCCGTGCAGTCCACCCCTCGTAGCTCCGGCGAGAGCGAACGTCCACAGGGGCGTGAACTAGATACGATGGTCAACACACTCCAACTATACGTACGCCCACTATTTTGATTGTTCAACGTATAGTAATGGTCTGACTAACATGCCTTATAGCTCCCTGGCAGAGCCCAACATGGGTGAGCGGAAGAAGTGCAAGACCTCTGTTTGTAATTGTACAGTCTTCAAATTTTTTGTCGGTCGTCGAAGACATTTCGGCCGTGTATAAACTCTCCGTTTCACTTTGACAATCACACAAACCCGGGGATAATGTTCCTCTTTCAAACCAGCTGTTCTCATGAGTCATTATTGAGAGTTCCTGTGTTCGCAAGGTGCGGGCGACAGACTTACCCATCCCGCACGTTGTATCTGGCTCTTGCGATGGTAGCAGTCCGCATCCGGCATATAGAGACATGTTCTGTGTTGTCAGGGCCGTTCAAGGGCATACCGACACCGTCACCTCTGTTGCCTTCTCGCCTAACAATACATGCATTGTGTCGGGCTCACACGATGGAACGGTTTGTCTCTAGGACGCTCAGACAAGTATATTGGTAGCATGGCCATTGGAGGGACATACCGCACGGGTCAACTCAGTCGCTCTCTCACTTACCGGCATAAGTAGTGTGGCGAGCAGTTGGCAGAATTTCATAGAATTTGAATATTTCCAGGTCTAGGATGCCATGAAATACCATTCAGGACGTCCGAGGGTGGAGAAGCAGGGGTAAACCCAAAAAATGTGCAAATATAGATCGCCATCGTCCAGCGATATGGGGAATTCTCGCGTCATTCGTGAGCTGCATCGCGCGCGGTGGCAACTTGATCCCACTGGCACTCACCTCCGGCTCGAGCTCGTGCATTCATGCCTTGAGAACATCGCCGTAGGCCACTGAGCGCAAAATTCATTCAGACGAGTGTGGATGACCAAAATACTTGGATTGCTGAGCATACTGTCTTCGATAGAATCCGCTATAAATACTTGGCGATGTCTGCGAGAATGACGCTCCTCTTTTTGTCGTCGTCCCTCCTCTAGAGACCTTCCGTTATGGCATTCTCCTCGAGCCATTTTTGGAAGACCGTCTGCGGCTTTCTTCCCATCCTCTCTTCCGGTCTCATTCATGCCTCTAACGCTGCTTCCCTCGACCCTTCAAAACCCAACATCATCTTCATCATCACCGACGACCAGGATGTCCGTACTAACACACTGGACTACATGCCGAAGCTTCACGCCTCTATAGCTGAGCAGGGTGTTTCGTTCACTCATTTCTACGCGCCTGTTTCGTTGTGCTGTCCCTCGAGAGTATCGCTGTTGAAGGCTCAGTTCGCACATAATCACAATGTGACTTACGTTTCGGGTCCATATGGAGGTATGTTGATTGTTCTTTTTCAGTGGTTGGTGTTGGCTCTGTCGGTCTGACTATATGGTGGGCAGGATGGGAGACTTTCTGCGACCTAGGACACAATAACGACTATCTGCCTATTTTCCTACAGGAGGCAGGATATGAGACATATTACACGGGAAAGCTGGTGCGTATAATCGATCGATTTATATACCTCGGTTTATATATCCTGACACGAAATGTAGATGAACGGCATGAAAACCACAAATATCCAAGAACTCCCAGCCGCCGGATGGACAAATGCGGATTTCCTGCTTGACCCGAACACCTACCTCTTCTATAACGCGTCTTTCTCTGCAAACGGCGAAGCTTCGATCAACTACGAAGGCGAATACCAGACCGCCCTCATCCAGCAAAAATCCACATCCATGCTGCAACAAGCCCTCGCCTCGCCTTCCCAGCCCTTCTTCCTCGGCATCGCGCCCACAGCGCCACATCTCGAAGTCCAGTTCAATGGCTCGTTTACCGAACCACTCCCATCACCAGAATACGCAGGATCATTCAATGACAGTATAGTACCGAGGTCGCCGAATTACAATGTCCCGGTGGGAGGTCCGGGAGGCGGAGTTTCGTGGTTGAAGGAGCTGCCGGAGTTGAACGACACGGTGGTGGATTATGTGCGTATCGTGTTCGCTCTGGAATAGATCGAAAGGAACGTGGTGCTGACTTAGACTGTTATAAGATCGATCATGTGTATCGTCAGAGGTTGAGGTCTCTGCAGAGCGTAGATGATCTCGTGGAGAACATCGTTCAACAAGTCGAGGACGCAGGGATCGCGAACAACACCTACATCATCTAGTGCGTTATTCTCTCTCCCTTGTTTTCGCTCATATACAATGTCTAATATCACTTCTCTCGCAGCGTGGCTGATAACGGTTACGCCCTCGGTTCTCATCGCCGTCAACCAAGTAAAACACTCCCTTTCGAAGAAGGTCAGACTCCAGACTATTCTTTCCGTAGAATGTCATCTTAACCACGCTCCGCTGATACGCAGACGTTCTCATCCCCCTCTTCATCCGTGGTCCTGGAATCACACCCAACACGACCAACTCCGCCGATGTCTATTCCATGCCCGACCTTGGAGCTACGCTCCTCAGTCTCGCAGGTGCCACGACAAATTACACCATCGACGGGCGACCGATATCGTTCACCGAGACGAACGATACGACATGTGGATTGAGTGCTAATGAGACGGTGCAGGAGCCGAGACATACGATTACGGAGTATTGGAATATCGGAGCGTTCGAGGGGAACTATGCTGGTGAGTCCAATACCTATGCGATGGAGAGAGAGACGGAGAGCAAGAGAGAAAAGATCCAAGGCGGTGCTGACAAAGGGTGCTTCTTACTTTCGTTTATAGATAAGACCTACTCGAATGGCGGCTTTGTGAACCAGACATACCGTTCATTGCGCGTGATTGATGGCGAAGATGAATGGGTGTATGGAGTCTGGTGCACGGGCGAGCGGGAGCTGTTCAACCTCAAGGTATAGCGAAGTCTCCTAGAGACACCCTATCAGACCTCCGCTAAACTTAGTCCAACCTCTAAACAGACTGACCCATACCAACTCACCAACCTCGCCATCAACTCCAACTCCTCTTTCTCATTCGCCACCGTAGACGACACAGACTACACCCCGCTCGCCACCCGGCTCGATGCCCTTCTCCTCGTGCTTCGCCGTTGTTCTGGAAATGCATGTCTCTCACCCTGGTCCTTCATATTCCCCGACGGGGAGGTCCAAAATCTAGATGGGGCGTTGGATGAAGCGTATGACGACTATTTCGAGGGGTTGGAGAAGTTCGGGTACGATGAGTGCAGGCTCGGGTTCTTTGAGGAGGTGGAGGGGCCGGAGTGGACGGATGCTTTGGCCTATACGGCATAAAACCGGCATGATAGATGAACTATGTGGAATTGGGGAGTAGTGATGATAGGCGCTGTCCGTACAAACCTGGTAGCTCTAGAGCAGAAGAAAAGTAGTAATGATGTACGCTCAATCTAGTTCTGTATTCCGTGGACTCTTTAGTGTGGGGATATTATCAAGCACTGAGCAGTGCTTTAGCCTCCTCGCGGCTGTGCGCAGAGAACCTGTCTTCTACGACCTTGACAGTCTTGTTAGTGTGTCCATTCATGACCTCGTCTTCCGCACTGATCCGGGTCCGTGACCTGTTCCGGAAGGACTTCACGATCATGATTAGGCCCAGCAAAGCCGCAACTCCACCTCTGAAAAAGAGATCTAAATAAACATGGGCGAATATAGAATCAGAAAGGGCATTTGTCACGCACCCGAACATAACCCAACTCTTTGACCACCCTACTACACCCCATCCAAATCTAAACCATCCGCGAACCTCATCGTCTTCATCCTTCGGCCTGTGTGGTCCAACTGGCAATCCCTCCAAATCGGTCGCACTATGTTTTCCAGCTGCGTTCCCGCTGGTAGGATAACCAAGCGCAGCGCACTGTTCGGTGATGAACGAGGGTACGCCGCCTCCGAGTTCAGTGCGGGATTGTGCGATGAGGGGGGCTTCGATGATGGTTAGTGCGAGGCCGGATTCAAGGTGCCATTCGATGTGACCTGGTAGGGTGATGTCAGGTCAGTACATGGGTGGACTGAAAAGTGGAGGATGATGTTTAGGAGGGATTCTACACATACAGTGAATGAACCAGACACCGGGGTTGTCTGCGACGACACGTAGTGTGACTGATCCTCCACCGGGGACATGGACGGTATCTCGTCGCATAGGGTTCGCTTGGCCCTCGATGAATGGAGGATTCAGCTCTGGATCATCAGAGGTATAGTTTTCGGCGCGGTGGATGATTTGCATGGTGTGCCCATGTAAGTGGCTATACGTTGTTCGGGTCAGAGGACCATAAGAGCTGATATGCAGACGCAGGGAGAACTCACAATGGATGTTTACCGTCATCGTCGTTCATTAACACGATGTCTACAACATCCAAATGGTTCCATACTAAACTGGTGGGTCCGTACGCACCGGCCACCGTCGCGTTCTCCCCGAGAGTAAGTGCAGAGAGTATCCCGGGCACTAAAGGCGCGTTGTATGTTACATCGTTGAACATTCCGCGATTCGTACCATCATCCATGGTTTCTAGGAGGACGACCAATGGTATGGTGAGGTCTGCGGGAGGATACATCGGCACGACTTCGATCGGCACGAGTGCGCTATCGTTTAACATTAGAAATTCGTCTACAAATCCTATGTCAGCCGTCGGGGTAGACGAGTTGTATGTGATTGTCGAGGTCACGTCTGCGCGTTATAACATCTAAGTGAGGTACACAGTTTGGGAATGATAAGAAATACGAACTTGGATCCAATGCATCGGGTAGGTCGTCGAACATGTCGACGTCCATGTTCGCGTGGATTGCCCAATTAGACGAGGTATCGTTTCGCGCGGTGACGAGGACAGAGTAGCGCTGAGCGACAGTCAAGGATAGCATCTCGGCTGAGTACTCCTCTGTGTCAATCTACACCATCCGGAATTAGTTGTTATTCAGACCACTCAGAGTGCAGTATGGCTTACTCCGTCCGCCTCTATGACTCTCATCTCATGCCCGTCGATCCAGAAGTAGAACCCTGCGAAGGCCGCCGTGTTGACGACACGCAATCGGTATGTCTTCCCAGGCTCGAATGGCAAGGTCGCGTTCTCGTTGAAGCCGACAGCAGAACTAGTCACATCAGAGGATGTGCCGGAAACGGGAGGAAGATAGGTCGCGTTTTGGGCGAAGTACATCAACGCAGAGTCTAAAGCATCGATGATTAATGGCTAAGATTTTAGAAGTGGGTCGAGAGAAATTAGCTCGGATTACCTACCTGGCACGGGCTCATTACCCTCAGGATTATCGACGTTGATGAACTCGGCCAATAGGTCGCTGTGTTGTTCATGATACCAGTCTCCGAGGACGATCGTGTATTCTTCATCATATGAGTAGACTTCGGATTCGGGGTTGATCACGAATGGAGCACGTAGCCCATCGACATATTGACCCTATGTTCGAAGAATCCACCATTAGATGGAGGCGATGAATGGAAAGATGAACTGAGTGATGAACGTACGGAAGCGTGGGCATGAACCCAGTAAGTCCCTCGTTGGCCGGAGGTACTGACGGGGACGACATAGCCGAAAGTAGATCCAACAGGTATGCCGCTACAAAAACAACCGAAAGAAGAGAAAATATCAAGCAGGCGGAAACGGCAATTTAAAAGCGATCTATCGTACGAACCATTGGGAGAGACCCACAGCGCCGTCCATCCATGCGGTAGAATTGAAAAACATGCCATGGTGATGGAGCGAGGTAGGAACGTCCAAAGAGTTTGTCACATGAACAAGTAGG
This sequence comes from Stereum hirsutum FP-91666 SS1, assembly GCF_000264905.1. NCBI lineage: Eukaryota > Fungi > Basidiomycota > Agaricomycetes > Russulales > Stereaceae > Stereum > Stereum hirsutum. Next base: position 619,849 of record NW_006763131.1, read on the forward strand.
TCCTCATTCGAGTTGACGTCGAAGGGCGGTGGCCTAACACAAGACCATCAGCACTATCTCGGAGAACTGTGGGGACGAATGTGGCGCAGGACGCACGGCCAGGTGCCATTGACGCCGACGACGCGTCGGGGGTAGAGTCCATCCGGGCTGATGTCGTCCACGTAGGTTATATTCCACCAGATTTCTTTCGTACCAGCAAAAACAGGAGGTACGAGAGTGAAAGCAATAAATGCGAGGCAAGAGAGAAAAGATGGCCACATTGTGAAGTTGCGAGGCTTCAGATCCACCGAGTGGCGTCTCAGATATTGTGCGGTCTGTGGGGTAGTATGCAGAAAGCGAAGCCCTGGAGAGTGGGACTACGAGGGATGGAGTACTAGGTTGTTGTGGGTCAAAATAAAAGACGCATCCCCCTTGCCCTTCGATTGCTGAACAATATATGTATACCGTCCTCGAAGGAGCAGTGAGGGGTTAATAAGATGGGTGTTCGCATCAGTGCCTTATCTGATAATTTCCGATCGTGATCTTATCAATTGAACGTCTAGCAAGCGACTGTGTGGCGTCCTGTTGTGGCGACGTATAATTCCTCCAGACTCTTTCGAACTTTACCCACAGCGGTGAGAAGATAATGTATCGGGGGTTAAGATGAAGTACAGAGCTAAGAATGAGTCGAAGACGGGATGCGCTATATATACGCTGCGGAGCAATACGGAACCAATGGGAACACCAAGATGTGGCCCATCGCACTGAGAGGTGATCACTACGACCAGTACTATGCACTCCGCAAAACTGCACTCTATGATCATCATAGGTTTAACAAGAGACTGCTCCTGACATGTATGAAGTACGATGTATTACTTGCAATAGTGTCCATGGATATGGTGATGACATTACCGATGGAATACCAGTTCCTATTAAGTATTCTAGGAGGGTACTCTGTACACGGGTATTCGAGAAACTCGACGTACATCGCCGCTCACCTTGCGCCCTGCTGCACCTTTGTCGCCGGATGTGGACAAGCCAGACTATAGCGCACGAAAGCATTGGATGATAGGGTGGCGAATGTGTTGGCAGATGAAGAATACTTTCAGAGAGCAGGAGGTTAGAAGCACCCACGACACCTGAGGCTGATAGGATGATGTCCAATAAAGCGTGTATCGCATCAGAGCAGATCAGAGCAGCAGTACGCATTGCACTAGATCTCCAGGAAACCATCCAAACGGCGCGACCCAAACACGCTCCTAGTCTCCTACCAACACGTCATTCAAACCCCAACATCCCCCGCCAACCTTACCACATCCTCCCAATCAAACCTCTCCGGCTCCTCATGAAACCTCCTCAACACCTCCTTCGCCGCCGTCTCCTTCTTGCTCTCGCCCTCTCCCTCCGCAGCGACAGGCCACAAATAAAACCTCTGCAACCCCATCGTCAATAACTGCGCGTCCTCCTGGCTCAGCATCCACTCCTTTTCATTCGAACTTGATGAAGGAGTGATCTCGCCCCGCAGCAACACGAGACCGTGTGTATGTGCGAGGTCGGTGTAGAATGTGAGGACGAGGTAGGGCGTCGCGAATGTTTGGCGCATTTTGTATTCTAATAGCGGCGTGAAGATGATCATCGCTGTTTTCGGGTTCTGTTTTCCCAGGAGCAATGGATCGAGCGCAGGCGGTGAAGTGGAAGGAGGAAAAGGAGAGTCGTCTGCGGAAGGGAGTGCAGGCGGGTCGTGCGTCGCCCATTGCATGTAATGGAACTCGTGTCCTTTCTCTTTCTCTGTCGTCGTCGTGCCATCTGCTGTCGGAACGTTGGCGGGTATTTCCCTCGGGAGTGGCAGGATGAACGACGGCCATTTCGCGGCGACGCCGAGCATGCGTTCATACGTCTCTAGAGGCATCGAGGCGCAGATGTAGCCGCGGCCTGTGCCGCCGGAGCGGGAGGCGTGGTAGGCTGTCCAGAGGGCGTTGATTTGGGCTGGCGTGTGTGGTGTTTGGAGGAGTTTGGGTAGGGCGAGGATGGAGGAGAGGGGCTAGATGGGTCGTCGAGAAGGTGTTGTCAATATTCATGGTTTAAGAAGGCAAGTAATAGAAGAGAAAAGGTGTCATCCTGTCTCTGCGAGATGCGACCGATCTGGACTACCGACCACGAACCGAAATCACCTCGGTCCTCAAACGAACACAAACACGAACACAACACATACCTTCACAGGTGACGAATCCTTTCTCTTCGGAATCTTGGCCGCCCCAACCCCAGTCCCTGCCTCTGCCCCAGTCCCAGTCGTCGTACTTGTACCAGGCTCATCCACCGAAGCAGAAGCAGCCAGATGTTTCGCAGCGCTAGCTAACCGTGCCTTCCTCGCCTCCTGCTCTTGTAATTTCACTTTCTGTCGGAGTTCGTCGACTGTGGCGTTTTCTCTGTTCCGGATGAGTTCGAGCACGAGTCCAAGTCCGAGGAGGTTTGGGATTGGGAGGGAAAGCAACGAGGAGAACGAAGAATGATCAGATGACGACCGTGACTAATAAGTATCCTATCGTATACTATGACAAGTGCGCTAACGAACAAACGGACTCACTTCTTCGCCTTTTCCTGCAACTTAGACGCGTATTTCGACGCGTAGTCTACTTCTACGTTTTGAACTTGATGAGAGCGGTGGAAGTGTCTCGAACGGAGGGTGCTAGTGTGCTGCCGCGAAAGAAAGAGACGAGCGCGAGGGGTAAGGGTCCGAGCCCCAGTTGCAGATAGAAACGACATGGTGGAGTCCGTATGAAAAGAGGCCCGTCAAATTGTTCTATCAAGATGTATTCGAGATGGAACAGCGACGAAGTATTATAGAGATGTTGTACGGTGCCAAAGAGGAATGATGTCACGAGCAATCTAAGGACGTAGCCAGGACGAAGAGGAATAGTTCATGAAGAAGAGGATTCGAGTTCCATCGGTGCTCATATTGCGTTGTACGATCACGTGACTGAGATCGTGTTGTCTCGTCTCTCCACATCTCTCTTTGTCCGTCTATCACCTTGAAAGTATATATCCAACGCTACAATAGGGGACATATACATCCGCTCAAATAGCCAACTACGACACTATCTTTCTCATTCAAAACATACATGCGAACGCGTTGCAGAGTGAGGATTTACGAGTCCGGCCGGAGTGATTCTTGAGAGAAGTCCGCGAAAAATGAGTGTATTACAGCAACGAGCGAGAATAGGAAAGATTACAAAAATACACCATGACCATGAACAGAAACTCCAGACGAGACCAACGAACCACTCCTAGAACCAACGGACCGCTCAAGCATACTACCACAAACAAAACAACTAGTCAGCATCACCCCCTCTCATCAACAGCATAGTTAGAAAAATCGAACTCACCCTCGTAAACGTCCCCATCGTCATGAACGTCTCCTTCCTCTTCACCCCATCCTTCGGCCCATAAAGACTCTTCACAGCCTCACTCATCCCCGCCTTACGCTTCGCCTCCTCCATCGCCAAACTACTCGCCACCGCTCGGCTCGTACTCCCCACCCCATTTATCGAAGCTAAATTTGCCGTCGCTCTGCTCTCTCTGTCCCTTTCCCTGTCCCTTTCCCTGTCTTCCTTCGCTGTCTTCTTCTTTGGTGGCTCGAGCGACGTAGCATTGACATTGGCATCCGGGGAGTCACTGGAGGAGGTGGCAGCAGCTTTGCGCTTCTTCGATTTTGATTTCGCAGACTTCGTAGCAGCCTCGACGAGCCTCCTCGCCTGCATCGCCACACGCATCTTCTCTTCGTCCGCACTCGAGGGATTGATAGTCCGCACGTCTTCGGTCTTATCGAACTTCGTCGCACATTGCGGACATACGTCCAATTGCCTCTCCTTCTCCTTTTCGCCTACATCCTTCTCCTTTCCCTCCGACTCTAATGACAAGGAAGGAGGTGAGGATGATGATGCGGATGCGGAGGTGAGAGTCTTGAGGCCGGCTTGGGAGAAGACGCAGCCGCAGGTGGAGATGTAGACGAAGGGGACGGCGCCTGTCATTTCTTTGAGTGTGAGCGGACAGACGAAGAGTGCACGGGTGGGGGCGTCTTCATTAATAGAGTTAGAGGTGGAGGTGGAGGTGGAAGAGGAGGGGGTGGTGTTCGGGGTTAGATTTAGGGTTTTGACGTCCTGTATACGACGGTGTGAGCAACGGTCGGTCGATGAGGGAGAACTTGAACATGACGAGCGAACCTTCAACGAACGTATATGCCCACATATCTCCTCCCCATCCCCATACGCGCCCCGATCCAGCAGAAACTCCAGCAGCGCATCTTTATTATACAGCTTGCCCAGCGCACAACTGACTATCGGCTCCCTTAATGGGCGCTACATAGCCATTCCAAGTCCACCAATCAGCACAAAGACACCTTGTTTGTTCGGGAAGGTGAGAAGAAAGATGAGAGGACGCACCTTGGATAAAGCACACGAGAACCAGCGCGCACGGGTCTGGTTCGCCTTGTCTGCTTGTTCGGCTTTGGGCTTCGAACGAACGAGATCGCGACGGTCGGGGATACTTCCTCCATCATTACCCATGGTGTCTGAGGTATTTTGGTAGCTGACTAGACAGAGACGGCAGATAATACGACGACGAAGATGAGGACGAAGAAGAGAGGCGGCGATGTGATGGTGGTGGTCAGAGACAGAGGCTGAGAGACAGGTGCTGACCGAAGCGTGACCGGAGCCTCATCAGGGTGCCACTCGTGACAAGCCCTTCGTGACGAAATGTGACGAGCGCCTTGTCTCAGGGTCACAAACCGCGGCCTCACGTTTCGGCCGAGCGTGACAAACCCAACTCTTTCAGTTCCAAACACTCGTTTGTCCATCCGTCCGTCTTTTGTCTGCCTGTTCTGGTCGCGTTCGTTCGTTCGTGTTTTTCTGGCCCCAGAGATGCTCCAGGAATTGTCGAACATGGACCGCATCACACAACTGCAGGATGAAATCCAGAACGTATGTCCATTGCCCGTCTTTCCTCCCCTCTCCTCACCTCTCCTTCGATCTCATCTTCTCTTTCACCTGTCCCACTTTCCTTGTTGTTGTTTGAAAGTCGTTCGAAAGGCGCAGATAGCTGACGATGACATGATAAATTGACTATAGCTGATGACCATCATGTCGAGCACACTCGCCTACCTGACCTCACGCGCCGATTTCGCGCAAGTGTCGAGCGATATACCCGTCACGAAGACACGCAATGCGGAGAAGGTCGATTCGGAGGAGGTGTTTAATGGTGCGTTCATTATTTGCCTCTTCCCATCTGCCACCAATCTCAACTGGCGTGCTCCTTTTGCCTGTGCGTCTGGACGGGTGTGGGTCATATAGCGAACAAGAAGGAGCTCGTGGCGGATCTGATGATGAAAGCGAAACAAGTAGAATATCTCATCCAGAGCCTCCCCGCTCCTGAACCGGAGGAGGAACAAGTTGAGTTTCTCTACATCCCATCCCATTCACCCTCAGGTTTAGCTGAACGAACGTTGTGGATGTGTGCAGGCTAAACGACTCCAAGCCCTCGAAGACGAGATGAAGATCGCGAACGAAGAGTATATAGCCGCTGTGAACCGCGCAAGTCAGTCTCTTTAATCTTGTCTCACATCCTCTCTCCCCTCATGGTGTCGTGTTGTTGACACGCTGCACATTTGCCCTCAAACAGAGGCACTCCACGCCCAGATCGACGGCGTACTGAAGACGATGCTTTCCGAGGACGAGTTCGCAGCGGAGGCGGAGGTCGAGGGGCCAGGATGAACGCACTCAATGGTCAAAGGACAATGACCAACGGCCGAAAGACTACAATACCGAGAGACCACGAGAAAAGAGCAACACTTGACAGACGCACCCACATCGTCGAAACATTGGCTCATCCTCGTCGCACAATCGCCAAAGTCCGTCCCTCGACGGGCGTCCGGCTCTTACAAGAGAACTCTCTTCCTACCCAATATCACCCACCCAATACGACCTGGGCTCTGCCGTTTGGAACAGCTCCTTCTTCCGCAGCATTCAACCTCCTTACGAGCTGAAGAAGGCCCTTATCAGTACTGGGAGTTCCTGGGTTATGGATAGGCTGTCGACTGGACTCTGCACCTTACCCTCATGTCGTACAATATAATTTCCTCCATATTTATTGATTTTGCTCTCGAAATTCGAAATCTAAATCACATGCGAACGTTGGTAGCCTCGAGGCACGTCAATCTTGGAAGAAGTCATTTTACGTCGTGATTACATAATCTATCCCGGCATTGTGCCGTCGGAATCATTCTCTGAACAACTCTAGATCTCCTATGGCCACTGCTCTCCTTCGCCGCCATCGACGACCACGACAATGAGCAGCAAACACACCGTGCTCGCCGCCGTTGCCCGCAGTGTACAACGACGTACGCAGACGCACACGCTCCTGCGCATTTCAAGAACGCGAACACGAACAGAAAAACATAACGCCGCCGCCTCGCTACCCCTCCTCTCGGCATCCAGAACATTTCATACGACCGTCGCCCGGCTCTTCGAAAATAAGCACGCGCCGAAGGACGACAGCCCGCCACGAAGTAATCATATCGACGGCGCGGCCTCGAACCAGTCCTTGTTCAGTGCGTCCCTCCTTCCTCCTGCTTATCCCCTTCCCCTCCCTTTTCCTTTCCTTTCCTTTCCTTTGCCCCGTCCCTTACGATTTGGGTTGAATTGTGCGGTCGGCTGATACGTATACGGTCATGGTCTGGACAGAACGTGCGTCAGAGGCATGGAGGCGCACCCCCACGAAATGGTATCCCCTCCCTTGGTTCGTCGGTGCGATGCTGCTCGTGCTAGTGCAGTGGAGGCGGACGGTAAGGAAGGAGGCGGAGGTGCATGTTGATGGGGATGGACATGAGGTCGTGAGATTGAGGGGACCTTGGCAGGTGAGTTTGTTTATTGTTTGGTTGTGGTATGTATGTTTTGGTAGTGGTCGTGTGCACCGTCGGTTGAGACTTCATCTGAAACTACGAAAGTCCGAATATGCTTGTGCGCTGTTACTGTCTTTATAATGATTTAATACAAGAACATCGTCTCGACTCGTACATACGACTAGTATACACAATTAATCTCCAACATACTCACCCACTTCACTCATCCCTTCCTAGGTCCACATCCTCGGCGCGCTCCCCCTCCGCAACCTCTCCCGCGTCTGGGGCTACCTCAACTCCCTCGAACTCCCCCTCTGGTTCCGTCCGTACGGCTACAAAATCTACGCCTCCCTCTTCGGCTGCGACCTCTCCGAGATCGAGCCGTCCGACCTGCACGCCTACCCCTCCATGGGCGCCTTCTTCTACCGCGCCCTCAAGCCCGGCGCACGCCCGATCGACGCGTCCGCACCGCTCGTGAGCCCCGCGGACGGCACCGTGTTGCATTTCGGAAAGGTCGAGGGGGCGAGGGTGGAGCAGGTGAAGGGATTGACGTATAGTCTTGATGCGTTATTGGGTTTGGAGGACCAGAGCGGGAAGAGGACTAGGGTGAGGAGGGCGGAGGCGGATCTCGGGAAGAGGAAGGAGATTGAGGTGGTGGATGATGAGGAGTTCGCGAACGTTAATGGGATTGAGTATTCCCTTAACCAACTTATTGGAGGAGCGGGGAGTACGCCTTCGACACCTGTTACGCCTTCTGCGCCATCGCATCCGACTACCCAACGTTCTTCTTCTGCGTCAACGTCAGCCACGGAGAGTACAGACGAAGAATTCCCGACGGATCCAAAAGCGTACAGCACCCCCTCCTCGCGCGACCGTCACCCCTCCCCTCAAAAACACGGCGAACGGATCGACGCCTCCGTCGTCGAGCCCGACCGCTCCATCCAAGAAACACTCTCGCACGACGTCTCGGTGGCGAAGGAGATGGGAGTCTCGCCTACGCTGCAGAGGACGCGGAGCACGTACGGCGCGACGGTGAGGCCCGGGAACGCGTTGTATTTTATGGTGGTTTATTTGGCGCCGGGGGATTATCATAGGTTTCATAGTCCGACGGCGTGGGTCGTGGAGAAGAGGAGGCATTTCATGGGTGCGTGATTGATTCCTTGCACGCTCTTCTTCAGACTTCTTGACGGGATTTGCTGATTGCTGACTCGGGGTGATTAATGGCAATGACACAGGCGAACTGTTCAGCGTGAGCCCCTACGTCGCCAAACGGCTCGAAAACCTGTTTGTGTTGAACGAACGCGTCGCCCTCCTCGGCCGCTGGCGCCACGGCTTCTTCTCCATGATCCCCGTCGGCGCCACCAACGTCGGCTCCATAAAAATCAACTTCGACCAGCAGCTCCGGACGAACCTCCGGCACCCCCGACGCTCGCGCCCGCCACCGGGGACGTACGAGGAGGCGACGTACTCCGCTGCGAGTCCGATATTGAATGGGCAGCCGTTGAGTGCGGGGGAGGAGATGGGGGGATTTTGTTTGGGGAGTACGATTGTGCTGGTTTGGGAGGCGCCGGAGGGAAGGGAGGGGTGGGAGTTTGGGGTGGGGGTGGGGGAGAAGGTGAAGGTTGGGCAGGGGTTGGGGAGGTTTGGGAGTGGGAGAGAGAAGGTTGAGTGAGGGGAAGGTTGTTGATGCATATACAGCTGACGAGACTCATCTCTACGTGCTTTACTTACCCATTTGGATTTCAACATCCGGAACCAAAATAATTCACTGCTTGCTCTTCGATGGGAGGGTCAGGGCTTTAGATAATTTATCTGCAGTGGCCCGTGATTTCTTGCATACTATCACGATGTTGCTCGTCTCAACTCAGGTCTTTTCGAACGAATATGTACGGTGAGGTTATACAGTACGTTCAATATGAGTGTGTCGAGTACTTGCAGCTGATGGGAATGTCGGACTTTCAATTTCTGTGGCGCCACATTCCTACGCCACCCACTGACATCAACTTGAATACACCGTAACGGCGACCATACATCGGAAACTCGTCTCAACCTCGCTTGCTATTGTCCTTGCAGCTCCAGTAATATAGATATCTTTGTCTCTGGCTTGTTATATATATCGTCTTCTGAGGAGCTAAGTACTCGTCGTCTATTACCACTCAAACTTCAGGACATGCCCGGGCATCTCCTCATTCTCGGCTCGACAGGCGCATGCGGCCAACTACTCGTCGAAACACTACTCGACATCCCCCATTCCAAATCCCCCAACTTTCCACCGGGCTCATGGCACACCCCAAACCCAGCCCTCCCGACTCTAACTCTATACCTACGCACCCCCTCGAAGCTCCCCACCACATTCAGCACCCACCCGAACGTCACCCTCGTCGAGGGCACACTCACACCTGCCGACGAAGCCAAACTCACGTCTGCAATGACGGGCGTCTCGGCTGTTCTTAGTGCTATTGGGCCCAGTGTCAAAGAAGGACCGGACACGCCCATCGCAGAGGCTTATAAAGTCGTCTTGCACGCCATGCGAGCGAGCGGGGTGAAGAGGCTCATCGCGCTGGGCACGCCGAGTATCACGGACGAGAAGGACGGTTTCAGCTTGGTTTATAAGGCGATGGTACATGGGATCGCGCTCTATGCGCCCAATGCGTACAAGGATATCGTGAAGGTGGGAGAAGTCATTCGTGGAGCGAACGAAGGTGTGGAGAGCGGGAAGGAGATTGAATGGACGATCGTGAGAGTGCCGGCGTTGACGAGTTCGAATAATAAGGAGGTCGTGGCGGGGTATATTGGCGATGGGAAGACTGGGGCGACGCTTGCGAGGGCTGGGTTTGCGGCGTTCGTGGCGGGAGAGTTGCGGGCTGGAGAGTGGATCCGTGAGGCCCCTCTGTTGACCTCGGCTTGAGTGAGTACTTGGGACGCGATCGTCTGAACGCGATACTCGGGAATATCGTGTCCTCGTGTTGTACTGGAATACCGTTCCTATCAGATAGAACCCAGTGTCTCGGTATCCAAGTTGTAAGTCTCTAGGAGCTAGTGCATTCCGATGTATTCTAATATATTGTGCAAGAGAAGGCGGCAGTATAGGGTAGCCGCACTCTCCAGTACCTGTGACAGACATGAACACTGTGCTAGAGAAAGGAGCAGCTCGCGAGTCATGATCACTAGAATATGTTCAACTCCGATAGGGGACAACGATAGCGAGTACTCAGGATGATAGATGCAAGCGTCATTCGATGTAAGACCAAAACGGCGAATTATTGACAGTATAAAAAGCATAGCAATACATTACCGTAACGCAACAAGAGGAAAACGAGACGAGATACCCACCTCACATCTACATCACAACATCCTATCAAGAGACATGAACTGGACATCTCAGCTTGCCACCCCCTCACACCCGCTTCTTATAAGCGTTCAGGACGCCGCTTCCTTGGTCTTATCTTCCTCCACGAGCTTCTTCACCTCCTCAATCCTTCCCTCCAACAACTCAATAACCGTATCCATCCCTTTCAACAACCCCTTATCTGGCCCTTGTCCAGGCGTCAACTTCGTATGCGCGAAGTCTATGAGCTTGACGATATACGGCGGACCAGGCCTCTCCTTCGCCTTCTCGTCTTCATCCTCCTCCTCTTCGTCCTCGTCGTCCTCGTCATCGTCGTCATCACTCTCCAGCCCACTCGGATGTTCTTCCATCCACTTCACACCCTCCCTCGCTTTCTCTATATCCGCCTCATATATGAACAAAAAGCTCGAAGCGATCATCCTCATCTCGATACATCCCGCGATCTCGCGTATCATCTCCACGTCGAGCAACATCGCTTCGAGGATAGGAAGAAGAAGGTGCGCAGGGAGACCTTGGTTGTGCGTAGATGTAGATGATACCTGAGGGAGGGTGGGGAGGAGAAACGTCGGGTCGGAGGGGTGAGAGGCGGGTGTCGAGGTGAAGGGAGAAGGGGAAGGAGAAGAGGAGGGGACGGGGAAGAAGCGTGCGATTCCGGAGGGGAGGTCGCTGGGTTTGATAGATTTGCCGTAGGATTTGGAGGTCTTGACGGGTTTCGAGGTCGTATTATCGTATACCTGCGCATGTCAACATGTCAAAATTTCGCTCCTGCTCACGGTCTGCATGAGCTGGGTCAAACCTGAAATCCAGTCAATCGCACGCCCGTCTCGAAAGATGTCGTGTCCCGTGCAGTCTTCGACATACGCGCCTTCTTCTCTTCGCTCGCGTCGTCGTCGTAGAGGACGGTCCCGAGTTTGATATCGAGGATGTTAGGCTTACGAAACGGAGTTGTGAGATTCTCCAGGACCAACCTGCACCCAAAACCACACCGTCGATCAGCACAAACGCATCCCTCACCGCCCGCAACAACTCGCAGCTTAAACAGAAACAAAGAAAAACTCACGTCTCCTTCTTCTCCTTCCCCTCCACCTCCTCAATATTCCCCCTCTCATCCTGCACCCCCTCCAACCTCAACGTCCCATAAAACCTCGGCACCCACCTCCTCAAATCGCCCAACCCCAGCTTCTCCCCATCTTCACTCTGCAGTACACTCGCATAGAATTTATGTTCGAGCGGCAGGGCGGGCTTGAATACCAGCGAGCCGTCCTCGGACGTCTGTACGCCGGAGTGGCCGCCGACTTGGTTTGCGAGCTCGAGAGGGTGCGAGGGGGGGTAGGGGCTGTGTGAGCGGGAGGGGGCGGAGGAGGGGGAAGGAGAGGGGGAGAGGGAGGACGGGGTGGCGCTTAGGCTGAGATTGTTGGGGGAAGGGGTCACGATGGCGGACATCGATATCGGGATGGGGGGTTGCTTCAGAGGTGGTGTAAATAGATGGAGGCGAACTATAGACAGAAGAGAGCTAAGAATGCACTGCTTCAGATTATGAAGATAATATTTGTTTCGACGTGGCAGACTACTCTGAATGTCGTGGAGGCCTACCTTAGATATAGTGTGAGGCGTAAGTAAAGGTTCAAGGTGACAGAGCGGTACAGAGCAGAAGAGCGTTCATGGCCAAGGAGATCATGGTGGCATGGAGAGCATCGGTTCGTGCAAATATCGAAATTCGAATGCTTGGCGGGCGGTGTGGCACCTACAGCAGTGGCACTTCGGTGGCGCCCTCGTCCACTGATTTCATTGCGAAAAGCAACTGTATCTGTAGGAACTTCGTACAAACAGCTCATCCAGTACATACACAAGTACGTACACTTTTTGACTCCACTATAACTATATACCTATCCACGTCCTACCACCCGCCCTACTCACAAAGCACACTCCACCCCTGCCACTCCACCCTCCCATGCTGCACATCCACCAACCTCTCATAAAGCGCACTCGCCACCGGTCCCATCGGCCTCGTCTCCCCCCCTCCCCTCTTATCCCTATACTCCGGCAACACCACATCGCCCAACCCCTCCTCCCCTCCCTTTCCGCTCCAACCGATTCGCGCCACGGCAGTGACGACCACCGCCGTGCCGGCGCAGAACGCTTCGAGGAGGCGGCCGGTGGAGGAGTAGGCGTAGAGTTCCGGCATGGAGATGGGGCGCTCGTGGAGGTGGATTTTGAGCGCGTTGGAGAGTTCGGGGAGGGAGGTGGAGGTGGGGTGCGCGGCGAGGAGGGAGAGGACGGAGGCGCGGGTTATGCCGGGGAGGATGGTGCCGTCGAGAGGGGGGGTGATGATATCCAGGCCTGCACCAACACCCACCGTCAGCTTCCACAGTCTCTCAAGGGAGGGAGAATATGAAGGGAAACGTACCACCGTCATCTCGTTTCACGACGATAAAGAAATTCATAGCCCCCGCCTCCGTAATATTCTCTCCAATCAACCACAATACCTGCTGATATCCCTTCTCAATCGCCATCCTCTGCGGACTAAACCCAGGCGCATAATTCAACCCCAACTTGAACCCTCCATGTCCACCTGGCCACGACCTCACATGTTCCCCCACCGCAAGCAAGGATATGCCCTTGGTTGTGCTGGATTTGAAGTAAGGCCCGGTGGGGGAGAGGATGACGAAGAGAGTGGCGTGGGTGGAGGCGGTGACGCCGAGGGCGGCGCGTGTGCCGATGAGGGTGGGACGGATGTAGAGGGAGGAGCCTTTGGGTTTGGGGATCCAGCGGGATTCGAGTTGGACGAGACGTTTGATGAGGACGAGAAGCGCGGAGGAGTCGAAGGGCTGTGGGGGTGCGAGATGGGTTAATAAGGGGAGAGGCGGGGAAAGTAAGAGGGGAATTGGGATGTGAGGCTTACGGGGAGAGCCATACGGGCTGCGGAGCCTTCGAGGCGCTTCATGTTGAGTTCTGGGCGGAACAGACGGGGTTTACCATCTGCGCCGAGATAGGCCTAAGAGGACGAGTTTGTGAGCTTGGATGAAAGGATATGAAACGACCGAGATATCGCAGAGAGCGGTATCTATGCATTGTGTACATTCTCCGTGATGTGATGAGTAGTAAGACTTTTGTAAGGACGAGCAAGGCCCTTTCGTGATAGTCATACCACTGCAACCGATAGCAAAAATCCTCGACCAGCCGCCAAAAATATAACCATGACCTCATCAAGTCCATGCTTTCATTACGCACACACAAAAAATTCCAACGCAGCACTCAACTTTACTCGCATCGAAGCGAGATTTGACGTAGTACGAAGAAGACGAAAAAACCACACACCTTCATACCCTCAAACACGTTCGGACAGTATTGCAAACACGAGCTCGCCGGATCGATGCTCAGCGGGCCATAAGGCTTGATCTCAGGTGCTGACCATCCGTTCTCGGGCTCGTAGTGCATGATGAGCATATGGTCTGTCATTGTCTATTCCCATTCCCAGTCACATCAAAACGTTAGTCTACATACCAGTGAAAGATTTTAAGGAAAAGAGAAGGACGCACCTGGCCAAAGACTAAGTCCTCCACGGCCGGCATAGGTTTTAGACTGTTGCTCATTGTAATCGTCAGTTTCGATGGCTAGTTTCGTTCGTATAGAGTGAGCATCCTGCTTGAAGTTAGTGCGAGGAAAAACGCACGTCGATCTCGTTCAACTTTGGGGGCATGCCCCCCGGGTTTTTGAGGACCTTCGCATCTCCGGCAGGGAGGGGAAGCCCATTGGAGCTCAGAGGCTCGTTCGTTTTTGGGATCGTCATTCTGTTCTAGTTCCGAGTCTATGTATGTGGTCTAGCTGAGCAAGGAAGGAGCGCTAGCAAGAAAAGCTGTGGATGGATACAGACAAAGGAGAAAAGCAAGAAGAAAGGAGGTGAAGATATAAATACAGGCCTGAACAGAGACAGTCGAGTCAGGAGATCGACAGTGATTCGCGGAGCTTATCTTATCTGACCCGGGAGATCGGCGGCTCACCCAGTGATGCCACCGTAGCGCTGGGCCACCTTGCTTACTGACCAGCACTGTCGACCATGGGCCTCCCTCCAATACTCTATCATCATTTCTCAACACCCCTACCATATATCCAAACTCTTGCACTGCAAGAAGCTATCCACAACTTTCAACTTTCGTTGCGACGTTCCGCGCCTTCCAAACACCGAGATATCCTACTTCTTCTCGAGCACCGACCCGTCTACACCGCCGGTCGACGACAAGCATCGACTCCAGAGCACGAACGGGAGCTCATCGCCGAAGAAACACGTCTCAAACCTCTCGGAGCCGACTTCGTCCGCACAAAAAGAGGAGGCCAGTTGACCTACCACGGTCCTGGCCAAATGGTGGGCTATCCTCTGCTGGACTTGAGCGCCGGGTCCGGGTCAGGACCTCCCCTCAGCATCCGGGACTATATCTGCAGACTTCAGAAGACGATCGAAGAACATTTTTCGGAAGGGCATGGGATTCCGGTGTCGAATTCGGAACATACGGGTGTTTTTCTAGATGAGAAGACGAAGGTTGGGTCGATTGGAGTGCAGGTGCGACATCGGCTGACGACTCATGGATTTGCGTTCAATGTTACGAGGGAGCCGCTCCCGTGGTTCGATGAGATTGTCGCTTGTGGGTTGGCGGATGTGAAGGCGGGGTGTATCGAAAGCGCGGGTGGAGAGGATAGGCGGGTCAGCGTGGCGGGAGAAGTGCAGGGCGTGGTGGACAGGTTCGGGAAGAGGTTTGGACGAGATATGGAGAGGATGGAGTTGGGCTCTGGGCAGATGGGCGAGGTTGAGGAGATTATTGTTGGGCTGGAGCAGGAGGCTCGGGAGGCAGGAGACTGGGGGAAAGCGCCACGCCAGACTGGGACTCCATGACGCTGTCGGTACGTTTGCGCCGTTGTCATTTTCACTATACAAGGGCTGAACATCCTCTCTTGAATCGTTGGCTAGCTTGTTGAGGATTGTACAATGTATCAGGCCAGCACCTCGTTACGGATTCTGAGACGTGATCCCCACGGTAAAGCTAGTTCGAGCGGTATGTCTAGTCGTGCATTCTAACATAGTATTGAACAGCTCATCAACTGCTTTTGAGAATAGACTACCCCTCGAGGCCAACTTCGACGCACGAGGGCAGCCTTGCTGCTTATTTTGACAGGATACACGTCAGATTGCATCCGCCCGATATTTCCAGGTGACACTGTATTCGTACTTCTTGATCATGAGCGGTGATAGTGCGCCGCCGGCTTACAAGTTATGGGGGTCCTGGAAGTTTCAAGCATGCACTTTGGCCATGGGAAATGCAGACTGATTGACTGTTCCCGTCGATTACTTACCTCGAATTCTCGGGCGTAGGAAGGGCGAAAGCACGTGTATAGGAAACAATCAATGAGAAATGACGGAGAGTACACGGTCAATAGACGAAGGAGAAATTTGTCTGGGCGATACAAGAGGCCAGGTACAACGTTAACGAGCACTCCACTCAAGCGTCGTTTCTTCCCGTGTCTAATGATGACGTCAAAAGTCAGCTCAACTGCAACCAACTGCCTCGTCGTGACAGAGTTGAGGAATGAGGAATGAGGAATGAGGAATCAGCCTACTCACATTGTTTCACGTTCGACGTGACACCGGTCTTCTCGACGAACTTCCCGGGGGAGGTCACGTTTCGCTCTATGTAGTGTCAAGTGTCAAGCACAGGGAGACAGTCAGTCAGTTCGGATTTTCGAGGCGATGAAAGGTGAGCATGTACAGAACATGACGTACTTTTGAAATCGGAAGTGTCGGACGTCACGCCGACGCCCTCAACAAAAGCGCCAGGGAGAGGAGTGTCGCGAGCTGAGTGGAGAAGGTCAGTCCAGATTCCACAGTCGACGAGATGTATCACGTACTTTCGAAGTCGGACGTGTCGGACGTGGCGTCAACGCCTGCGACGAAAGCGCCGGGGAGAGGCGTGTCGCGGGCTTTCACTACAAGCAGTGGAATAATGATCAGGATGAGTGGCAGCCCAAAAAAAAAGAAATAGGGAAGGGTGCGAACTCTTCTCCAGGCCGGAAGTGTCGGAAGTCACGCCCTCGGTTTCAACGAAACCGCCTGGGAGAGGACTGTCGCGAGCTTTCACTATAAGAACGATTAGAACGAGTTGCGGCCCCTAAAAAGTTACAGGGGAGGGTGCGAACTCTTCTCCAGGTCGGAAGTGTCAGATGTGACGCCGACATTTTCAACGAACAAGCCTGGAATGGGTGTCGCGCGAGCCTCGACTGTTCATTCGAACCGTCGTCGGCTCATGGCAGTAGAAATGATGTTCTCGAGATGAACTTACCGGCGTTCGCTACGGGGCTTGCGACGACCGAGGCAGCGAGGAGGAGAGCGGAGAGAATGATTGTACGCATGGCTCGAAGTCGAGGAGGCTGAAATCGCTGAGAAAAAGATAGTTAGTTCACGACAGAATAGTTTATGACCATCAGACGTTCCCCGGACTGTGCCAAGAACGAAATTCATGTCGTTGCCTAACAAGGTCAACGGCGATTACAAAGCGAAAACTATCGATCCAGTGCTCGTCTGGAAGATGCTTGGTCTTCCGATTTTCACGGACAGACCTAGACATTATCCAACACGAAGCTCTCCAAACGAGCGTGGTCGGTTTCTCCACATATCACAAAGACGAGCCAGGGACAGGCAGGAGAGAAAGACACAAATGAGACTTACAGTCACAAACAGGTCCTAGATCCGAGTGGGTGCAAACAGGGAATCGCGGAGCGAATGGTGGTGGTTGGGTTTATAGAGAGATGGGGATCGTCCTGGGGCCTGGGCGAGGACTTTGTGCCGCTATCCTATCAGGGTATTTGGAAGGTTGTTGGGAGGGCGGTTCCGATGAGGATCGTACCGTGTGACGACTCTGTAGAGCAATGAGGTACGTACTTATGCCCCTTTCTTCCGATACTCCGGCTCCTTCTCGCTTCTTGAGCGCTGAGCTTATCCCCAAGTAATACTTACGGTCAGTAACGGGCACACATATGTTACTTACTGGTCTTCTGACAGCATTGTGACGGCGGCGATTCAGATCCGAGGGTGATCGTCAGAAAGACTTGGTCCTGCGAAAGCGCCTTGAACTTGAACCTGTACACCACAGTTGTCGATCCTCTCCTTTGTGCTCCATGGCGAGCTACCAGCGACTCTCCGCCAGCGACGACAACATCACTGAGGAGCATGGGCTAGTCGACGAGAAGCAACGGTCGTTATCACGAACATTGACACCGAAACATACCTTCGATATCTTTCGCTACCTCACTCTCCTTCTCATCGCCGTTAATGTCCTTTTGGCTGGTGTCAATCTATGGGCAACCAATGCTCTCTCTTCGACCATCCTGGACATAACTCCTCTCACCAAGGTCGCGCACCTACCTATGCCAGACCAGTATGTAGGCCTCAGCGATGTCTCTCGACAGAAACGTGCGTGCGAGTTCTACTGTCCTTGTGTCGTTGAAATCCAGCTGATTGAGGTGACCGATTATCCACTTCAGTGATCCATACCGAAGAGGAGAAAGCCAGTGTCCTTGGTTCACGCGATACATCTTGTGAGTTTGCTCCCATGTCCTAGTTGCCTCCCAATCTCAGTCGACGCGACTCGTCTACAGGATTGTACTTTTGCAACTGTTGAGATAGGAATAGGACTTCAGGAGAGCACACGGTTTGTCATATTGACGCATGTGCGTGCAGTCATCGTGGGCTTCGTGCATCTTCCGCAAGAGTTGTGCCTTTGATCGTAGTGACAATCTATGCAGGGTCTACTTCCAATAGGAGACACATTTCTCCAGAGAAGAATTGAACAGGGTTTCAGAGGGTTTCCCGGGCGATATTATCGTGAGCGAGGTTCTTAAGCTAGCGTGAAACAGGAAAGCAGCCTTGCGTGATGCGTAGGTCGGAACAGAACCGACTGCCGAACACTTCGAGGCCATCTGGTGAACACCATCGTAAGGGTCACTGGTGTGGTCCCCCTGGATCCTATCCACGAAGCTCGTACATACTATGTATTCTGCACAGTGAGTAAATCATGGTCAAAACACCTCTTTCGGAGGAAAGTTATCTTGTGAGATACACCGCAGGGTGAACGCTACGTTGGCGAGAGATGTCACTGAAAAGAGCGCCCAGGCGGTCCCCCAAAGATTGCTCCGAGGAATGAATTCAAAGCGCTCTCTGAGTTTCTTCAAAAGCCGTGACATTCCTTCTTTCAGGGTCGACCTCGGCCAGAGCCAGACTACTTGGCGGAATAGTTACATCATACTCGTATAACCAGCAACTGCTACCATTGCTCCTTGGATCACAACGCTCCTTACACTTTCGCCTCCTTCCGTCCCACAATCTTGTTACGCGGTACGCAGAGAGCGATATGGAAGGCAAAGCCTCGTCTTTGAGGTGGACGATCATTGGGCTTCTCTGCCTCGCAGTATATCAGGGCATGGAGGTTGCGTCCAAACTGCGAACTCTGCGGATCCTTCATCCCGTGAAGAATCCAGAGGCAGTCTCGTACAGTGAGTGCCCTTCAAGCGCTACATTGATTGCAGCTAATTCCCATGGCTCGATGGTCTCGTAGGCTACATCGGTGATGATTATCCCAAGGAGCTGCCTCTACGAGTCAATCAGGTCGCAATGAACGCCGAATGGCTCGACGACGAAGTCTACGGGCCTTACGCAGACGAAGACTGGGCATCCAACTTCCCCAAAAGCAACGGATGGGTTGCACTCGGTCCAAACCACGACATGTTCGTTCTGTCCATGTTCCATCAGCTGCATTGTCTCGATGCATTGCGGTTTGGATACGTGACTGCGAAGGCAAGAGTCCTCGACTTTCCCGGGAACGGCACGGGCGTCGAGCACCATGTCAATCATTGCCTGACCTGTATGTACCGATTTCCCCCCTCCTTCCTAGAATTTCGCTTTCTGATCACGTACCTTCAGATCTTCGAGAGATGATTCTCTGCGCGGGCGATATGACGCTCGAAACATCGGTGCCGACCATCAATTCCATCGGCCAGCCGGATAACGCTGCTACAGGCCTCGATATCCTGCACAAATGTCGCGATTGGACTCAGATACGGGATTATCTTGACGAGAATTACGAAGAGAGGCAGAAGTGGAAGGCAGAGGGAGGCAACTCGACGTCGATGTACCCGTGACGGGCTGGAGGATGGAGGGGTATGTTTCGGTCGATATATGCGTCTTTTTCCATTGGTGCTGCTTGCTTCGAATACTCGGGCGATATGCGAGTCTGTTCTATCCAGGTTGTATCAACCGGGGGCTGGCCGTTCTGAATGTTGCTCGACAGTGCTTCGGAAACAAGGAAACCTTGATCAAGCCGCCCACGCCACTCCCGGCGGTTGCCGCTCTAGTCTGACGCCACAAAGTTCAGACAATTTCTCCGTGCAAAAACCACTCACGTCCGACTCTACAACCCGACAATTTCACTACAAACAACACCTTCAAAGATGCTGGCTGCGCTATCTTTGAATCTACTTGCCCCTATGTCTTATGATCTCTAGCTCTCACCATCACCCATCCTGTTTTCGTGGGAGTTAAGTACTGAAGTACCCATCGCTTGCGTTTTTCGATTCACTTGATGTTCAGAGCTTAGGTACCAACAGAGTACCTCGGGAACCTCACAACATCTACAGAGACTGGGCGACGTATTGCAATGATTCTGCTCACACACATATACTCGTGTGAGCTTACTTGAAGGGAATTCCCCACGAGAACATTCGCGGCCATTTTGCGATAACCGTCGGTTCTCCTGGATCTCCATGAGCGTGAGCCTGCGTGAGCGCATGAAATGTTCTTGGTGATGCGATTGTTCCGATGTTGATGGACGCCACGAAGTTGGACCCCTATACGTTTCAGATTGTGGTCGTATCAGCTTCCACTTGCTAACACCGAACACGCCTCGAAAACGAGTTGTTTTTCTAGGATCGCGAAGAGGTCAGTATATTTTGGCCATAGACATCGACACTGTCGATAGGTGCTGCCGCTCTCCCGTTAGGCCCTATGGGGCGTTCCTAGTCGATACATGATAGCATCAGCTGTGCGTGCGCCAATGCAACGGGATGCTTCCTTCTGACCAATTCAATGATTTCGGTCAAACGTTCAACGTGCATAAAGAACGAAAGGTCCTGATCTCGCGTGTTCTCTCTGCATCTTTTTCCTCATCATGTCTTACGCCCCAGACGAGTCAGCAGCACTCCTCGACAGGGAGAGGGGCTTGTATGATGGATTCACCTTGGGTGCTGCGGCCTACGGTGCGAACACAAAAATACTTTCTGGCCTATAAGCGCTGACTTTCATAGCTTGTGCGATTATTAGGTGTCCTTCTCACTCTTTTTGTACAGTGTATGAACGCACTCACTCAGAACCCGCGGGGAGGCAAGATTCTATGGCACTATGTCGCCTACGTTTTTGTAATGTTCGCGCTGGGAAACGTGGGATATTTCACGCACCTTCGCTTTATCCAACTCGCTTTCGTGGACGATCGTGAATATCCTGGAGGGCCTTTGGGTTACCAAGCGGCTCACTACACTTCAGTGATCAACATCACTGGTATAGTTGCGTGCGTACCCTCACTCAATCTTACCGTCCTCGTTGGTTTCTGACGCTGGGTTTACAGCTACTTTATGATGAATTGGATGGCAGATAGTCTGGTGGTATGTCACAGTTCGCTATGCATATATGATTTAGCAGATTTTATGACCTCTGTGGATAGCTCTATCGGCTATACGTGATCTGGGAACGTAGAACTCTCGTGGTCGCCTTCCCCACAATGATGTTCATGGCGTCTTTCTGTGCGTTTTTGCTCTTTTCGACATTGTTCTCTAAGATATGCTTAGTTCGGTTGAAATTATCATTAATGTAGCGCTGTCTATCGTCGAACTGTACAGCATCACTCAACCAGGCGCCAGCATGTTCTCTGACTCGGCGGTCAACTACGGGCTTCGTGCGTCCTCTCGTCTGTGCCATGGCCCCCTAATCCTAATATGCTCTATGTTCACTTCTGTTCAGTATATTGGTCTTTCTCGGTCGCTTTGAACATCGTCGTCACATTGCTTATAGTGTCTCGGTTGATGTACATGCGCTACATGCTCATGAAGACAATGCAGCAAACCGAAGCCGGGGTCTATACCAGCGTAGCCGCCATGATCATCGAATCCGCCGCTCTTTACTCCATTTCTGCTATCATATTCCTTGTCGGCTACGCGAAACAGATTCCACTGCAGTTCGCTGTCGAACCCGTCGAGCTCATTCAGGTATGTCTGTCCTGGTCGAGTATTCCCGTACCCTCCTAACGCGTCTTGAACATTAGGGCGTCTGTCCTCTCATGATCATCCTTCGTGTGGCGAACGGTAATGCCTGGTCCAGGGAAACATACCGTTCAGTGGTACCTGGCTCCATGACATTCGCCCCGAACCCGCATGTGACGCAAACAAAGCGATCGTCGAAGCGTTGGGATGGTAGTAACACGGCTTTCGGAAGCAGCGGTGACAAATCGTTCGGCCTGAGGTCCATCCATACGTCGAATCCAGGAGACCTCTCATTCGTCGACACTACTGTGGGCTCACATTCAAACATCGAGCAGCATCCGATCTCGGAATTTGTTATACATGAGGTGAAGGAACCAGAACCATAGCACCGGTGTAGGAATATGCACCTTGATTACTTTTCTGGTGGCGAAACCAGCACTCATCCCTCATTGTTTGTATGATACTCATACCAATTGCCTTGGACTATATCAATACCATTCCCTTCGAGACGATGCTTCCTCAGCAACGTTGCGAACGCAAAAATCTTTGGTCATTACAATGAAGCATGCATGAAACTCCAACGATACACCTCTGCTCGTACTGCGACTAACTACTCATGGTTTCTGGGCTACCAACTCGCAGGCGATGATGCATGCACCTTCCTCCTTGATCCCATCCCGAATCTCCTGAACCAGAAGCTTCCTCCCCTCTTCGGTCTCTATCTTTGTTCCTTGGGGCGCCTCGAGCACCCCACGCTTCAACATCGACTGGGATAATACTTCCAACACCAAGTCAAAGTTCTCAAGCGAGAAGTCTGCCTCTGATGCCAGTGAACCACCGTCAAGACCCTTGTAGACGTGGCAAAGCTTGCCGAACGGCGAAATGCCTCTCGTCGAGTGGATGATGGGAAGAGAGATGTCATTCAGGAGGTCCGGAAGGCGATAGGAGAGGCTGTATGAAGATGGAGTCAGAAGTCCGGATGGTGTGAAGAATAACAAGAAGGGTAGAACAGCTTTACTCAGTGATGAAGCCGTTACTGAGCGCGCCGCCCGTAAACATAGTGTTCCATTTATGTCTCCATGTGGGGCCATTCATGGCGGCCGCAAAGTCATGCCGCTCACTGGGTGTGGGTGGAGGGGCACTTTCCGTGTAGAAGACGGCATCGGTCTCACTCAAGATGAGATGCCCACCAGGTGCTGGCACCGTCGCATTGAGAAAGTCAGCGACTCACTGGCGTAGATGAAACAGGGTGACGCACTCAGTAGATCCTTACAGTTCTGTAGAGCCTTCTTCCATCCGTCTTCCGTCAAAGCGTACACCAGTAGCGTCATATGCACCAAATCGAATGTGCCGTACAACTCGGAAGGGAATGGCTTGGTCACATCTTGCTCGAACGTCTTGAGACCCACACTGTCCGCGATTTCCTTCTCAGGGAACTTCGCCGTACTGATATCGCACGCCCATAGTTGCAAAGGGGCCTTTGGATCGCGAGATTGTCCAGTAGAAGTGCTGGCATTGGCGAGGCGTGAAGTGACTTCAGGAAGTTTGGCGAGGTCTAAAGTCCAGATACAGGTTCCTGCCGCAATGTCAAGGACACTGGAGACAGAGTTGATGTCGATGCACGATGGAAGAGGTGATGTGCGGCCCAGAATTTTCTTCGCCATGAGATACTGAGAGGTCAATCTGACGGTGCCCCAGTTGATCGAACAATCAGACACGAGGAGCGATGTCCGTGGGCAAAGCCATGACGAGTCTAACATACCTAACTTTCTCGGGGGCGCTGTCCCCAAGAACATATTTTGCTTCCTCTGGTGCTGTGGACATGTTAGTCGGTTATAGTCCAGTTTGAATATTCAACGGTAGGACACAGCAGAATGTAAACACACGCGATGATGTTGGAAAAGAAGATCAGGTTCGTGATCACGAATCCACCACATTGACAACGTGTGGTCTAAGCACATGAGAAGATGCGCATATCGGGTCGGAGCTCTTCACCTTGTCAACAAACTTGTCCGAAGAATCAAAGCGAACACCCATCAGAAGTCGCAATCGTAGCACATGGGGTGTTGCTGCTGATCGGCATCCCGACAGCAGCGACGGTTGAATTGTGAGACGGTCAGGGGAACCAGGATAGAGTTTACATCCTGTATCACTGGATCCAAATGGCAGAGATGGTACGGCAGAACGGCAAAGGTCAGTCTGCTAAAAGCGGGCGCCACAAAGCATCAGAAGAAATTAGAATTGTGAGTTATTTCAAGGCTATCGCACCTACATTGAATAGTTGAGCAGTGGCCAAAGCTGCAGGGGCACCGTCGACCGGCGTTGAATGGAGAAAAGCACCGATTGAGATATAGCATGCAATTGAGTAGATATATACAGCAAGGAACGAGCAAAGAGTGTCGCCGAGAACGGCGGATATATGAGTGTAAGTAGATGTAAGACTGTCAGCACGAGCAATTGCAAGGAGACCGAGAGGTAAAGATGAGATCAAGGGGAGCGAAAAAAGGTTCAGCAGAAATTGTGGGGATATATGAAGATGGAGCGAAGCTTATGAGTAATGTAACGTAGCCGAATAAAATCCTCCGAAAGAAACGCATAGTGACCAAAGCTGGTGAGAAATAAGGGAAGGAAAGCGACGAGCAGATAATGAAGGAGCCGAACGAAATTATACATTGACATATTCCTGGATATTTTATGACCACCAACCGTCCTCTCCTTGGGTAGGCGTCACAGAAACGACGCTCGGCGTCGGTGATGCCGCAGCTTGGCGATAATACGAGTGAGCTGATCGCTGCTTGGCGTTGTAACTGAGATGGGGGTAACGAGAAGCTTGTGGTGCTTTGGGAGCGTGCATTGAGTCCCAGACCGAGGTGGTTGGAGGAGTGTTCGTGCGGTTTGTGGGCGCACGCGAGACAGGACGGCCATTGGCAGGTGCAGTCGGTGTTGCAGCACGGCTGGGGTATACTGTACTTGCACGAGAATCCGGTCGAGGAGGAGAGTTAACGGACATCTTCGCGGTCTTTGCATCCTCTTTCGCCTTGTCAGCTTCGGCCTGAAGACGGGCAACTTTCTCCTCGAGGGAGGCGACCTGATCGCGCAACTTGCTCTCACGTTTCTGCAACATAGCCATCAGTTTCCGGACAGACCGTGACTCAAAGCGATAACGGTATCGAGTGAAGATAATGCTTACCTGAGCCAAACGCTCATCCGCATCCTTCTCGTCGAGTTGCAACTTGGCGAGAGAATGGTCCGTCTCAAGGTCGCTTGCCCTGCGCTCGGCCTCATCGCACCTCGACCTCATCTCCTCCACTTCCGCCTCATATTCCTTCGCGCGTTGCTCCCACTCAATCGCCCGCTGTTGGGCCTGAGTGAGGCTCTGCTTCGCAGCAGTGGCCGCACGGTCGCTACTGGCGGCCTTACTCTCTTGGTCCTTGAAACGACGTTGGAGGGCCGCGTAGTCGCTCTCGAGGGCTTTGGTCTTGTCGCGAACGCGGCGAAGTTCCATAAGCTCGGGCTCATTGCTCTTCTGCTGCTGCATCAGGGAGGTGAGCAACTCGATCTGCTGAGTGGCCTGGTTGAGTTGGTCCCAGTTTGACTGCTGTGAGAGGAGGACGTCGTGATCGTTTCGGAGCGAAGCGAGGGCCTCGTCAGAAGCTGCTTTCTGCTGATTGGCGAAGTTGGCCTGCATCTCGAGAGCCTGGACCTGTATCAAGGATAAACCCTCTCAGAGAGACGTACGGTGTATGAGACACAAACGATGCGTACCTGCAGCTTGAGCTTCTGCGCCTCGGTCATATTCTCTCGTCCAATCCTATCCAACTCGGCGATCCTCGCCGCTTGAGTCTCGGACGCAACATCGGCAGCTTTCAATCTATCCAACGCCTGAACCAACGCCTCCTCAAGCTCGGTATGCCGTGCTTCCGAAGCGGCAGCGGCAGCTGCCCTGTCGACCATGCTCGCCTGGAGCTCGTCCACTTGAACCCTTAATCGATCCCGCTCGTTTTCAGCGGCGGTAGCACGCTCGGCGAGCACATCCTTCTCGACGCGAACGGAGCCGTGGGCTGCACGGGCCTTAGCGAGTTGGACTTGGAGTTCTGCATTGGAGTTGAGCGTGCGGCGGAGTTCCTCGAGGTCTTGCTTGGATGCGGCGCGCGCAATGAAGTCGGCCAGTGTCGATTGGATGGCTTGAGACGACGAGGCCACACTTTCGGGCAAAGTCGTGGTGAGTCGGGCGAGGGTATCCTGGTGAAGCGCCAGAATCTCGCCGTTCTGAGCCTGCAACGACTGCTGTCCCCTGACGAGACCTTCTACCCCCGACTCCACGACCGACAAGTCCAGCGGGGGTGCGACGGGCTGAGCAGCGGCATGAAGATCGCGTTCTCTGGCCACTCTGGCGGCGTCGTCGATCTTCATTAACAACGCCTTCTGCAGGTCTCCCAGGCCTTCCAGCTTCCCTTGCAGACCCTCCAGTGCCTTCAGCGAGCCGGAATTGACAAGCTTGATCATCTCCTTCGTTTGACCCGCCATCTCCTGCTGCCCGATAGTCATCTCCCTAATCTTCTTCACCACGTCCTCCATCGGCGCCTTCAGGCCCTCAACACCGTGCTCTACCTTCCCAGCGAGGGCGTCCAAGCCCCGGTCTCTAACTGCCAACCTCGAGTCAAGCCTCTCAACAACCAAATCCGACACCTGCTCCTTGATCTCATGAGCATCGGCCGGTGCCACGATCCTCCTGACCTCCGTCGTAATCCTCGAGATGATGGTCTCCGCATCAGGCATAGTAACAGGAGGATAGATATTCGGGAGAACAGGCAGGAGCTTATCGACGATGAGGTCCGCCGTCTCGCGTTTATCCGACGCGAGGTCGATGAGCTGAGCGATATGCGGCTTGACGGCCTGCGAGAGTTGATTCGTGAGACCTTCGTAGTCGATGGGTTCGGAGCGCATCATCGCCATATGAGGAACGAGCGCGGCCATGAGTTCGCGAACGAGGGCTTCACGGTCGAACGCAGTGGAGGCGACACCGTGCGAATGCGACGACGAGGACGAAGGACGGTTGTGGGTCGCGAGACTGACTTCGATTCGGTTCGCCAGCTGCCCGACGGCGCCGAGCACGGTGTTCATCGTTCGGCCGTGGAACTCTTCCATCATCCCCGGCACGTTCAGACCACCGAACTGGGGCTGAGACTGCACCCTCCTCAAGACCTCGGCCAGGTCCTGTTGCATGAG
The DNA here is from genome assembly GCF_000264905.1 of Stereum hirsutum FP-91666 SS1. NCBI lineage: Eukaryota > Fungi > Basidiomycota > Agaricomycetes > Russulales > Stereaceae > Stereum > Stereum hirsutum. The sequence continues at coordinate 646,590 of NW_006763131.1, forward strand.
CGCCCTCGTTTCTGCGTGTCCGTTCTCGACGATATCCCTGACGAGCTGGAAGTCCAATTCACCCCGAGCGTCCATCGTGCTGTCGTCCAGGCCTCTAGAAGCCGATTCTTGCAGTTGACTACGGAAGAGGGAGACGACTTCGTTGATCATGGCCTCCGTCTTCGGGTTGAGCGCACCACCGTCTGTCGTTGAAGCATTAGCCTGGTAATGGTCCTGAAGATCCATCCTAATCTGGTCGATCTTCTCATCGAAGAGAGACTCGAGGCGGTCTTCGAACTGTTGCAACTCCAGCCGAGCATTGACATTGTTGCCGGATGAAGACGAACGGGGAAGAGCAGGCGGCAAAGAATCCGACATGGACGAGCTTGAATGAAGAGCAGGCAAAGACGACCTTCTCCGTGGCTGATGCTGAGGCGCGAACGTAGACTCCCTCCTACCATCAACAGCAGACTGACCCAGATCCTCCCAAGGCGAACTCGCACCAGAAACAGGCTCGGTGACCAGCCTTCCTCTCGATGCTTTCCTCGAGATAGCAGGGACGTTAAGATCATCCAACGAAGGCCTCGACGAATGCATATGCGGGTCGAATCCGCCCAAGAACTCCCTCGAGCTAAGCCTCGAACGGACTGACTTCCTAGTCCTCTCGTCTGAACCCTCACCATTTCCGTTTCCGAGAGCCTTGAAGAGACCAGCAGGAACAGTGTTCGTGGAGACGGGGTGTTTGAAGTCGAGGGGAATAGGGGCACGACGGGCTTTCATCGACGGGGGAATGGGAAGATCTCGCCCGACTTCCTCTAGCGGGAGTATGCTAGCCTGCGCTTCGTCCTCCGACTCGTTGTACTCTTCTGGACTTTCGACACGCTGATGCTGATGATCTTGTTGCTCGGCGACAGGAACGAGAGGATGAGGCAGAGGGAAGGGAATCGTGACGACTTCCTTCGGCGGCATGGGGAAATACTGTGGCAGAGTCAAGGGTCTCGAAGAAGAGAGATCAGTAGTCGCGCCGAGAGTGGCTGCCTCTGCACTGACGGCGGTAGCCTGCTTCGAGGGCGAAGAAGGCGCAGAGCGTTGCAGGGTCTTTGTGGTTGGCGGAGAGAGGGTGGCATTGGGGAACTTGAACGACTTGATATTGTCGATCCCGGCACGATCATGGATTTCACCTTCATCTTCACTCGCACCGTCATGAGTAGAACTCGAACCACGACGCATCCTCTTTTCCCTTCCTTGTGAAGCACGAACAGGTGAGGGATTTGCTTCTGCGGCTGGCGGCGAAGGTAAGGGTCGCGGGGCCTGGGGTTGCACGGATGATTGGAGGTGTTGGGGATGCGGCATGTGTGGCGGAGGTTCGTGGTGATGATGTTGAGGAGGCGCGGCGAAGACAGGTATCGGCATCTGGGGTGCACCAGTCGGAAGACGGAAAGTGAAGTTTCCGGGCTTGAATTCAGCAGCAACGGGGTTGAGTGGCTTGCCCAGCGAAGGTACTCTCGTGTGGCCTGGTGTAGTCGAAGCCGATCCATTTGCTGAAGTTGTTGAAGGGCCGAATGTCGCTGGCACAAACGATCCCGAACCAGATCTTTGCCCGAATACGAACGGTTTTGCATTCGGATTCAATGTTGGGCCTAGCGCGGAGTTCGGTGGCGGGGGCATCGTGGGCTGTGGCGCGGCGAGTGGCGCGTTCGTCGTGAAGTTGAACATTTGTTCCGAAGTGCGACGCGAATGGGCGAGCGCGGGATCGTGCACTGAGAACTGGGCTGTGTCTGGCCGTGAGGAAGGTAAAGGGGGAAGAGGTCGGCCGACAGTCATACCGCTAGAGACCGACAAAGGTCGATGATGTTGATACCCACCATCATCATATCCACGACGTCCATCCTCACTCGGGTTCGAAATCATGTCGTTCTCGTCGTCGGTTGTGGCGTTCGCGAGCGCGTAAGAAGGTGTAGCAAGAGGGGGAATAGGGAAGCTAGGAAGTCTTCGAGGAGTTTCGATCGGGCGATGGTCGGCGTGATTCTGGCTTTGTCGTTGGCTATGGCCGCCCTTGCGCATAAGCCTTCGTTGAAGTCGATCGTTTCTTGCTCGCTCTTCGTCTGAGGGATTTGACCACTCGCCGATGCTCTCCTGAGGTGGTAAAGATAAAGACATTCAAGTGCGCATTCAGCAGATGAATGGGAGAGATGCCTGGTGGTGAACACGAGGCCATCGCGATTAGTGTTACGTACCTCGTCCTCCTCGCTCTCAGCGCCAGTTCGCATGTCTTCTGAACCCGTCCACTCTCCAACCGCATCGCCATCAAGGTCGTCGACCTCAGGCGCATTCGCGCCGTGATGTAGCGGTACTTGATGTAGCGGTACTTGATCCATATCCCTCCTCTCCGGCTCCTCCACATCGACCTGTCCACCTACAGACAACAAAGACAATGCAGCCGATAGGCGCGATACGTGCCTCGAGTGTAGCCTACTATGAGCCGCCGTCGTGACACTGCCTTCCTGCGTTTCATCCTCATCGAGCTCCATGTCCACCGATTGGTCCTCAGCGAGTTGTACGACATGTGATGACTCCACCACATCCTCTGGCGGCTCTTCCTCCTCCGGGATCTCGATACCAAAGCCACGCACAAAGTCTGGACGGCTGTCTGCACGTTGTGGAAGTGGAGGTGGCGCAAGCGAGGAATCGGTAGGCGCCCCAGGGTCCGACAACGTATCCTGCCGAGCGAAACTACCAGGGGTGATGGTGTCTGAACCAAGCGTGGCCATAGGGCCGAAGGGATTGAAGGAACCGGATGGGTTGTACGTCGAGGACGGTTGCTGAGCCAGCGAGAGACTGTGACCATGCCTGTTTTGCAGGCGCGGAGGCAGTTGTGCGCCGAGGTTGGGAGAAACAGAGAGTGACTGAGGAGAGACAGCGGTAGACGCATTTTGGGATGCATTCTGAGACTGCTGAAGCTTGTTAAGCTTGAAGTAGAGTAGGGCTGGGTCTGCCGGTGAAGAAATCTGCGTAACAGATGAGTACCGACATGACGTAAGAGAAAGCGGGATACTTACCGAGGCGGCACGGGCATGGGGAGCATGAATCTGGGGGACCGAGCTGTAGCTGCCAATACCCTTCTCGACGCCGAGTTTCTCGAGCTTCTCTTCGATGGCTTGCCTCTTGACATCTTCCCAGGCGAGCTATAATTCGAAGTAAATTAGTTCGAACCGAGCGGGACACGAAGCAAGGATTTGAAAGCCAGAGGGCTCGCGTGACGCGCGCAGACCAAACGAGCTCTGTTCAACATGTTGAACAGGAACGTGCCCCTCTCAAAATAGGCTTGCAAACGACGCGGACTGCATCGCCACGAGGAGGCGATCGACGAGCACGACCCATTGAGTTACGAGCCGCTAAACAGGCAACGAATGACCTTTCACGGGGGTGCAGCACTTCGATGCTCCCAAGAAACACCTTCTGAAGATGGAGAGAGACATACCTTTCCGGGAAGGAAGACATCGATAGTATCAGGCAGTTTCTGACGCCACATATCCTCCGGGTAGATTTCGCGAGTATCAATAACTGGGGGCGGCAACGGTAGCTGCTCTGGCACCTCGTCGATGGGAATAGGTACGCGAGCCCACTCGGGATGCGTTGCTGGTTGACCGTCTTCCCCGGGTATCGTTTCCTTCGGGAAAGAAACGATAGCTTTCTTCGTCTTCACGGCCGTTGCAGACGCGGTCGCAGCAGTCGCGGCAGGAGTGAGTGGCGTCGGGACGTGATTCTTGCCAGGCCCGCCGAGTTGAGCTTTTGGAGGACCTCCGATGCTCACGCTCGGCTGTCTGCCACGGCGTTGAGGGTACGGCTGGCCGCCCTGTCCGAGCATGATATTTGGCGGGAACTGGCCCTGGCCAAGAGGCGTCATTGGCATTCCTGGTGGAAGTCGTCCACCCATGGCGGCGAGTGCGAGCGACGGGTGAGCTCTGTGCATAGGTCTCCCGGGGGGACCTGGTGGCTGGAAAAAAGAGGCCTGCATCGGGGTCTGCAGTGCGGACTGCGGGTTGAAAGGAGGGGCTGGATGAAAGCTCTGCTGGATCGCGGTTGGAAGTGAAGGCGAATACATAGGCTGCACGGGCTGCTGCTGGTGGAACGAGGGCCCTGGGATGTTCAGTCGGGACAGCTGATGTCGGTGCTGCCCAGCCATCATGGCACAGTGGCCTGCAGCGCAGGGGGTAAGAAACTAGGGACGGGGTATAACGGCGAAGACAGTGTCCTCGCTCACGAGCTCACTGTCGGCAACGACGACGGCGACGAGTGCGGTGGTGGAGGGAAAGGGAAAGACGTGGACGGCGTTGGCGGGCAAGTTCTCGGAAACATCGACCGTGACATGTGACTGCGCAACTTGCCGGAAGCAATCTCTTCCTCCAGAAGTATTTCCTACATGCACAAACATTTCTGAGCTTGGATTTAATGTTCTACCCTATGCCGATCAGCCATCAAACATTCTGAATATTATTCGCTTCATTTGAAAAGAAATAAAGAAGGGTATCCCAAAAATTCGCAGAAATATCAGTTGTTACACGCTCTCGACGTCTCTCATCATGCATATGATTCGATGGCGTAGTTGGTTATGGCATCTGTCTAACACACAGAGGGTCGAATCAGTTAAGGCGTAAATGAATCCCAATATTTTGGCATCACGTTTTGAGTACGAATCATCAACGTTTTAATGGAGGACATGTCGTCCGGCCCATAGTTGACCTTATGCCTCTTGCATTTTTGTGCATCGAGAGATTGCGGTCAGCATAGCGCGGTTCAGGTAATGGCATGTTGAATATGCAGCCAACGACACGAGCATCATCTATTAGACCCAGCACCGAAATACTTAAATCGCCCACCCCCCTCCCAACACGACCAACGCCCACCAATTCCAAAAAACCAAACCCAAACAAACCCCACCGCTCCATCCGTCCCCTCAATCATCAAAAGTGATCTTCTTCGGGACAGCGCTCATATCCACATCGTCCCTGAAAAACGCCCCATACACGCTATGCGTCTTCTTCCGAATCGTCATCGGGAACTTCTGCAGCGGCTCAGAATCGAACCCGCCGTCCCGGAGGACACGCGCGAGTTCGCCCGCGAGGGCGCGTTCGTGCTTGTCGCCTGTGAAGAAGGTGATGGATTTGCCGGATTTGCCGCCACGGCCTGGTTAGTCGACCAAAAAGGAAAGAAGACAATTTGACAGTCAGCGGTCTGGACGAAGGTTAGGAAGGGAGACCCCGGAGGGAGGAACGCACCTGTTCTTCCGATTCTGTGGATGTAGTCCTCGATGGTCAGAGGGAAACTATAATTCAACACACATGCGACGTTAGGAATATCCAAGCCCCTGGCCGCGACATCCGTCGCCACCAACAGTCTCGTCGTTCCGTCCTTGAACGCTTGTAGTGCGGCGAGACGAGCGCCTTGCGACATGTCGCCGTGAAGGCCTTCGACGGAGTAGCCGGAGCGTTTGAGCGTGGCTTCGACGCGGGTGGCTTCTTTTTTGTAGAGGACGAAGATGAGGACGCGGTCGGATTCGGGGTCTGAGGCGTGTTTCTTTTTGGGGGAGAGGGTTTGGAGGTGTTTGAAGAGGCGAGAGCTAAATTGGAGAGATAGTAAGGTTAGTTGGAAGGCTACGAGGGAGCTCGAATGAACATACTCCTTTTCACGGTCATCATCGAAGACCTCGACGACTGAGAATAATGTATTAGCCAGGAGAAAGCAGCAGGACTGAAGTAGGATACTGACCTTGAGCTACACGAGCGTTCGCCGTCAGGTCATCGCTACCAATCGTGACCCTCACCGGATCCTTCTGGAACGTCGCCGCCAACCTTCTCACAGCATCCGGCCAAGTGGCACTGACTGCACCCACACGAGGCCATCTCAGCATCCCGCTACACCGTGAAAAAAAACCGATGAGATACTCACACATAAGTGTCTGCCTCTCCTCAATGGGCTTAATATGCTCCACAATCCTCCTGATATCATTCTCGAACCCCTTGTCCAACATCCTGTCCGCCTCGTCCAGCACCAGATATTCCACCCCACTAAGATCGCACGACCCATCGCTCACGAGGTCCAATATCCGTCCAGGCGTGCCTACCACGATTTTAGTATCGGGCGAACGAAGCGCTTTGATTTGCGGGATTTTGTCGACGCCGCCGTAGATAGCGATGGAATGGATGGGGGGAGAGCAGTAAGTGGAGCCGATGTGGGAGAGGGTGTCGTGTGATTGGACGGCGAGTTCGCGGGTTGGGGCGAGAACGAGGACGCGGACGGAGGATTTTGATTTTTTGGCTTTGGAGGAGGAGGAGGAGACGAGGCGTGCGAGGGCGGGGATTCCGAAGGCGAGGGTTTTGCCACTGTAGTCGTATAAAGTAAATGAATGTGTCAAAAGTGTTGAGAATGGAGGAAACGTACCTTCCGGTCTCTGCGATACCTACAACGTCCCTACCTTCGAGAGCTGGGGGCCAGGTGCAGGCTTGCACGGGCGTCGGCTTGTCAAAGCCTTTGAACGCAGCCTGGAATGCTGCCGGGATCTTTAAAGAGGCAAAAGACATGGCTGGGACGATCGGACCCGAGCCCTGAGGGAGGTTCATGCTGATGGAGTGCTCGGCAAAGTACGCCTCGACGTCGGAAGATGATGGTGCATTGGGTGCGGAGGTAGATGCTGTGGGAGGAGGCACGGCGGGTGAAGAGGTCGACGAGGGTTCTTCTGGAGCATGTTTCTTCTTCTTGTCTTTTTTGGAGCGTTTAGAAGGGGATGCGACCTCAGGTGTGGCGACTTCGGTAGCGGTCTCGTCGCGCTTGCGCTTCTTTTTCTTCTCCGGTTCTAGGGAATTGATTTATGATATATAACGAGCTTGACATAGATGATACAACGCACCTGAAGGGGATACAGCATCTGAAGCTGGTACAAGCTCGCCTTGTAGAGCAGCCTTCTTCTTCTTATCCTTCTTCGATTTCTTACTCTCCTTCTCTGGCTCAACTGCTACATTCGATGAGTTAATATCGCCTTTCGGTAGAGACATGATGAATAGCACGCACGAGCATCAGGTGTATCGGCTGATATACTGGCAGCCTTTGCCTCAGCCTTCGCCTTCCGCTTTTCCTCCTTCCTCCGCCGTTTCCGTTCCTTCTCGTCCTCCTCAACTACTGGTGCAACAACTACTTCCTCTACATCCATCGGGACCGTCTCCTTTGCATGCTTTTTCGACTTTTTGCGCTTGAGAGTGGGATCGGACGAGCCTGGGGTCGTGTCCATCTCGAGAGTCATGGCAATCGTGGATAGAGGTACGGAACAGAAGGGTGTGTGGCAAGAGTGTGGCGAAGAGTGTGGGGAGCACGAAAAAAAGGATGAGAGGACAGACGCCAAAGTCCGAGGCGAAGGCTCGATCATGAATGGCCGACGGACCACGGTGTGGCACAACGAAGAGGGGCCACAATTGTTCCCTATCCTTAACCACGACGACTCGGACTACAAGCTTGGTCTCAAAACCGGACTCAAATATCAAAATAACATCCATCGGTCATGGTGGGCATTACTCGTCACTGGAATTCCCTTCACTAATTCAAGTTTAGGACTTCAAATCCACCTCTAAGTGCAGGGTGCGCGTGGCGCCCTCGTCGTAGGTCCCTTCTCTTCCACAAAAAATCCATGTGATCGTCGAAAAATACAGGTATGGAGGTCAACTATTACTTGGTCTCAGTCTCATTTTATGCATATTATCGTTGCACCCAAGTTGCGGCCGTAGTGCGCCTAGTGCCACAGGGGGTGGCCTCATTTCCTCATCGCGGGCCTGACGTCACTTCAACTTCCCGACGTCATGCTCCTCACCAACGAAAGTATATAAACCGCCGCGCTCGCATGTCTACCAACCACAACAATTCACAACTTTCCTCGTCACCGCTCCTACGAAATCTACGAATATCTTCTTCCGATTTACCAGTAATATCATCATGTACTCCCGCATCGCTCTCTCCACTCGCACCCAAACCACCGCCCTCTCTCGCGCTGCTGCATCGCGACAGTTCCATGCCTCACCAGCAGCTTTCAAGACCGTCACGGAGACAGTGAAGGAGAAGGCTGATGCTGTGCGTCTCCTCTCTCAGTATTTGTTCGTTCTGCTTGCTGACGCTACTGTATCTCTCGTTCTGTGATGTAGGTGAACAAGAAGCTCGGAAAGGGTCTCGCATCCGCCATTGAGTCAGGAGAGGTCGCTACGGAGAAGACGAAGCAGGCCACTGGTACGCACGGCTCATTATTCATGCCACTATGAATATATACTGATCCTGGCGTTTTCTACATAGGCGTAGCATCGGAGAAAACCTCCGACGCTGCTGGTGTTGCAAAGGAGAAGACGAAAGAGGTACGTGTATGTCTTGTCGATTGTTCACAAGAGATACTGACATGGTCGTATGGCTTGTAGACCGCCGGCGTCGCTGGTCAGAAGAAAAACGAAGCCAAGGCGGAGATCAAGAAAGACCTGTAACGAACTTGTCCTTGTTTCCTTTCCGTTGCAACACACATTTGTACATTAAGCATGATTAGCGTATCTCAGTGAACACACTATATTTTCCGGCTTCAGTATCACTGCAAAGAGCTCTCATATGAACTGTGCAAAAAAGAAAGTCGAACCAAACCTCAACCAACAGTTCTCCGAATTGTCAGCTGTTTGTGGCCCCAGTTCAGTCCCGCCACCTCGCCACAAGGGTTTTCGCAGAGTCCCGGGATTGCGCGCTTTTCGAGTGCATCATCTGGCGACATCCTCTGTTTCTCTCTTTCACCATGACCTTCGAGTCAGACCCAATGTTCTGTTTCCTCTTCGTCCAAGGCATGTAGAAGGTAGACGATGCAAAGCTCTTGATGAAGCTTTGCCTGGGTTCCGTTCCAGTTCGTTTCCTCAGAATCCTCAGCCGCCGAAGGGATCCGAGCTTGCAGATAATATTAACTTTGGCACGGCACGTAACTCGACCAGGCTCATGTCAACTGCATCTTCAGGGTGTCGCGTACTTTTTCTTGCTTCAGATTGGCGACGGGTTCAGCTCTGATCGACGCCACGACATGATCTTGGGATGTATCGCGATCACTCGAGGTGACTACGTGTACATCGTTGACAAGGACGCGGCCAAAGCACAGTCGGGGACAAGATGGTCTGTTCGGAACGGAAGCGCTGTTTGAACGCTTAATGACTATTTTTCACCCTTGCTGTTTGCCCTTCTATGAGTTCGCGGAACTCCTGCTCCTATATCGACGGCCTCCCGTCCAGTAACGCCGGTCTTTTTACGCTCTGAATCATATGGAGTGAGATGGATTGGTACGTCTCTGCCGTATTTATATCGTGCATCCTGACATGGTGAGATATGACATATCTTTGTTTGTTCCTCAGATTAGAACATCATCTCCAGCCATCCGAAGGATGCTGCATGCTTGCATCTCACAATATTAGCACAGTCGAGAACTTCTCGTTCTGGTCGGCCTATGCTAGACGTCGAGGCCTTTGCTCGGTTCTGTCACTGCATTTTTAAACGTTCAGTGCTCAGGCTATAGACTATCAGCGATTCAGGAGGGTCTCATAACGGCTCAGCGTATAGTGCAAGGTATTCCTTCTCATACTTGCTCGACGATCACACATATGGGATAACACCCCTTGAATAGCGCGTTCCGTGATCGAGCAATCTTATATATCAAGGACATGCTTGGAAGATGTACGTCACTATATTTCGAGGCATAGTATATCGCCGCTCCACCTATTTCGATAACACTCCTAGAGATATATTCGGCTCAATTCGTCAGTTCTATCTGAAAATAACCTGGGTTGGTCTTTCCGCAAGTCAGCTCTGTCGGCAGTCGATGAAGGATAGAGAAGTCAAGCGAATGTCGAACTCCACTAATCTCACTCCAGGATGAGCACTTTCAGCCGGCTGCAGACCACATTCACCCTTCTAGAGATTTGCGGTGTGGAGGAGCATACGAGCGTACTCGTGTACTCCCCCATATGAGAAGGAAAAGGAGTTGAAGTAGCGACTTGCGAACGTACTTACGCTCGTTCAGTCGGACTTTCAATTCCCGGTCAACCCCATTCTGCAGCATCGCGATGTTTTATTCGTTTTTCTTCTCGTTTTTCCTTGGACTACTGAGCTGTCCCACTTGAGCACTTCTAGGGAATCCCAGGTATCGCCTCCAGCACTCGGAGCAATTGTTTTCAAGTAGTGGCGATCACGGCACGCTAAATCGACATCGCTAGTGGACGAAGGGCCGGAGCCATCCGCCCGGGACTAGGAACGGAACGCGCGGCCTCGGGTTCAGCCACACTTCGCCTCTCCTTCCACTTTGTTCGATTTATTGCTAGCACTTCCCCTTCCCCGTTTGCCTCGAAACTTTGTACAGAACTTCACACATATCTAACCTTCACTGGCAAATTGTTTTCGAGTACGAGTCTCATCTGGTTCTCTCTAGGCGACCCTTCGACTCTGGGCCTCACCATTAGTGCACTTTTTCACCCTTTTATTTGTTTTTCCTGCTTCTTTCAATTTCCACCACCAATCCCTATCGCATCGACGGTTTATTGACCTGAAAGGAGTGTCTTCCGGTTCGTAACCTTGCGCCGCAGCATGTGGACAGGTCTTGGCGATTGGATTGGGCACCCAAGTCTGCAACTCTGTGTGAGGGCCACAGAGGACCTCCACATCGCTCGCGTTCGTCAATAGCTGCAGGTTTCGATCTTGGAGTACTCTTGGATGGTAAATAACACTGTTGACATCTTCAACTTCGAACATGGAATGCTCTCTTTTATTTTTCTTCGATTTTACGATACTCTATTCCACTTGGCCTCTCCTTCATTTCCCGGACATTCTAATTATGTATCTAGATCTATGATCGCATTTTCCACTGTTCACTAGCGTTCCGATGCACTTGTAGCTTGCCCGACGGCGCAGGAGCACGCGCGGCTGATCGGGAAGCGAAGATTCTCTTGTCACTTATACTGGTGTCCTGCCACCTCTCGAATGCAGGTCCCCCCTCACCCCGTGAACTCGAACGTCTCTGTCTGCGTGTCTGTCCGTCAACCGTCTGTCTCCCCCACTCGTCAACTCTATCGTCTGCCTCTCGCTCTCATCGTCCTCCACTCTCTTTATTCTAACTCCACTCGCCTCGCCTCAATACCCCCATTTTCTCCAATTTCTTCTGCTTGCTTCCCTCGTCTCATTTCTCCACCACGTTCCGGCTTATCCTCGGAGAACTCGAACTCTCTCAAAACCCTACAAGTGTCCGCATTTATTAATCCGGTGCGTACATTGCTACTCTAATTTTCCTCCCTTTTCCACTCGCTTGATCGGCCTCTCTTCTACCTCTGTAGACCGAGCGACCACGTCCCGATCCCCTCCTCCTCCAATCAGTTTCGTACCTCCACAGCGGCTGGATGCGAACTTGGCATTTGGAGTGACCTCGCTCGTAACGGACAATCGAACGACTCCATAATCTAGGAAGGACTGCGATCAGGTTCTAATACAGAGCCTTGGCAGGGCTCTGTACTCGCTGTATCCACTCCCCAGGAGGCGTTGGGAGCTCTATGTCCAGTAATTCACGCACAGTCCCGCTTGACGGGAACCTCTCCCGGCGCATCCCTAGCGCACAGTATCTCTCGTGGGGACGCTGGAGTGCGAAAACGGATCCAGAGCCCCCATGGGAACGTTTTTGGCGCACTATGTCTATTTCACTTTCGTCTCATCTTTCGCACTATTACCGCAATCCCTAACCTCCGTCACCCAATTTGGATTATCGTTCTCTCAGACTCTCAGTCGCGCTGCGGATGTCTATTCCTGGCTGTACAGCGTTTTGCGCATTGCTCGCGGCGGTTAGAGGACTTGGGCGCATTGGGCTCGGCGTTCCGCTGTCGTCGTTTTCTGGTCCGTTTTATTTTGGTTTTGGAGGGGCTGGAGGTGCTTTTGGGCCAGTAGGTAGGTTCATGACTATAGCTGAGATTGAAATGGGGGTCATGGGGTACTCACGTCTGTTGGAGAAGCGCAGGCTTCCGAGAAGGTTTGTGAGTGGTATATATAAGAGTGCGATGACAGCGGCCGTGGAGAATCAGTACTCTGCCTCTACCTCTATCATCAACTACACTCGTAGACCTCTGTCCTCCGTCAACTAGAGTGTTTCTACTGCATCCACAGACTCTTTTATCTCATCGTTTATCGTTCCCATTGGCAATCAACTCTCGTCATGTCCAACTCCATTCCACCCACTGTCTCCGCTCAGAAGAAGGCGAAGGTCAGCCACCCAGAGAGCTATCATTGTTCTCGTATGCTGACAGACGTCATCGCTCATGTAGAGATTTAGCACCCAATCTGCGGCTACGGGAACAACAACTTCAACTTCTTCCTCGGCCGCCTCAAAGCTCAGCACATTTATCGTGCGTGTAATGAGTCATGCTAGAGTTTATCACTGTACTGACAATGCCTCGTAGAACCCACTACGCGCGAAATTCACGTCGTCACCTCAAAGTAGCCAAGTATGTGACAAGTTAGAGTTATTTTCCCGTCATTGCGCTGACTATGATCTTGGTTTCTTCAATAGTCGCAAGTCCAAGTGAACGACCATGCCGAGATGATGGATGAGGACAACATGTCCTGGGGTGTTCCATCATCGTCGAGACGTCAGCGAAAGAAGTCGCATTCATGAGACGGCACTGGCAAGACGTCGTTTTCTTTTATAGACTGCTTAGCTTGGCCGACGCGAGGTACGCAGTTGTTCTCGCCTTCCACTTCGAAGGTGGGACGAGAAGCTGACTTTGGGTTGGGTGCATTCATCTAGTCGGGTCGAGCTCGGATTTGAATCTTCATCATGGATACCCTACTCATACATCGTTATTCGATTTCACGGGACTGCAAGCTGTATGGCTTCTTTCGATCCTCAACTTTCATTTTTGACCGTCATGCTGCGATTTACGACCACTGGACTCTTGTTGCAACCTATTTATTTATCAAGAGAATGTAGGATGTTATGGCTGCGTACCTACGTTGCGATCGAATTATTTATCACCCTTCGTTATTCGACAATACACTGCTCCCATCACAGTCCACACTCATCTAAATATGAGATACCCTCTGACAGGGGCGCACGCCACTGTGGCGACCGAACAAGCCCCTAACTAGTGTGAGTCTGACTGCCCCTAACCTCGACGCTGCCACCAAGAGTCAAACCGCGATAGTACTTACACGCAAACCTCTCCAAGTCATTGCTCTCTGTGAACATCTACGGTATGTCCTTCTCATTATTCAAAACCAAAAATTCTTAGAACTCACACAACGTCCAATACTCGTTGCTAGTACATAACATTCCAATGCCTTCCCGTGCTGAACGCATCGCCGAAGTCCAGCGAGCCATCCTCAAGTCGTATGGTGGGATGTACCACTTCATGCTTTCCTATGGGCTCAAGATGTACAAAGAAGGAGATTTGGAAGAAGCAAAGCAGATCTTGAGAGGTATGGCGGAGGCGGAAGTGGACGGTGAGGAATGAGGGAATTGGGTCAATTTATAATGGGTATCTTGAAGGTGAGTTCGACCGTGACGGTCAGATTTCCAACGGCGACGCTTATTTTGAGTTTTCGACTGGGAATCTTGTGTAGTGTGCGACTGAGTTATTTGATTAAATCAAAGGGTGTCCTGGAACCAGCACCCTTCCAGGTTCAGTCTGATCGACATGCTCTTTGAGAATAGCTCTCGGGCCTGACCTTCGAATCGTCTCCGTCTTGAAGACAGAATCATCGGTATGAGACACCCACACTCGTCCGAGACTTGGCGACTGTTTTCACTGGTAGACGGTTCGACGACACGACCAAACGCTCCGTGGGCCACATTCAACGGAAGATTCACATGCCAGCCGACACATCCTCCGTCGAGCTGCAAGATGTATATAAACCGTCTTTCCTTCAACTCTTCTTCACCTAACCGCGCACATACCTTGTCCATCAGACACTCACGAGCATAAACATGTTTACCAAACCCACTGTTACCTCCACCGCTGTTGTCGCTGGACGACTTAGGCTTCGATTCCGTGGACTGTTCCGTGCGTCTCTTCTTCATCCTACTGTATTTGCCTTCCAAGATACTGACACGAAGATTTATTCGTGCAGAAAAAGTTCACGCAATCCAGGACGTATCTACGCAGGCGTACGAAGTCCCCGTCATTCCCCGCCCTGTTCAACGCGCCTTCTTACAATCTGCGGACAAGGCTGCTGCGAAATCAGGTTCCTCGGCTTTGGGTCTCCCCACCACCCCTCGCCGCCCTCAACTCTCCTCCGACTTCGAGGAGTCTGCGTTCAGTTCTTATGCGAAAACTGACAATGGGCTCGATGGTGATGAGCTCAACAATGTTGGTGAGTCCATGGATCCGCTCGAGGCTGAGTATTGGTTCGCCTGTGAAGGCACGGGTCATCGTGATGTGAGGCCCTTCGAGGTGTTCGTTGATGGTGGTCTCGATGTGGACGAGTGTGAAGAGTGGGGATATCAGGGTATGGAAGACCTCGTTTGTGGGACTCTTCGTTGTGGATTGCTTTGGCCTTCGAAGGACTGAGGAATTAGTGATGAGGTGACATAGTTTAACGACGAGTAGCAGGGTCTCGATGTCTCAGCCCATGTCTCGGAAGATGTGTGTGGCTCGGTGGGTCTCGGAGGTGCTCGAGTTGGAGGGGTAACCTCCGAGACCATACTACTGACTACTCAGGCTCAGTAACAGGGACCCCTTAGTACACGCAGAGCATCCCGACGCTCTACATGCCCTCGCATCAGGATATTCGCCTCTACAGTCCTCGATACCGAATACCGACTTCCGCTGGTGACGGGTTGCGCGACCCCACCAGTGACGTCCCAACTTCCCAGGCTCTCCAGCAGAGTATTCCTCGACTCACGCGCCCGGACTTGGTATGGGGAAACCTCTGTAGCGAGAGGTCTCCATGAGAGGCCAGTAACTATATGCCCCTATACCAGTTCGCGAGATGACACGGAGACAGGGTTCGGAGGAAGGGAGTTGGGTCTTGTATATTTGTCCTGTGGAATGTTAGTGATGTCCCTGCTGGCAGCCTGCGCTGTACGCAACGCCGCACTGTCAATTATCCCGCTTTGGCAATCGTAGCATCAGCGCTGTTTATTCCTGTTAGTAAAAACAAACAGAAAATACTTACGGCACTCGGCCAGGCTGAGCGGTGAGATAGTGGCCTAAGTGATACAGAACGACCATATCATAGTTAGTGAACGTTTGAGCGAGTATCGCTGTTGAGCAACTCACCTTCAAGCATGTTTCTGCTGTCACTTTCAAATCTGTGATCCTTTTGAATGTGGCAATTGGCACGAGGAGTCAGAGTAAGTACTAGATCAGAGCCCCGGGCCCGAGCCAACCGTGGGACGATCGCGATGTTTGGGTGGCGCCGTACATATAAACAGTGAACACTTCTGGTCCTTCTTTGCTCATCCACCTTGTACTGCGACCACTTCAAACGATGGCTGCATCACAACAAACCGTCTCACGGTTTGCTCAGGTCTCTCCAGGCTTTGCGTATCAACCTACTGAAAAACATGATGGATATGCCCTAAAATTCCCTCATGAGACTTTACTCAGTCCACCACCTCGGCCCCCGTCTGTTCGCCGTCCAGTGCCTTCTCCATCTCGTCCACTCATTACAAACCATGACCTCCCTCCAAAAATGCGCTTCCTGTTACGCCCTCTTCTCAAAAAGTATTCTCGCACTTATCCCCTACTCAAAGTGGTAGTGGAGTCATTCTCCAAGGCCCTGTGCTCGTGCCATTGGACCCGGGTTCTGTGGCCAATGGACGACCAATTTGAAGTGCCTCATGGAAATTATACTGATCAGATGCATGCATACTATGTCGATGTTCTCGTCTCTCCAGTTTTGAATCTACTTTCCCATCTACGGGCGCCGTACATTGAAGAACCCCTGCAACTCATAGTCGACAGACTTGACGATGGTCAGTGTGTGCCTTTTACGCTACATTTTCTGTCATCGAAACTGTTCTGGGTCGTAGATTGGAGCCTGACTGCATTTACCCCCTTAATCAACGTCTTGGATAGGCATCATTTCTGTCAGGGTGGCAGCCACCTATCCACCCGTTCCGCGTGCTCGCCCCAAAAAGGATAGCACACCTGTAATATTGTTCACTGTACGCATCCAGTCTCTCATATCCAACACTTCAGTAAGCTGATACCTTCTTAGATGCCTGGATTTTTGGAGCAATATCCTGACATGAAAAGCCTTTCCGAATCCTCGTTCATCCACCCGCTCCTTCGCAACGCATGGAAGACAAACGCGAAATCGAAGATTATAATGACAGACCTCACCTCTTTCCACATCTTTCACCCTCCGTCTCCCTCGTCCGAGGACGGTCGCGTCGTTCCATACGAGTGTATTACAGTGGACGATGCCTTGCTTTCGATCCGCGTTCTCATTGGGGCATACATATACGAGGCTTTACCGTCCCAAGAAACCCGCCGGCACCCAGTGCGTGGCTATCTTAATCCTCAGAGCTCACTTGGTGTGGGCACTTCTGGAAGTGAAGAGCCTCCACTGTATGAGGCAATGTACTCGGACATGATGGGCTGTACTCCCAATCCTGACGGGCCAAAACCATCAGACGAAGAGGTCTTCGAGACGCGCAAGCGCCACTCAGACTTCGATCCGTACACCTTGATGCACGATCGTGCACAAGAGCTGCAGTTTCTCCGGTGGAAGACACACATGGAAGAAAATGCAAACCAAATCCAAAATATTCGTCCAGGAGATGTGCTCATCGCGTCTACGGACGGCTTTGCTCGCGACAACGCCACCCTTATACCTTACTGGCCCATTGACCTGGGGACCATCCCCGACTCAACGATGCAATTCTTCGACATCATAAAGCGCCCTCCGCCACTGGACGATCGCATGCGTCATCGCCTCGAGACATCCCAGACGTTCCAGCTCTGCATATCTTACAGTTTAGGCGGCGATTGTGGTACGGTGCATCGCTGCCAGCTCATATCCATCGACAACGAAGAGGCCCCTCCTGGTCTTCCGGAGCTCTGCATCAAATTCTACGACGACCGCCTGTTCGACGTTCGTCCTTCAGAGGATTGGGATACAGGCGAAGATCAGATCTTCTGGGAATCGTTCACGACGTCCGAGGATGATGCGCGAAGAGAGCGAGTCGTCTACGAGCAGCTTCGCTTCGCGCAAGGATCGTTCGTGCCGTGGTACTACGGTGTGCATAAGGTACGCCTCATTTTGAATCATCCATATCTTGACGCCGAAATACGACCTCTGACGGTGTTAACTTCTTTATGATCTCGTAGTTCGTTTTGCCTGATGGACACTGGGTCTATGGGATCCTCCTAGAGCTCATTGCTGGTAACCCTATAAGCTTGGAAGAAGCCATGCCCTCAATGAGCGATCCGGAACGTGCTGAGCTGGTAAGACTAATATATATCATCGTTAACTTGAAATCCAACAACGTAATAATCCTTCATCTTCCTCAGATTAAAGGCGCTCGACATGCTGTACGCGCTCTGCAGTACACTGACATCTCAACAGGTGCTTGGGCACACCGTGAGAGACCCATGTTCGTTCTTCGATCCCCGGTACCTCATGTCGTGTTCTTCGACTTCTCCGATTCGAGCCCGAGCACCTCCAGCGATGTCGTAAACACCACCACGACCGAGTACCTCGAAATGTTCTATCGTCTGAGGAGCGCTATGATGGACCTCGGATTCACTCCAGGCAAAGCCGTCAAGTTTGTTTTGCCACATTATGGAGGAATGGAGGTGTGGGATCACATAATTGATGCGTCGGACTTCCGCGATGGCAGGGAGAGTTATTCTCTGAGTGCGCCGGATCCATTTGATTGGATAGCTGGGTCTACTTGTGACAGTGTGCAGGAGGAGGTGCTCTTCGATGGAGTGAGGGTTGGGTTGTACAAAAGTAAACGAGCCCAGTGAAGATGAGTGAGGTACGCTCTTATCGTCTCATTCTTCTCCTTGAGAGGCCGATGACTGATCCGCCGTTGTGATAGTTTGTAACATAGAATCCGGAGTAGTCGAGGGATATGCTTCCTTGTTAGTTTGCTCACATGTATTCTGTCAGTCGTCACGAACTTGAGTGCATCATTATCGAGTACCATTGATTTGAGACACTGTCACAGAAAAACCTGAGCAAGAATAGGAGAATTATCACAGGAAGTACGGTCGCAAATCAACAACCCGGGCCTCCAGGAACGAGTGAGCACGACAGAGGCACGAACATAATCCAGATGTAACCTAAGTGTACCCAAAAAAGCGACGTTCAACAAAAGCCATGAACGCGGTCAATCTCTGGCAAATGCATCCTGATGATACCCGAGTCTCGTGCGAGCCATCTGGTGCTGGTGGAAATGGGTGCGGGTACGGAAAAATCTATGGCAGCACGCATAAGTTGGGTGATAAGCCATGCTCAGGTGCACCTCCAGTTCTCGAAGGGATTGCACGCGGGTGTGACAGTAGCCACATTGAAGGCGCTTGACCATGCTGTGCGTGAACTCGTGAAGCTTGAACCGCATTCCTGATTGGAGTTCGATGTGTTAGCAGATCAGAAAACAAATCGTGCGACGTAGAGAGACGAAGACGTACCCCAATGCGTCAGCCAGTCAAACTCTGTATGGCGAGCTTCCTCAGGGGCGTATGGAGGAATGTCCATCGGAGGAGGGGCAGGTAACATTCCGGCATCTGCGCCTGGCAGTTGAGGTCGTTGACGGTTGCGCTCTCGGACTTCGAGGAGCATCTCTTCGTCCCAAAGAGCGCAATTAGGATCTTGACTACACTTCCGCTGTGCGATATCCCAAAGAGCTACCGTTCCCGTAAGGCTATTAGAATCCGTCCAGGATGAAACGTTGGGGATCAATGGTCTTACATCCACATTTGAAACAAAACTCTGTCTTGCAGCGGCATGTAATGTGATTGCAGCCGACGACGAGCTCGACAATGTACTGTCACAGACGAATGAGTCGGAAGAGGGGAATGAGGAAGTGCTCGAGGACGTACGGAGCATTTCGGACATCTTCTCCAGTTGTGGGCCTGCAGTGCAGGATAACAAGATGATGAGGGTCATATGGAATGGGAAAAATGTCGAAGGCAAACGTACTTTTATAACTTGGAGCGCAAGAAGATCGTCGGGGGACCTATCTTCTAACGGCATGGACTGAGATTATTGGAAAACATGTTAGGAAGCAGAAACGAGGGAATAAAGATGACGGTCATACTTGATATTCCTCGCACGATATACCTATCAACCTTCATTAAGTTTAGAGCAAAGGAACTGAACATACATTACTTACCATCATGCCAAGATGATCGACACGGTATACAAAGCAATTGACGACAAGCGGGACACTCTGCCTGAGGATCATCTGGATTTTCTTCGACTTCGACGAGAGCGGAGCAACGTGGATTGGGACAGAAATAGCGAGGTTGAGAATCCAGCAGTTTTCGGTGGTGCTAAAGCATGATGATCAGAAAAATATGGAATGGCAACGTCGAAGACTTGGTCGCGGTGACTTACCCACAACACCATGGCTTTTTCACTAAGCACGCGCTTCGCTACTCCATCCTCAATTCCCTGCGGCCACTCCTGCGAGGAGCATTCTGGACAGAGAAGAGGGAAGACAACGATATCCATACGACCCCCACCATCTTCGTCGGGGTCTAACTTGCTAGTAATGTATGTGGACAGACAGGAGATACAATATCCGTGGCTTCCTGGGCAAGGTAAGAAGAGACCGAATGCTACCCTATCATGAGACGTCGCAGTAGTTGTAGCAGCAACCGGCGAGTTCGTGGGCTGAAAAGGTTCCATACAGATCCCACAACATGTGTAAGGTGTTGCGGGAGAAGACTTGACTGTTGCTCGAGAGGCCGTAGATGAGAATGAGATAAACAGTATGAGATCATATTAGCTCGAACAGTGCTTACTGGATGGTTGTTCAATGATGGAAGGCAGTTCTGGACCCGTTGTTGTAGTTGCCTTCGCCTTGCCTTTGCCTTTGGAGTTAGGGTCCGTCGACTATATCATCATAAGTAGAAAATTCATCATGGATTCTAAGTTCCACAAACCATAATGTTACTGATTGTATCAGCAGTGAGGAATCTATACAAGCCAAACGATGAGTGCCAGATAGAAAATAAATTCACGGTGGAAAGTCACAGGAATACGTACCGGTCAACCTCTTGCATGTTAACGTCTTCGGGAGCACCGTCATCATATGCAGCTTGGACTCGTTTTGCGTATTCGGCGTCTAAAATAAGCTTGGCCTCCGCGGCGGCGACCTGTTGTGCGTATTGGCGTCCAGCCGTATAGCTAGCGTCGAGATGTAGCTGGTACTTCGCCGCGAGTGCCGCATCTCCACAGGCACGGGTGTCAGAGGCAGACAAGCGAAGCGCCATTTCGAAGTCATCGACAGCAGGCGCAACGACCTCTGGCTTCGGGGTCGCGGCGGTCCCGCCTTCATGAAGTTCAACCGCAGATAGTTCATTGGCCTGGAGCTGTTCAGCGTACTGAGAGGACAATCTGTCGTTGAGCTCATCGTTGAGGAGTTCAGCGATAAGCATCTGAGACGCAATGTCGATATCCATCTCGCTGCGAGACATGCAGGAGCGCAAGGACAGAGAAGAGAACAAAGGGACCAACGGGGGGCAAAATCGAAATTCAATTCGCGGAAGGTGCAGTTTTATTCAGTCGCCGCGAGTCTCCGAACTGGATCATCACACGCTGTCAAACACCAAGCCCATGAAGATGGCGCAAAACCAAAAAAATACAGTCGCCGTCCCATCGTGTATCCAAGATGGGTAAAACACATGCGCATTGAAGAGAGCAAAGGTATACCGCACCAATACCGCCTTTTTCCTCCCTGGGACTTGCACCGAGCTTGGAGAAAGTCGCGTGGATAACGCCTAAATGCGTCGGCGTTGTCGACTGTGAATCGCCCTTTCAACTGTATTGTGCAGTTTACCATTTTTCAAATTGATGAGACACACCGTCGAAACAAGGGGAATACTTACTTGGAAATAGAAGCAAAACTGAGCATCGGCGCAAAAAATCGCCAGGGGATATTCATGTCTGTCACAGTACCAAAGAATCATACAGAGGACGAATAGTGGATACCACAGTGCTCTATCACCAGCCAGCAGAGCTAAAGGAAGGCCGTTTGCATCATGTAGACCAGACCGATGCTAACGCCCGTATGAATAAGGTAAATATCGATATCTTGAACTGAGAGATGCTGGAAAGAACTCCGGGCGACTGGTGTCTTCCGCGGCAATGAAAAGCTCTCCGGCCGGAGGATGCCGAGGAAATGATATTGATAGCACAGCATACTACCGTAATAGGTATTCTCGGACCCGGAACCGGCATGACGCAGGCGTGCGGCTGTGATGAATTACTTGCGGTAAATAAACGCGAGACGCCCCTCTCGGCGCTGTCAGTCAACTTGCTCATCAACCTCGACGACGACAAAACACCCCTTCACAACGCATCTCTCGTCTTGCCCCAGCTTTCCCTCTTACAACTGTTCATTGCCGCCCATTTCGCACACAAAGATCAATACAAACTCTCCATCGAGCGACCCCGAACCCTTGCCACACACTTCCTGTATCCCGTCCTCGCCTAGACCACGTAGCATACACGCTACAGAAGTATGATGGGTTTTCTTTCGACCGCAAGTGCTCATGTCAAAGGCAGCACTAGACCACGCGCTGGATCATCAAACACCAACGGAGAGGGAGCACCTGAGGGTACAGACCCAGATGATACATCGATCTTGTCCGTTCGTCTTCTTCTCCCTCCACAATGTCCTTCTGGGCTGAAACCTTTGACGATTGCTGGGGTAGAGATGAGAAGGAGGGGTCCATAATTACTTCGCTCATTTCGCAACTTCGGTGAGTCCTTTGCGTCCCAGAATACCGTTGTGTGTGTTGCGTGGCGCACACGGGCGCGGAGCTACTCAGACGACACTGTCTTCATTGATGGTGGAGATTTTTTTCTATGGGAATGTATGCAGTGCTATATGATTCATCTCCTCTGGCTGCAAGATGGACATCGGTGGTCTCAGAGACGCTACCACATTTGCCGGTTCGGTCACTCGCCTAACTCCTGTGTGGCGATATCGTTGCATATTGGAATTCCCCGTCATGTTCGGGTGTTAGTGTTTTTTCTGCACTCGCTGTATTGGCCAATGAGGGACATGCAACGCTGCGGGCCACCCGGTCCATCGTGGACGTTTATCCCGACGAGCTTTTGCTGACCCCAATGACATGACGCCGTGCGGATGTTGACGTGCCGTGCATAGCATCATGTCTCGGGTGAGGTCAAGCGGTGATGCCCTGTGTGTCCAGTCATCACCTATCCACTCCGAATTCATTTTCTTTGTTCTTTGTTGCTTCATGGTGCGAAGTGGCCCCTGCGCAGTAGTTCCGGACATATTTGGACGCGGGTTTGGTTCAGCGACAGTTGTTCAGGATCATTGTCCATATTATGATGTGTCACTGTCCACCGTCCCTTCACACAAGGCGTAACGGAAGTCGTCACTTCGTACAAAACACTTTGAACCTTTCAATAGACTGGTGAGGCTCACATTAATGGGTGGCGCTTCTACGGTGGCCCCACACTTATGACCTCCTGTCGTAATCCCTTCCAGTAGTGACGATTGCTCTTCGTCGGACTGGATACTGTGATCTCTTGAGTTTAATCCAAACATATCACTGCTTTTGTATCCCGGGTTCATCTTACGGGCCACCTTAACGTCATGCTTTTTTCGTTCATCTTTTACTTGCTCGTGGTGAGATCAAACGCTAAATCATTTTTGTGTGCTAGGGTTGGCATGGACTTATCGAAGGTCACGTTCCCGACATTCGTCCTCGAGCCTCGAAGTATGCTTGAGCGAATCACCGACTTCATGGCGCACCCTGACCTCATCTTTGGGTGCGTGACTCGCTCCACACCTGGTCCCAACATTGCCCTTGTCTCAATTGAACTTCGCCCGCAGCGCCGAAGAGTGCGATGACCCCGAAGAGCGGTTCATGAAGGTGTTGCAGTATTACCTGGCCGGTTGGCATATCAAGCCGAAGGGCGTGAAGAAGCCATACAACCCCGTCCTCGGCGAGTTTTTCCGGTGCAGATACGACTATCCGAACGGCACGCAGGGTTTCTACATTGCCGAGCAAGGTGCGTCCCGCTGTCTTCTGGTTGGTGCGATGACCGACTGATGCTGTGACGTCCTAGTATCGCACCATCCTCCCATCTCCGCTTTTTACTATATTTCGCCAGCTAATAAGGTCTCGATCGTCGGTGAGCTCCGGCCAAAGTCGAAGTTCTTGGGGAATAGTGTTTCGACGACGATGGAGGGCGAAAACCGGGTGCAGCTATTGGGCCGGCCAGAAGATGGAGGTATGTGTTGTCTGTACTCGCGGACCCAGTGCATGAAAACTTACGGTCGCCACAGAGTACGTGATCACCATGCCGAACATGTATGCCCGGGGAATCCTTTTCGGCAAGATGGTGCTCGAGCTTGGCGACATGTGTACTGCCACGAATAAGGCGCACGGGCTGCAATGCGACCTCGAGTTCAAGACGAAGGGCTTTTTCTCTGGGACGTACAACGCCATCGCCGGGCGGGTGCATAAAGGGTCGACGGACATCGGCGAGGTGAGCGGCAAGTGGAGTCAGCTCATGGAGTTCAAGAGCAGCAAGGTTCGTTCTTGTGGTTTATTTTCTTCCGCTCATTCTTGGTAGATAACTAAGCATGGTCCTGTGTTTGATTCCGTCTCGTAGACTGGAGTGAAATCTTCTCTTTTTGATGCACAGAAAGACGGCCAGAATGTGGCGCCGAAGTGGGTCGCGCCAGAGTCAGAGCAGGAGCCGAACGAGTCGCGCAGATTGTGGCGAGACTTGACCCTCGCGATCCAGGCTAAGGATATGGAGGCTGCGACGGATGCGAAATCGAAGGTCGAGGACGTGCAGAGGGAGGATAGGAAGCGGTTGGATGAGAGCGGTGGGTCGCATACGCCGAGGTTCTTCGAGTTGAGGAATGGCAGGTGGGAGCCAAAGTTACGGTGAGTTTTGTTCTTGTTTCTTTCTTGAGCCTCATGGGTGGTTCTGACTAGATCTACGGTTGGTTCGCTTTGCTTAGATTGCCCGAGGATCCGGAAGAGGCAGTTAAAGCGGTTCAAGCATGGATATGGAGTTCCCCCTCTGCATCTTGATGCCCTCGTGTCGTCACCACTTCTTAGACAAGCGGCCAACAGCATCATTTTCTCCTTCATCCCACTATTCGCCCACTATTGTACTACATCCAAGGGTCCTTATCTATGTTGTACACGAACCGGCCGTTCTTCGCGTCCCTCGCCCGTCGTCTCCTCATCCCATTCTATGAGCCCCTCATGTCATCATGACGCTGCGTTAACGGACACTAATATCCATGTCTCGTTGTCGGGTTGGTGTGTTCACGCATTTACATCGTTGCTAGTGTTTTCAAGTCTTTTTGTCGATGGTCATGAAGAAGGTTATCCCATATTTGTATAGTTCGATTAGTAGGCCAGCTGCGATGCGATACAAGTTTCATCATAGAATCTGCCAACGTATATGCTCAGCAGAAGAGAGGGCAGGTTTACATTTGTTTTGAGTAAGAGCTCTGCTTGTAAGACAGAGACCATCAGGGACCGACGAACGTCACGTGAAGTGGCGTTTCGACAGTTTTCAGCGATTTATCTCGTTTAAACGATGTTTCGCGGAAATCCAGGAAGACAGTCCTCTGGGTAACCCAGTCACCCATTATACTGTGTAGTCAAAACCAAAGAAAACGACGAATTGCGAGTGCCATTAACTGCAGACCGTCGAGAGCGACGGTGGCGCCGCGGATCGGATCTTCTGGGCATTGCAAGTTTAATGGCACTCGCAAATTTCGTATTTTCGTGAATTTCTTTGCACAGAGACATTACATTCAGGCATATGCGTCGGACTGTCTTCCTGGATCTTTGATTTAGGGCTTTTTGCGTGAGCTATTCGTCGAGGACTGCAAAATCGCCACTTCACGTGACGTTCGTCGGTCCCTGATGGCCTCTGTCTTATCGACCGTTCACGCCACCTGTACTATGACGCGTACGTAGGATATGCGCCAAAGCACTGGTCCTTGGTCTTTAAAATGTTGAGTTCAACTCAGACGCCGGCCTGTGGCGCCGCATTCTGTTCTTGTTCATACGTGGTCGATACGTGGCCCATTCTTCCACTACTTGCAGGAATTACTACGAACACGTCATCTTGGTAAATCCGCTACCAACATCGACCGCTAACTAGACGCCGTCTGCGAGCTTATAATCCTATCGTTTTCGGAGTGACTCGTTTGTTTGACTTCCGCAGCCTTACTATCACTGTGCTCACCAGTGTTGCATCGGGAGCTCTAATCACTTCTATACCGTCCTGCAATTCATATGGCTTCACAAACTCAGCCTTCTATCTTGCTTACTACTCCTGATCTAGAAGCCGGCCGTCCCGCAAGTCCAGCCGGCTCCTCTATCTTTGACCTCCCCACACACCCCGGGACGTCTACCGGTGGTATGGTCACTCGGCACCCTTCGAACGACAATGTTCAGGCATCCAGTGCCGGGAACGAGCATACTGAATCCGCCGACCCGTCTTTCGTGATTGTGTCCGGTGGGACGGGATGTAATGCTATCTGTTCGGCGTTTTCTAATGCTTGCTATGTTCTGCCTGTCTCGGATGACGGAGGCTCTTCGAGCGAGATTATCCGAGTTCTGGGTGGGCCTTCGATAGGTAGGGATTCCTACCATTATATGAAGTCAACCTAGGTGTAGTAGATGCTGATCCGATACGACGTATAGGTGATATACGGTCGCGTCTCGTGCGTCTCATACCGCCTGCACCTCCTGGATCACCGCTGGATGCTCTCAGGATTTTGCTGGCGTATAGGCTGCCTGTTGGTGCAGCGGCGAGGGATGAATGGAGGGCGATTGTGGAAGGCAAGAGTCCGCTGTGGAATGGTGTCCCTAACGACAGAAAGGAGGCTATTCGAGGTGAGTGTAGCAGGCCGTTGGTTCGAGTCATGAAGAGTGCACACTGATTGGAGTCGCTGCTTATTTTTTCGCCTAGGCTTTTTGGTATACTTTGAGAACGAAGTGCTCCGTAGAGCGCACAAGTCCTTCTCTTTTGTGAACGGAAGGTAAACAAAACATATGAACTCCCAGATGAGTCTATGCGCCTGCTAAAGCTTCGCGAAACTGTGTTTCAGTATAGGGAACTACTTCCTCGCCGCTTCTCAGGGCTTTTTCAGATCTCTCCCTTCCGCTATATTTCTGTTTTCGTCGATCACGAGCTCTCAGGTATGTCTCAAAGACATACCCACCTAACAATATACTAAATAAACTCTATTGGCCTCGAAAGGCTAACATCTTGCCCGTAATCGTTACCAACCACATTGTGACGATTGCTGCTGAACTCGTAATATCCTATAGTTTGCGAATTCAGAGTGATTCATGACGCTCATGTGCTTTTGGCCCCTTTATATAGAACAACGGCGCCAAGTTGATTGGACAATGCGAAATATCGCACCCAGTCCCCCGAATCACCTTTAACCCCGAAGAAGTTACTCGCACAGACCATACCGGAGGGGAAAACACAGAGGATGACTTCGATGTAATGTCTCCAACTGGCGATGCGGATGGGGACGGTGGTGAAGGCTCCATCCTTCCTCGAAATCAAAACGTTATGTTCAGTGCGACATCAAAGGACAATCATGAAGAAGAGGAACTAGAAGCACCCATCTCCCGTGCGTACATTCAATGATCTACGGTAGTCCAAGCTTTTCTCTCTCTAGATGCTGACCGAGTGTGAACCTACGTCCTGTCTGAAGGGTTGTACTACATCAACTCATATGGACACGAGATCCACCCGTCACCTAACCCGGACTATATCAAGAGTCTGGCAAGAAACGAGGTCTTAGTCTATTCTTGTGGGTCTCTATGGACTAGGTATGTACCAGGTATCCTCATATCTAGTCTGAGCATTATAATAGTGTCTTTCGAAACCAATTTCAAGTATCATCCCGTGCCTTGCACTTCGAGGAGTATCCACCGCTATTGCACGCTCCCATTCACTACGCGCCAAGGTCCTTTTTCGTGCGTTTGAAAACAACACTCACCTCTCTCGAATCGCCTACTTACTTTGCGTCATAGTCAACTCGAAGAATGACCGAGAAACAACAGGGTACACGGCGGTAGACTATATACAGTCCGTTATCTTCAGTATTCTCTCATGCTATATCATTTCTAATGGTTGATCTCTTCTGCATATTTCTCCGGAACATCGGCAGGGCGATCGTTCGTACCCTTAACGCCCGATATCAAGTAGAACCTTACGGGCTCGCTCGAGGGAACGCGGCCACACTCTACCCTGTCTCAGCATTCATCACGCATCTCGTATACATACGCGGCACAACAGTCAAGGTAGACGTGAGGAAGATTGCTGTAAGCATGCTTTTTTACGCTCGCTCAGCTCAGAAAAAGCGCTCATGATATATACGTCGGTCTCCCAGGATATGGGGGTGAGATGCATAGAAGTCGAGAGCTCATCACGGTCTAGTAGCGGAACGCCGGTCTACGATGCGGAGTGCGCGAGAACGGCTGTCGATGAGGTTCTGAGCAGTGTTACTTGAATGGTGGGTTGTGTCGTTGGGATATCAGTAACGAGGATGATATTATGGCGCAAGGGCTTTGGAAAGGCCCTTTCAGGGTATTACTATGCGTATACGATCCATGTTTATTGCTTTAATAGTTTAATAGCTACTTCTAGGAGTGTATGTGGAGTGTATGAACCGTTTCCCCCTGAGAATCAAATGCGATCGAAGTGGTGCTGTGGTTCACGATCGTGTAGGTTGGGATGGACGAGAAAGGCGCAAAGGCACGGTGTGTGATAGTCCGCAGGCTATGGCGTACATGGAAGCATCTTATACAGGTACAAAAAACGCCCCAACCTAACAGCATCATAGCAGCCCTCTAAATTAACCTCTTCTCGCGAACCAGTATGGGGGCATATAGTTACTGGCCTCTCATAGAGACCTCTCGCTACAGAGGTTTCCCCATACCAAGCCCGGGCGCGTAAGTCGAGGGACACTCTGCTGGAGAGCTTGGGAGGGTGGGGCGTCACTGGTGGGGTCGCGCAACCCGTCACCAGCGGAAGTCGGTGTTTGATATTGAGGATCGTAGAGGCGAATATCCTGTTGCGAAAGCTCTTGGAGCGTCGGAATATCGTGTGTGCTAGAATATCCCTGTTACTGAGCCTTGAGTTGTCAGTAGCATGGTCTCGGAGGTTACCCCTCCGACTCGAGCACCTCCGAGACCTATCGGGCCACACACATCTTCCGAGACATGGACTGAGACATCGAGTCCCTGCGACTCCTTGTTACACTATGTCACCTCATCACTACTTCCTCAGTCCTTAGAGGGCCATAGCAATCCACAACGAAGAGTCCCACAAACGAGGTCTTCCATACCCTGATATCCCCACTCTTCACACTCGTCCACATCGAGACCACCATCAACGAACACCTCGAAGGGCCTCACATCACGATGACCGGTGCCTTCACAGGCAAACCAATACTCAGCCTCGAGCGGATCCATGGACTCACCAACATTGTTGAGCTCATCACCATCGAGCCCATTGTCAGTTTTCGCATAAGAACTGAACGCAGACTCCTCGAAGTCGGAGGAGAGTTGAGGGCGGCGAGGGGTGGTGGGGAGACCCAATGCCGAGGAACCTGATTTCGCAGCAGCCTTGTCCGCAGATTGTAAGAAGGCGCGTTGAACAGGGCGGGGAATGACGGGGACTTCGTACGCCTGCGTAGATATGTCCTGGATTGCGTGAACTTTTTCTGTGGATTGTATTTTCGTGTTAGTATTCGGAAGGAAAATGTAGTAAGACGAAGGAAGGACGCACGGAACAGTCCACGGAATCGAAGCCTAAGTCGACCGGCGACAACAGCGGTGGAGGTAACAGTGGGTTTGGTAAACATGGTTATGCTCTGGGGTGAGGTATGTGCGTGGTTCGGTGGAGAAGAGATAGAGGAAGAAATAAGGTTTATATACGTTTTGCGGAGCGATGGTGGATGTGTCGGCGGGTAGGTGAATCTGCCGTGACTGCATTCCCGCGTTGCACGACTATGATCAGAGCATTGATGTATGTGCTCGGGGAATTCAGCCGTGAAGTGGGAGCCGGTTTCAGTTTCGGAGCACTGAGTCATCCCGTCCCCGAGTAGTGCCTTTGCCTTCGCGGTGGTGTTCCGAGGGTTGGATGAGAGTGGATGAGTGGTTACAGACCGACGCTCCCCAGACCAGTCACCAAGAGAGGGAGTTCAGTAAGATTTGGATGTGCGACGCTGCCAAGAACCGCGGACGAAGTGCGGCGTCAGTGACGCACTTACTATTTTCGAGTCCTTTCGCGCTTGGTTGTAAGAATCCAGGCATGCACGGCGATCGCAGTTAGGAGAGCAGTTCCACCACCGGAGAGACAAGGACTTCAACGCAGTCCTGCGGGTGCGTCTGCCCAGATCATTTTCCACCACGCTCCTTAGAATGCTCGTCTTTGGGCCTACTTTGGTAGCCCGCAACGCTCTCAGGGGGTGGAGATGCTGGCAAGCCTAGAGAGACGAGCGATGCATGAGATGAGATGCCGCGACTTTTTCCTAGAGCACGGGTGACGGCCTTGGCCGGATTAAATACAAAGTTGGTGATTCGACCCATGGAAGGAAGGACAGTGACTTCAAGTTCGTTGCTTCCTCAGCGCCGGCATTAGCCGGCAGTAAGGGGTGGAGGCTTTCGATCCTAACAAAACCAAACAACCGCATACGCCATTCCGGTTTCGGTGGACATTTCGTCTCAATTGTCTACCTCGTTCAGTGATATGTAACAGCCGCACTTTGTGCTAGCAGTGAGCTGCTCGCTGATCTTTAAATTGCATGAGCGGTGAAGAGCGTAACATGGACTCGTGTAAAGTGGCCCCCACAGGACACGTCACTTAGTTGGGCAGGAGGTCGTGGGCAGTATCATAGCGACTTTGCGTGGAAGTCTCAAGCGTATGCAGTATCGTTATGCAAAGGGCGTGCATGCATTACATATAGTGAGATGGAAAAGGAAAAGGAGGCATTCAACGGACCAAAGTGAGCGCAGAGGAAATATGAAATGGATTCCGATGCATGGAGAAAGGAGTAAGAGACTATCCACAGCGTTACGCGGCACCGCCGAACGAAACAAGAAATCTCCATCCAGAGACGAGAATATGAATGGAGTTATAAGGCAGAATTTGAATGTTTGGGTGGATGTTGGGGTGCAAGTAGACGCCGTGTGGTGTGGGAGCTGAGAGGAACGGTAGGCAATAGGGGTGGATGGAGCGTCTATGAGCAGCAACCAGAGGCGGCGGCTGTTGCGGGCTGGTTGACTTTGACAGAGCCGTCAGCCGCAGAGGGACCTCCTGGGGCACCGGCAGCATCTGCCTGCGAGTCGATCAACCGGGCTTTGATATCCCTGAAGACCCCATGGTCAGCCATCTCGAGACGCCTGCTTATATGGAGAGGAAATGATGTCAGAAACCCACCGTGCGAGGGTAAAGAATGCCTCCTCTACGCCCTCATTGATCTTTGCTGATGTCTCCATGAAGCGAATGCCCAACTCTTCTGCGAGTTCTCGTCCTTGCTCCTCCGTGACAGCCTTCTTGTCTGTCCAATCCGACTTGTTACCAATGAGGATCTTGTTCACACCTTCAGAGGCGTGCTGCTCGATGTTAGAGTGCCAGGTGCGGATGTCTACGTCATCAAGCGAGCGGATAGCCAAGTCAGGCAATCGGGCCACATGAAGAGGTGCCACAGTGGAGGGCAGAGGGGACAGTACGCACTGTTGAACGAGCGTTCGTCCGTAACATCGTAGACCAACAGGATTCCCATAGCACCCCTATAATAAGCTGTTGTGATGGTCCTGAACCGCTCTTGACCCGCGGTATCCCACTATAATCCGCCACGTCCGCCATGTGTGAGTGATTGAGTCCGAAGCGAGACGCGCGTGAGGGGTATGGGATGCGAGGCAGGGCAACGTACAATCTGCAGCTTGATACGTTTGCCATCAAGTTCTATGGTACGAATCTTGAAGTCGATACCGATAGTGGTGATGAAGGAAGGCGTCCACGCATCGTCACAGAACCGGAGCAGCAAGCATGACTTCCCGACACCTGTCGCGTTGTTCATATATCCCCAGATCGTTGAGAACTTTCGTACTTCACACTGAGACGAGCACGCTAAAGTTATACGTACCTGAGTCACCAATAAGCAGCAGCTAGAGTCAACATCAGCTTGGGTGTGCTGCGGGGATAGACCTGCATTCAGGTCACGACGAACTGAGACGCACCTTGATGAGGAAATCGTAGTGAGGGGGAGGCATGTTTCGTAGTCGTGCAAGTGTCCGTTCAACCGAATGTACACAGTCTGATGACTGCTTGTATAAAACGTATGCAAGGAGAAAGCAGAGAACAAGTCGTGAGTTGTAGCAGCACGACCAAGACGATTCCGGCCTGTTGCTTCACAGCGTGCCACTTCAAACACCGACCAGGCACCGCTTTCGGTAACCACTTATCGCACCATATTAGGATTTGTCCGCTTGGGCCACAGTCACAGGTGACTTGGGGAGAAATTGCTAGGTATGCATCATGGGAGCGAGACTGATATTTAATACAGGCTAGTATAATTTTACATCATTAACGAAGAAAGAAGTACAGGACAGAGCCTCCAGAAGGGCGAAACCCAGTTGATAAAATCGACTTGAGATCATCGCCACTGTGGCACCGACCCTCTTACAACCCTCCCTAGTAAATACTTGTGACGAGATCATATCAGTTACATTTCATCGAGGTCCTTTAGGAGAATGTCTCTAAAGTTGTCGAAAATATGAGATCGCGGAGGACTTGTGCCTATTTCTGGAGAGAAGGGCAATCATGGAGAAAGGTGCGTACAACTTGGGACTTGATACTTCTGCTATCAAGTACTGTATGGTAGGCCACAAAATTGAAGCCAGGTGGTCATTCCTTCATAGAGCTGAAATACTAAAGTAAAGAAGATTTCTCAACTCCTGGATGGTCCTGTCAATGGGAGGTCTAGACAAGCAAGGTCTGAATACTATCGAAGAGAATGCCCAAGCTACGAGAATACTCCTCTCGTTCGCCAGTGACCAGGAGCTGCAATGTGCCAAGTCAGAGAGTGTTTCATAAAGGTGGACGAAAAAAAACATCATCCCTCGACTAGTAACGCGCCAACAGATTGAAGTCCAGTTGCTGCTGAGCGTTCCACTGCTTTAAGAAGTTGTGCGGAGAGATGATATGGCTGGGGATTTTCATACCAAACTCAAATACGCTGGTGGGTTTATGGAGAGTCACACCATCATGTTCCAGAGTAGCTACAGCACGAACACATAGAGCACCGTCCGGCAGTGTGGAGACGTGAACGGGCGGTCTTTAGAGGCCCCTACCTACTCCAGCCCGACATGTCAGAAACAGAAGAGCATATCGACCGAGACGTAGAATTCTCTAGTCATTGTGACGAGCTTGAGAGTTGTCGGCAATCGGCAAATGCAGATTGGGCTGAAGGAAACTTGACCGGAAAGAACAAGGAGAGAATCAAAATGTATGTTTATCCCACGCTTCTCGCGACTGGCAGCATCCGGCCCCATCCGGTTGAGTCGTTCCCACGCGCTGTCCTCCTTTTCTTTTTTCGATCCAACCTCCACTTCGAGGGCTCTCAAGTCAGATAGCACTAAGTTATCACGTTTTCACACAATGGGGATACTTTAGGTGGCATCAGTATTACACCGTGCAATGCGAGAAATTAGCTCGATGTCGATAACTTCAACGTTGAGCCTAAGTATTCCAGAAGACGACTCGGAGCACAATGCGGCCGCAAGCTCAAGATACGCGTCTTGATCCCGTTTATCAGGTGCTGTTTTTTTCTTTTTCGTGGACATTCTCGATGGTAGATAAGTATCCAGTGGTAACTGTCCTTTTTCATGACGCCAGTTCGAAGGGGTTGACAGAGCTGCAGCAGGGGACCCGATCTTCATCCATTTCGTCCATAAAACTCTATGCCCAGAGCTTTTCAACCCAATTTTGACCATTGAGGACTTCACTCGTGTATCCGGCTTCGCGGGGTTTCATTTCCGCCGTATGCCCTTGATAATAGGGACCCTAATATACGCAAGAGGCAATAGCTTTGCGTTCTATGTGCTTTCTCACTGCGATTCGTGCGATTGACTAGATCACCGTGGCCTCGTTGTCAGCTGTAGGTTTCTATTTTCTCGGCAGACTGCGCCTAGTAGTTCACGATGTGCGCCACACAAATAGCCAGTAGAGGTTCTCTTTTTCCTGCACTCATTGTATCCCCCCCTATCGTACTCGACAATGTCGACCGACTTCTTGTCGTATCTCAATATTTTTGACCCGAGTCTTCTTCAAGACAAAGAATCTTTAACAGTCGCTTTAGAGGTCCTCGAGGGCACTGTTGATTCCGACACCGCGGAAGCTATCATCAAGCGAGCCGTCGAGGTGCCGCATGCGCTTGAATTCATCTTCTCAGGTATGCCATGACTATCTATTCCTTCAATACACTATGCATTAATCATTATCCAGCAATACCGGCCGACACTTCCAAAATTCTCTCGTCGTGGATACTGGACGGATTTCCGGACAGTTTAGACGCCGTCTCTGCGGATAAATGGCACTTATCCTTACTGTCTCGATTGGCAAAATTCTTAACCTTCTTGCCTTACCCAACCCGCGATGATGAGCCTCAGCAACTCCATACATGTTCACGCGCGGTCGACATCGCACCTCCAGTCCTCATCGAGCTCGAAGGCATGCTTGCAGATCCAAGCATGCTAACGGGCGACGACGCAGGAACTCCCGTGTCTCCTTCAAAAAAGAAAATACCTCCACGAGGTGAAAGGCGGTCCCAGGCAGCTCTCCGCGCCACCACCTTTCTTGATCCCAAACCTTTTCAAGCTATGGACGTCCAAATCCCCACTTCCTTGACGGAGGCGGGGGCCCTGGCTGCACGTATCCTTCTTGATCAAAAGAATATTCTTGAGGTGAGAGCGCTGAGTCTGCAGGCCGGGACAGTTACTCATGTACAAAGAACAGTACTTCATTATTGTTCTGCGTCGATCCGCTCTCCGCTCTCTCATCAAAAACGCATATTTATCCCTTGGGATAGTGGCGCCATTGAGCAATAACACCAGGTTCGAGACAGCTGCCTCGCCATCACAGGATCCTATGAGTCCGTCAGAGCCTATCCGCAACACTCAGCAGCTTCCGGAGACTGTTGTTCCCTTTCGGGCGAAATTATACGAAGAGAGTGCGAAGGGATTGGGCGAGTGGAGAATTTGGCTGTCTGGTCGTGCCGAAGAGGATCTGCGGAAGAGGAAAAAGGCAGATGCAAGCAACTTCGCCATCATTATGAAGAAATTGAGGTGAGAAACACCGCTCCGTTCTACCAACTTAGCTCCACCCGCTCAACTACATATCATACGACACATCAGCGAGCTGTCTCACGGGAAATTCTCTGAGACCAACATGAAACGTATCACAGGCCCTCAGACTCCCGTCCACATCTACGAGGCCAGACTTCCTGGTGATCCTAGGATTGTGGTATGTGCAGCCAAGCAATCAATTGTTTTGTCCACTGATGTGTCTTCATCATCTTCAAGTACCAAGTCGATTGTATGCAGGAATTTCAGTCAGATGTGCGTCGAATGTACACTTTATACTTCCACTGTACTCACTTCCGAGCATATGATAGAACGAGCATCAAGGTTTGTCAATAAATTTCCCGACGATCATCTACCCTCCACCTCACGACGTATCTTCCATCTGTGACCAGTTCTTACAATACACGGCATCATGAGCCACACGGAGATAAGACGAAGCGTATGGGAGCGGATAGGGCGTCTCCTAGGCAGAAAAGGCAAATCCTATCAAGAACGGTGCATAACCTCTTCCTCTCGTCATCACAAGTCAGAGGATTATTGACGTCGCACTTGTAGATGCCGATACCGAAACCATCCCCGCCACATCGGGGAAGACATCTATTTACCGGCTGCTTTTGATGGTATACATGAAGAGAACGCGGACGAGTTGAACGTTCTCGAGGAGGTTCTCGATGAAGAGGATCAAGCTCAAGTACGTGTCAATGCATTTGCTACTGCCAAATGTACTCTAAGCCGCATATATCCACCCGGGTTGGATCCTCATAGATGCAGAGTTTGTTAGTGTGAGTGCAGCTTGTACTTTGTGCTAACCCAGAACCCACTTGATATGAATGTTCACTAGTCATGAGAAGTATGTTACAATGTCAGAGGTATGGGCCGCTCTACATATGTACCCGCATAGCCTGATTTTCACTATATTAGGGCGTCATCAAAAGCAAGTCTATCTACTTGTGATCTTCAATGCATACTCAACAGCAGCTGTGCCACAGGTATCCTTACCGACGGGCCCCTCGCCCATGTTCACCGACTCTCGTGAGTCATTCCACTTGGCATCTGTGTTCATTCTCCATCTCATGCAAACCGTAGCTCACAAGAGCAAGAAGTTGTGGAATGGCCTTATTCATGCTACGTCCTAGGACGTAGTGGGACGGGGTGCGAACAAATAGATTCCTCTTTAGTGCGGCGCACATTCTGACCTAGTGTCGTTTAGCAAAACTACGACGATGATCTTTAAGATGGTCGGTATCGAGAAAGCGTGGTATGAGTCAGACCGCCAGCTTCCTCGTCCAAGGCAGGTCTTCGTGACCAAGTCTCGCATGCTAGCGGACAAGGTTGAGGACTATCTCATGAAACTTCTCTCCTCGACGATCCCCACTGAAGGAAGTGGAGATTATGCTTCCGTTGCGAGATGGAGGCGGCAAGGGCCGCGCGTTCGAGACATGATCAATATAGAAGAAGATGACCAGTGGCGCGCAGATTTACCTCGCAAGTTCAGCGAGCTAGGCGAAGAGCATTTTCCTTTGGCAGTTCCGTTCGATGTGGTATGTCCTGCAGTCAGTCTTTATATGTTACAATGTATATGACTTCTTTTGCACCAGTTATGTGGAATGGTCGAGGCCGATCTCCTCGAAGACTCCGAAAATGAGCCCAAACAACACTCTGACTCCCATCGACGAATGCTATCGTATGAAGTGTTCAAGAGTGAGTATTGGCCCCGGCTTTCACAAAATTTCAGATCATTCGGTAAATATCGTCCTTCGGCCTGTGTTAGCAGCACAAATACTCATCGTTCCAATGAAGCTCCTACATTAGTTTATAGCGAGATCATAGGTGGGCCACTTTACCACAGTGGAAGGTTCTGTAGCATATATATCACTTCTCCTTAGGTGTAATAAAGGGCTCCGAAGTTACACTCAAGCTACCCGGACGTGCCATGGACCGTCAAACGTACGAGGAACTTAGCCCTAGAATGCAACCGACGTTCGCCAATACTCGCTCCCGATTGTACGACCTTTACCAGCAATACTTGAAGCGAAAGCGTGAACTAGGAGATCGTGATCCCGCCGAAAGGCTTGTTCCTTCTCGCCGAGGCACTGAATCATTTTCTTACTTGCTTTCTATTATGGACAGAACTCACGACCTTCTCAGCTCCATTCGATCAAAACAAATCCTGAGGAAAAAGGTCGACTATCTGTGAGCTCATGCCATCAGTCAATTCTTTTGGGGCCACTCACCATACTCGACAGGTATGTTGATGAAGTGCAGGACCTTCTATTGATCGACACACTTGGTATGATATTCGTGGTTTTGCGTTGGTATGATGGGAAGATAATGACGAAGAACCAGTTCTACGCTGCATCTGTCAAAACCCCTCCGGGTTATTCTGGGCCGGAGACACCGCCCAAACGATCTCTCTCGGAAGTGCCTTCCGCTTCAATGACCTCACGGCATTTCTTTATCGCATCGAGGCAGGTATCATATTTTATTATCGCATCGAGCGCATGGTAAACATAGTAAACAGGAGGGGTCCCGAGCACGACAAACTCTTGCGAGGCCGGCGTTCAAGACACCCCAATTCTTCCAGTTGCTGGTCAACTATCGATCACACGGAGGCATTGTGGACTGCGCTCACTCGACCATAGAGCTGATCAAAGCCTTCTGGCCGTACTCCATCGATATCCTTCGGCGCGAGAGAGGAACTGTCGCTGGCTCAAGGCCAATATTCCTGTCGGAGTGGACTGACTTACAAGAGCAATCATTTTTTCAGCCCGACTCCGAGGTGTAAGTGTCAATATATCCCCCCATATTTCTTCCCGTCTCTTACCATGGGCTCAGGGATACTCCTATCGAACTGGGTGCTCAGCAATGTATGTGGAAAATAGCTTGGCTATTCTACTATACTTTCTATAACCTGAGGCATACTCTAGGTATTCTGGTTCGGAACAATGAGGTAAGAGACAGGCTGAAAAGCCGGCTGGGAGACATTGGTGCTATATTGTGAGCATTGACTGTGTCATTATAAATTCACCATTTTGACGATTCTGCCAGGTCACTCTACGATAGCAAGGGCATGGAATACGACGACGTAAGCTGCATATCTCTAACTAATGCACGTTGCTTATCCGGGAGCGTGACTTCCTCACAGGTTATTCTGTACAACTTCTTTGAGGACTCCTCAGTTGACCGTGCGCAGTGGCGAAGAGTCATTCATGAAGCCATTTCATGCGATACGCGAGATACCTTCGAAGTCGGGCATGCCAATGCTGGACTCTGCGTTGAGGTGTGTTATACTTTCATACCCACGACCAATGACTCAAGAAATAAGCTGTTATAGCTTAAATTTTTATACGTCGCCATCACACGAGCCCGCAACCGTCTCGTCTTCATGGACCGCTCACTCACGAGTGAACCTATGAAGGTCATTCCCGTCCCGTCGCTCTTTTTGCATTAGCGTCGCTAATAACTTGGCATGACATCAGTCCTACTGGAAGCATAAAAATCTCGTCGACATTCGTACCGGGGCTGACAGCGTACTGACGAATTTTGCCAAAAGATCAACGCCGGAAGAATGGGCCAGTCGAGCTCGCCAGTATTTCGATTCTCAGCAGTACGACCTAGCCAAAGCTGCCTACCGACGCGCCCAAATGCCACGGGAAGAGGGAATATCTTCAGCTTATGCTCTCCAAGCTGAAGCAGGCTCCACCATAAACAGCAAGCCGCGCGCTATTGCTTTTACGTCGGCTGCAGAGGCTTTCATAAGGTCTGTGGCTGATCACGACAATTCAAAGAAGGAGAGGGCAACTTTCTACGCTCAAGCAGGTAATTGTTACAGTCATGCCGACAAGCACAGTGAAGCTGCGGCTTCCTTTGTGAAAGCCTCGATGTGGACGCATGCGGTAGTGCATTATCAGAAAGCTCGCATGCTTGACGAAGCGGTTTCGATCGTCATGGCTCACAAAGACGAGGTCGAGCACACCGTTGCCGACAAGGTGGTGAACACTGCGCGCTATACATATCTGAGCCAAGAACGTCTCGAGTACGTCTCCGCCTGATTCGTTTCTATATATTTACTCATGCGTATGCAATTATCAAAGGGAAGCAAGGGGTTTATTCGATGCCGATGAGGAGCAAGTCGAATTCATGGTTGAGCATGATTTCGGAGTGGCTCACGCCACAGTGCTCGAATCTCGAGGTCAGTTATTTGAAGCTGCAAATTTGAGGCTACAAGAAGGGGACATTATGTACGCCATCCGTCTCCTGGTCAAGGATCGTCAGAGCTTAGCATCGTGCGAACGAGCGGCCGCACTGGTGTTAGAGGATTTGTGGCGTACACTGTCGTTTGCTACCGGCCGCACAGAACGCAACACACAGCGCCTCAAAACTCTCTTCGAGTCCATTCATGACTTGGGAAAGAGTATGCTGACACCAGAACAACAGCAAGAGGTAATAAAACTTTGTAATCACTTTGCGAAAGAAGATACTATGCTGATATTACACTTTACAGCTGGATGTATTCGAAGCTATATACACCTCCAACCATCAAGCACTCGAAGGCCTTATCAACTCCATGATTGGTCCTGATCTTGAGTATCCCAAGGCATTGGCTCTTCTAGCTCTTGACCACCTCTTCGGAGACGTGACATCCCTCCCTCTCACTACGCCGTGCGAAGTGGCGAGGTGTATGTTTTTCTTTCTGCAGTACACGCGCTTGATGCACGACAACATCGTCCAGCATAGGCCCGCTCAGAGCGACCTCGTCAAAAAACTGTTTGCTGTTTGCATATCCAGTGACAACCGGATATTGCTATCGCCAGGAACGTACCTCCACCAGTGCTATCTGGAAGAGATGAAGACTCCAAAGGAAGATATTCTCACCGAGGTCTATATGGAACCCATCAGGTTTGGCCAAGGCTTTCGTTTTTATCTACGGGAGCGTCTGTCAGGTCGCATCCAGGTCCAGCTGAACGTCATAGGTGGTTTTGACGCTTTGAAACGCACCTGTATCGATCCATGTCCACTCAGGCTTCTCGATCCTTGCCCTTATATTTCGGTGTCTCGCGATGGACGATGCACCCAAACAAGCTGCGCTCTATGCCATAATCTTGATGTGACCTGGTTCAATCAGCGGCTCAGTACTCACCTCCATATAATGATGGTCATCGACACGGCTCACAAGATATGCGACATGTACGATTTTCCCACAAGAATGTGGGTAAACCGGTGAGTACGCTACCTGACTCTGGCACTCTATTGTTAACTCATATTTATGCAGCTTCTGGCTGAATCGTCTCGACACCGTTATGCGATCCCTTCTCCCACAACAAGGCAATATATCCCTGATTCGCCTGGATCTCATTCCGGAGGGCGCCGCTGCATTCCGTGGAGTAAAGCGATGGGTTCTCGATGTCCTTCAGAACCTCGATCCTACTCGCCCTGGACTTCAGCGCGGGTTTTTGACAAACTTTTTCGAAGCCGCTACAATAGGTCAGCTCGTCGACAAGCCCCGCATCAATGGCGTCCTTGGCCGCGTTTATTGCGTCCACCATTGCTATCATCCTGATCTACGTTTACGAACCGTAAGAGGCGACGTCAACACTCTTCACGCCTTGGTAGATTTTTTCAGGGCACAGGGGCCTTCAGACCTAGTGCGCGGTGCATTGTTCCTGGAGTAGGTTTATGCCTCATGTTTAAGATGGCGCTCAATGGTTAATTGTCCTACGGCGCAGGTACATTATTAACCGAAAAATCACAATCGATATTGGCGTTTTATGCGGATATGTCGAACGACTCTGCGCCCTGTTCATATTGGCGCGGAATTACCAGGCCAGGAATAGCGTTCACAGTCTTGTTTTCCCAGTAACATGGCTGCTTGAGGTCTGGAAGGAATTTGACAGCTTCAAACTCAAGGCAAGCCGTTCGTATAGAGAACTAGTGGAACCAGTGGGAACTCTTTTGGGACAAATATTCACTGCTGATTCGAGGATTGGTGCATAGTACCTTTTATTCCATTGCCGATATTAACAAGAACTGACCGCACCTCGCATCGATGCGTGGTGGATTAGATTTACCATATTGGATGCCCCGAGAGTTAGAATTCTCTCCTGCCAAAGGAATCGTCATCGCTCGTCTGTGAGTATCATAATGATCTCTGGGTAAATCGGGATATCTGACTTGATTTTACGCTGTAATGTCCAGTTGTCGAGCCTTATGCCTTTGTAGGGCGTTTCAAACTTGTTACCATATGTAGATCCTTTCTGACATTGTTTCTCAGTGGCGTACAACATCCCGGGTGATCCGGTTCTCCAGACAGACGTTCTGGGGGCAGTAAGATCCATTCGTCAAGAAAATCGCATGCTGATCCCCTCGATCTGCCGACCGTAAGTAGGCGTGGACCGAAATTATTTCTCTCACTCTAGATATACAATGCTCATCACTAGTGGTATTAGATGGATCTATTGCACAAGCTGGGACCAGCTAAAGCACATACTTTGGCAAACTAGCACGAATACGGGTCTAGGAGAACTAGTACAACTATGCGATTACGGCCAAGTTCAACAGCACCGATCATCTGCCCTTCCCTTGCGTCGGCTGACTTACAAGGCTCTTGACGACATCCCTCTTCTCATCGACCCTACCTCCGAACTGTCTCGTTTGTCCACCGCCCTGAGTCCGCGCGCTATATCGATGGGCACTGCACTCGATGCGAATTCAGAGATCGACGACTCTCGCTCCCAGGTGGAAATCTCCCACATCGATGGCGCGACTGTGGTGAACGAAACTCTAGAAAGCTCTACCACCAAGATCATCACTCCAACAGCCGAGGAGCAGACGGACGCTCGCCTGATACAGACTCATTGGCGCAGCGCCATGCAGCGCCAGAAGGATCGCGAGGCTACAAAAGGAATCGCTGCGACGAGGGGACGTTTGTTCCTGGAATATTTTTCCCGTTCGAAGGCCATCAATTGGGGAAAACGAAGCGACCGCCATGTCTTCCTAGGGGCGCTTCCGCATATCTTACTCTCGGTCGACTGGGTTATGGAGAGAGCCAAGGAGATGAAAGAGTTGGCGAAGAAGCGCAGGGAAGGTGCCTCGTATAGGGAGTTGGAACAAGCTATGGAGTTGCAGACCAAAGCGAGGCAAGAAGCTATAATCCAGTATACCATGTAGCCGACGAACTGACGATGATTTTCGCGTCCTTGATAGCGGGATCCTCAAATGCAGCAAGAATATACGCGACCTAATCCAGCCTGACGCGACCCAGCATGCTACTGGGGTCTTGGATCTTGTCGCGTTACGGGCTCATTGCGAAGATGTAAAGGGTTTACTGGGGGAGCTTGGGCTGGGATCCAAAGTCCGCAAAGACTTGGACATCGCATACGACATGGTAAATGGTTCATTAGAGCGGGAGGGGCAGAAGGTTGGGATCAGACATGGTCGGAAGATGCAGAGGCCGTTTTTGAACACGGAGGACCTTTGATATCGGTGGTACGGGATTCTGGGTTATCGTGCCGTTTAGTAGTCTTGATTCGGATGGTGTTCGCAATGAGGATTTTGCAGCGTAATGTTGTAGTTGGCTATCTATGTGGTGGTATACGTAGAGGGTGATTGATCATGTTGTGCGTTTTCAAGCTATATTTCTCGCTCTTCCGACACGTATTATCAGTCAGAAACTGGTCTCATAGACGAAACCTTCAGAATGGAGGTAAGCAACATCGATGTTCTACAGACGGCACAAATATCCCTCTATTTGCTTGAACAACTCGTATATGCAAGAAATCACCTCTAAAAAATAGCCACGATTTTGATCTAGTCCAGTTAAATTTTATACATTTTGCATCATCCTTGAAAATCGCTAAATGCCTTCCAGAAGAGATACTGCGGTATAACAGCCTGAAGCAATGTCCTACGAGTCCAGCCATACGACAGTAGACAGCATCGTGCCCGATCCAACCCCTCCGTCCGACGAATTCCGTGGAAAACCTGCTCGGCGATGTTCTGCCGTGACAGACATGGCTGAGCTCTCGAGCTCTCTTTCTGCTGAATCTGTATTTGACGGATGTACTCGAACCGGTATTCGACTCCTGCGGCTCGCCCGCTCTTCGTGATCCGAAGGTGCAGATAATGACGATTTGCTGATCGTTCCTTGAACACTAACAAGAATAATAATAAGGGTTGGGTAAATGCCCTTAGCGTTTCCCAAAGAAACGAAAGGGATCAGCATTGATTCTACGTGATGCACATGGAAAGATCATACGGAAAGGTGCGCGAGAATGGCATTTGTTATGTCTCCTACGGACCATTGAGTATAGCTCCTGAAGAAACTACATATAATAGAGGAGAGCTAGGCAAACAAGGTTACCAATATGTTAGCTTGTGTTAATCTTGCTTCGAGATACGTCTAGTCAAGGAGGAGATATCGCACCACGTATAAAGAGTATAGAAGACCTGACTCTATGAATAGATCCATAATTCGTCCAACGTGAACGGTCTTTTGGTTCCGAAACTTCTTCCTGAGGAACTGGCGATATTTCCTGGTCACGGGAGTGATTTTAAAAGTCCAGCCTGCGTACTGAGTTCAGATCGAACAGCCTGAGGGGAGACACATACCAAACATAGAGGCCGATAATTGACGTGGTGATGACATTCGTGATGAAAGAGATGGCGAATGTTAAAATCTGGATAACCACCAGTGCACTGTTTATTCGGGTTGAATTTGCGCGTGCATCGTCTGTGCCAAACATAATGCTAAGCGTAGCTCTCAAGCAAATGGTGGCGCAAGCCGATGCTGAAGCAGGGCATCAAACATCATATCAATAAAGAAAGAGTAACAGGCGTTGATGAAGTTTCAACATACGTACCTGCGGTTAGGCAGAAGGACGCTATCGCG
Source organism: Stereum hirsutum FP-91666 SS1 (assembly GCF_000264905.1). Lineage (NCBI taxonomy): Eukaryota > Fungi > Basidiomycota > Agaricomycetes > Russulales > Stereaceae > Stereum > Stereum hirsutum. Next base: position 690,075 of record NW_006763131.1, read on the forward strand.
ACGGCGAGAAGTTTCGGGTATTCGTGCCTGCTGATTACTCGCACTCGCCAAACAAGTACTGCGTCTGCAATTACGGTCTTGCAGAGGGTGTCAAGCACGTCAAGACAATAGTATCGTGAGAAAGTCAAAATATATGCACATTGAGTCGTATGACCGCGTTTACTATGTTGGCCCACATTACGAGCCGTGGCTTTTGTTGATCCTTCAGAACGGCCAGCGTATTAGCCAATGCGAGACTCCAGTCGGCTGTTGATAGTACGAACATAGCCCAGATCGAGACCGCCAGTATGAGATTTGCACGAAATTTTAAACCACGCCTGCTATGTTTTCGAGTGTCAGCCATTGACAGACATTCAGTAGAAGGTGTGAACTGACAGCAAAAGTGCGCTGGCAATCGGGACCATGATGACGAAAATACCTAAGGAACGAGACCATCCTAGTCAGCTGACACATCATTATACAGAATCGTCGGAAATGGCACACCATAAACCAAAGATTGGGCCACCATGATGGACATCAAATGGATTACGGTGTCGGTGTGCATCGGGATCCAGCGCGGAGCTCTGAAAGTACCACGGCCTCCGGGGTGAGGGTAATCAAGGGCTTCGCGAGAAGTTGTAAGTATCAACAAAAGTCCACTATGCTGCGATATTTATGCACATATTGGATGAGGGGACCAACGACGAAACGCGGATGATCATGATTTCATCCAGGAATATGTGACAGCGCGCTTGCAGGATGGACTCGGGATGATCATCTTCGCGGAAACTCTGATAGTGTACATCGCCATGTAGAATGGGCCGTGAATGTGATCTTTGCACAGTCACGATCGTGGCTGTTTTGCGAGGCCGTTTGCAATGCTGATGCCTGCTGATAGAATAAGTGGTCACGTCGAGGCTCGAACTCAGAGATTGAGGGAGCATCGAATCGACACAACTGCAGACTGATGACGGGAGCGCACAGCATCATCCTGCAACCTATTCCGATAAAATTAGGGTAACGATAGCTCTTGATACTACTGGAATGGCGTACTGATATTGTATCTTCTAAGGAAAAAGTGCCGAGCGCCACGATGGGCGGCCCGTCCATTGCCTTGAAGTTTCGATTACTGAGTTATGGAAGGAGTACGAAGACCAAGACGACGCATTGTTGGTTGTCCAGCACAAGCTGACGGCGACTAAGATCCTTATTAGGAAGTGAAACGAGTACTATTTAGAGATCCTATCTTCACGGTGTGATATATTGTTATCGCAGCACCGGTTGAACATGATCGGGGCTGTTGTGAACAAAGTATTCGACGCAGTATGGAGGAAAACATCTAAACTTTTATTTAAAAAAAACAAACTGTGCGTCGATGGAACTGTATCAGAGCAATGCATCAAATGTTACGACGACCCCCATAGGTATCACAGGGGGGTGACGGGATATCAAGAGCGGCTCCATACAACCTATCTTTTCCTCACATAGGGTTGGAAAAGTCGTGTATCTTCAGCCCCACTCAAACTGCATCTTCATCAGCACCATTATACAGATGACGATCACCCACAGCTGATATACCATATCTTCTCATCGAACTGTATCTGCGTGCTCCCAGTAAGTCGTACGTCAAACACACTCACGGTGGCAGCGACACTATTAACACCCAGGCCATGAAAGGCGAGCGCTGGGCAGCTCCCGGCAAGGTGAAAATTATCACTATAACGATTGAAAAGGCTCCCGAACGCAACACAGAATAGAAACCTCCAAGCAAGAGAATAGCACATCAGGTGCAGTATCCAAAAGCCTGCGAGAGCATACTGAGGATTGTCCGAAAGGAGTGCGAGCTCGAGCACTGCGCCACATCACTGTTCAAAACTATCAGTGTCTCGAGGCAGTCCACGTTCGGAGATGTCGGTGGATACTGCTTTGACTGTGAATCGTCGCAGTGATCCACGTGCGTCGCCAGAAGATCCCTGCTCGACATCTTGATGAGAATCGCCCAACCACTACTGGGTTCTGTCTGTCGACACTGCTGGGAAGCGTAACTAGCAAGTACTTAACTAGTGCTTGGGCGTGTAAGTGTCACAAAAAGACGCGCAGCAAGACGTACCCAAAGCGTTCGACAAAAGACCGGCCTCAAGCAGGGATTTGTGATATTCATGAAACCGCGATCTGCAAAGAATGACTCGGAGGAACAAAGCTGTTGAGCCCGGTGCCGCCTTAACAACACCACCCGGAGAGTCGGGCCGCCTTCTGGTTGAAATTCAAGATCATTTGGATGCGAGAAAGTAGGCGCTTTGGCTTGCTTTACTACCCTCGTCTGATATCTCACCAAAACCAGAAAAGTATTGGCTACTTTGGCATATACATATCATTCTCCTGAACTTCTGGATGGTTGCTTTGGCTTGAGAAATTTGCCCAATCTTGGCCCAATCTCCCCATACCGATAAACGAACATCATGTCCTCAGCCACTGCATCACTCGATCCTCAGAACATTGTTCACCTCCCTGCCCGGTTTATTTTCCCTGGTACTCGGGCTCCATTGGACAAGTACAAGAAGGCAGATACACCTATTCTCATTGACAACGGCTCCAGCACTTTCCGGTTTGGTTATGCGACTCAGCCATCGCCGAGGACTTCTGCAAACGCTGTGGCAAAGTACAAGGAGAGAAAGTTTGGGAAACAGCTGTTGTTATTTGGAGATGATATCGAGTCGGAGAGTGGAGCAAGGGGGCAGGCCAAGACGCCTTGGGAGGGTGACGTGTTGTTGAACTTCGATGCACTGGTGAGCGTGGCTCTTTGTTTTATGTGACCCGAGTCTAGTATGAAGCGCTGGGGAGTTTTGTTCAATGCCAATGCTCTGTGAAGAGATGTCCCAAAGCACCTCTACCGAGAGGTGATAAGACCCTGGTCTTCCATGTTATTCTGAGGCGCCAACCCACGCATGCTCATGCATGACGGGTGGCGGTGGCCCAGGAATGCATGACATGTAGTCCTAGTCCTCGTCAAACATCCTACACGCCATCGATATTGTTGCATCATGTCCGCTCAGATTTCTGTGTTGCATGAGTTATCTTTGATTGTACGAATATGAGGTAAATTGACCGCATTAGTAGGAGAATGCTCTGGACTATGCTTTCACTCAACTTGCAGTCGACACCCCGACAGTCGATCATCCTGTTATGATGACGGAACGCCTAGCCTCGCCACTGCACTCACGAGCATGTACGTCTCCCGGTGGTTGTTGCAAGTAGCAATACCCGCTTACATTGGTTCTTCTCTCTACAGTAACCTCCGAATTGATGTTCGAATTATACTCCGTCCCATCACTAACATATACGGTCGATTCTGTTATGTCGTTCTACCATAACAACCTCCCAGCACTGTCATCTCCATTCACTTCAGACGGCCTTGTCGTTTCGTTCAATACTGCGTCTACCTCTGTGATTCCTATGTTGAACGGAAAAGGGATTATGAGCCAAGCTAAACGGTTTGTCTCATTTTTAGTACGCTTAATTTCCCATATCTGACCAGCTAATGATTATGCGTATATCAGAATACCGTGGGGTGCCTCCCAGTCCGCCGACTACCTCCTCAAACTCATCCAGCTCAAATACCCCACATTTCCCACACGCGTTCTACCGACTCACACCAATGTATGTCTATCTTGTGGGCTCGCCAGAGATACTCATATGACCCCATCACTAATTCCAGTCATCTTACAGTGGATGCTGCAAAACTTCTGCGAAGTCTCGCCAGATTACACCTCTCTCCTTCGCCGCCTATCCGATCCAGCTCAAATGCGCCTTTCCGAACGAATAGTCCAGTTTCCCTTCGTCCTGCCTGCGGCGGACGAGAAATCGAGTGAAGAGATTGCGAGGGCGGCGGAGAGGAGGAGGGAGCAGGGGAGGAAGTTGCAGGAGTTGGCGGCGAAGGCTAGGTTGGAAAAGGTTTGTTATCATCCTCCGCCCCTCATTGGATGGTATATTCAGAGAACCGAGCTGATTGCTGTGCGATTGTTCTGCTATAGCTTGTGCAGAAAGAGAACGAGCTGCAGTTCTTGACGAACTTGAAGGAGCAGAAGGAGAGTGAGACGAAGAGAGAATGGCAGGTCTGTCAATTCCGCTCCTCGACCTTCTGTGTTTTCGTTCCCTGATGGTTATACTCACTCGGTTGTTAGATCTCACTACAGACTGCAGGCTACGACGACGACGCTGATCTTGACCAGGCCATCAAGAAGCTGGAAACCGATTTGAAGAAAGCGCGTAAGAAGGAAGTCGCAGAGGGCGATGAAGTGGCCGTACGTATAACTTTCCTGACCAGTTCCCACTAGGCTTCGCTATTTACCAGCATTGACTTCTAACCGCTGCATAGGAAGAGCCCACATATCCACTCGTCGATATTCCCGACGCAGATGTAGGCCATCTCTGTATCGCTGTACTTCACTACGTACACACTCATGACTGTTTCTTCTAGCTCGACGAAGAAGGTCTCAAAGAAAAGCGGAAACAAAAGATGATGAAGGCCGGTTTCGAAGCACGTCTCCGCGCCCGTCGCGAGAAGGAGAAAGAACGTGAAGAGCGCGAGGCGGAGGAACGGAAAGAGGAAGAGGAGAGGGAACAAGATTTGGCGGGCTGGGCGGGGAAGCGGAGAAGGGAACATGAGGTGTGTGATTAATCCTCCATCTTTTCCTATGCTATTCCACTGGCGGTGCGCCACAATTGGATTGATAGTGACTGATTGACATTACATCGGTGGTGGTGACGGTGTAGGCACTAATGGCGAAAATCAAGGAGAGGAACCGGAAGAAGGCGGCACTGACAGACAGGAAGAGCGCAGCGTCGCAAGCTAGGATGAAGAATATCGCGAGTTTGGCGGCGGACGACCGTGTGGCGCCGAAGAAGAGGAGAAAGAATGGCGGAGGTGTGTCTTTATCCACACTTTCTTCACATTGCCTGACTCATCTTGGATCTTCCAGAGGATATGTTCGGAGCAGACGATGCGGACTGGGCCATATATCGCAAGATCGTGAGTTCCTCCATGCTCGTTTCCAGGGACATTGTGCTAACATGACAGCGTCTAGAATAACGCAGCAGCCTCCTCGGACGAAGAAGAAGACCTCAATCAGCTCCAATCGGTGGAACAAAAGCTCCTCACCCACGACCCGACATTCCACGACGGTCACACCTACGCCTCTATCACCTCCCAGAAGTCCGCACTTATCGCGGCCTTCAAGCCGCAGTACGAGGACGGCGACGTTGAAGGTAATATAATTTCACATCTTCCGTACCAAAGCTCTAGTTGACCGCTGATGATGGCGTAGGCAATACACGTATACACCTGAGCACGGAACGCTGGCGGGTCTGCGAGACGTGGTTCTCGCCTTCTATGGCTGGCGTTGACTGTGCTGGTCTGGGTGAAGTCCTGCAGAACGTGCTCAACACGTTTACCATCCCGGAGCGGGGAAGACTTGTCCAGGTATATTTTACCTTCCTTTCCCATCCCACCTCCCCTTCGCCCTTCCAAACTGATCACGCTCGCACAATGGTATGGCAGAACGTCTTCCTCACCGGCGCTCCCTCAATGCTCCCCGGCCTTATACCCCGACTCGAATCCACCCTCCGCCCCATCTTACCTCCAGAAACCCCCATCTCGATCATTCGCGCCGACGATCCCTCGCACGACGCGTGGAAAGGAATGGCTGACTTTGCGAACCGGGATCCGGAGGGATTGAAGAAGGTTGGTGTGAGCAAGGCGGAGTACGAGGAGTGGGGAGGGGAGAGGATTAGGAGGTGGTGGGGTGGGAACTGGAATGCGAGTGTTGTGGATGGCTGAGGTTGGCTGAGACGGTGTGCGGTATCTTTCTTGGAGTCTTGTATGTACGGACCTGCTTCTTATAACTTGGCAGGTGAATTGAACGAAAAATGAAGGTGAGAATGTAAGAGGAAAATCATATTCGGATGGTTGAATTCGAACTTGTGTGGGCCACCTTCGCACGCCACATACGCGTCGCGTCGCGTGCAACCCTAAGACGCGCAGGTGGCTGTGCTAAGTGCCCTCTGCCGCCACCCAAATCGGAATCCAGGTCGTACTTGTCTCCTCCTTGTTCTTGACTTCCCCATCACAACAGAGCAGAGCCGTTGTATCCACATTGGCTGGCTCCTCTATCAAACTTTCTATATCAGCGCATACTAGTCTACAAGGTCTTCACCTTCAACCTCGACGATCACGACGGCGACCGCAACGTACCCATCGAATTTTCCTGGTTTTTTTGTATCCTCACCCTTCATACGTTGTTCGCACCTGCAGAATGTTGGCTACTTCTCCTGTTGTATTCTGTGATGCTCTGCAGGGATTTGATGCACAGAATCTTCACAGCGAGGAAGCAGTTGACGTTGCTCTAGGACGCCTGGATACATCATTAACCAATGGTCTGCTTAATCACAAAACTTTCTTGGAAGAAGCCTTACAGCAGGGGTACCGACTGGAGTTCATATTGTCTGGTATGTCATATGTTTTTGATTTTATTAGTAGTCAACTCATGTGTGCCCTAGCTCTTCCTGAGTCGGCATACACGATTTTGACCAGTTGGATACTGGGACAATGTACTACCGTTCTTGCCAAGTACTCTGCATCTTCGATTTCCTCGACACTTTTGAAAACCATGTCCGACTCTTTACTTTTCCTTCCGTACCCCGATGCCGAACTCGAACCTGCAAACCTTCGAGAACACCATCGTACCGTTCGGGACTCACAGCCCGCCCTCGGAGTCCTGCTGGCCATGCAACTTTCTCCGTCCTTTTCGAGGAGCGAACCTACTAGCGTGTCCATTGAAGAGGACCTCCCTCCTGGCTTTAAGGTCAAGGGCACTCAAGCCACGCGGAAGCACGCACGAAAAGAGAGCCGAGTCAAGCAGATGATCGACGATACCCCGTTGAAGGCCGTGTGCCCCTTCATTCCGACTACTCGTGAGGAGGTTGATTTCTTGGGAGAGACTCTGTTGATTGAACAGAAGAAAATCCTCGAGGTCTATTTCATTACCACCTAGAACATATTGAATGTTACTGATTGACCGTTGATTCTAGTACTTCTTGGATATATTCCGTCGTCCAAACCTCATCCCCGTGTTCAAGAATGTGTTTCTACCGCGTCTGAATGCGGTAGCCGCATCCTCAGAAATGTCGGATGAGACGGAGGCGTCTGAGTTCCCTTCAATCTCAGAGGAAGCACTGCCCGCAGAGCCCTCTTCTGCATTCCCCATGGTGCAGCCTATGAAAGCAGCACTTTACTTCGACAGTGCTGATGGCTTTGGAGAGTGGCGAATTCTGATCTCAACGCGAGCTGATAGGAACCTGCGGGAGGCTAGAAACAAAGACGCCAATTCTTTCAGGATCTACCTGAAGAAGATCAAGTATGTATTCATCTCATTAGACTTCGACATTTGACCAATGTGATGGTATCAACAGGGAGCTTTCGAACGGTCATTTCTCAGATGATAACCAGAAACGCTTGACAGGAGTCAACATTCCGGTACCCATCTATGAAGCAAAGATGACGCGTGATTCTCGCTTGGTGGTATGCCCTTGTTTTGTGCGTTGAAGGCTTCACGGTCGCTGACTTACTTAACATTCAGTACCAAATCGACTGCATCCCTGAGTTCGATGGTAGCCATGTCCGTCACCAATTCTTGACTTATTTGCTGTTTATGTGCTGATATGTTTGTCCCCTCAGGTTGAACATCAAGGTAACCACAGTATTCCACCACGTCTCATTCTCAACCAACTTATGTTGCATGCCCAGTAATTCGAGTATTCGGGATATACACCCATGCTCAACTCGACAAGCGTTTCTGGGACTCTATGGGTTTCCAGCTCGCTAGACGAGGGAAGGAGTACAGAGATCGGTGCGTGAACAACTCATGTCACTATGTTTTGCAATTTACTGAGACATACCATCTAGCTGTACGTTTCGCCAAGACCCTTACCACAAGGGAGACAATGTCTACCCGCCAGCTTCATTCCCTCCGACCCCGATTATGGATCTTGAGGAGACCGCTAGCGATGCTGCTGACATGCGGAACGAGGACTTGGAAGAGGTGTGCTGCGCTTCTGACTTCTTTCTGTATCCCACACTTACATTCTCCTCTCCTCAAGCTCCATGCCTTACTTGTGTATGTGTCTTTACTTGGCTGAGATGACACTTCTAAATTTCCGTATTTTGTTCTCCTTTAGCCTCGAGAAGTTCGTGACGTTCTCGCAGGTAAGCCGCCGTCCTCTCCTATATCAGTCTTGACATTCTAACTGACGTTGCTATTTGTACGCGTTCGGTGGCACCGCCCATCTTCAGGCCCTCCTCAGTAGTAAGTTCATTGCAATAATGTTCGATAGAAGGTGTCTTGACCTCTACGCCAGGCATTATCGCGGATCAGGATGCTTCCCACGTGTTCCACGTCTCGTGCGTCGAATGCATCTGTTGCAATTTCCCAATCCTCTAACAAACCGATCCATACATGTAGACCCCAGGAGCAGGAGATCATCGAGCACAGTTACTCCTGCTACGTCCAAGGTCGTAGCGGTACCGGGTGAGTTACAGCCGATAATTTTACACTTTAGCATCTAATGCCGCACCCAGCAAAACCACGACCATGCTCTTCAAGATGCTCGGCATCGAAAACTCCTGGCAACAATCGACCCCCGAATCCTCTGGCCTCGCTCGCCCACGCCAACTCTTCGTGACTCAGTCCCGCGTCCTTGCTGACAGAGTCGAAGATTACTTCACGAAACTTCTGGAATCGTTGGCAATGGAGTCGCGCACGACGGCCGATATATCAAAGCTCTTGGAGAGGAAGAAAAATAGGGAGGAGGCAGGTCTGGTGGATCGGGAGGAGGCTGTACAGTGGAGGGAGGATTTACCGAGGCATTTCAAGGACCTGAACGACGGTCATTTCCCTATGTTCATCACTTTTGACAAGGTGCGTGATCGAGGTGGTGGTATCACTAGGACTTGCTGACCGTGGTAGTCGCGGATAGTTGTCGAGCATGCTGGAAGCCGAGAAGGAGGACGGCGGCAAGAGGCAAAACAGCCTGAACGTGACGGATGCTCTGAGCAGCCCCACAGTTGAATTGTTCCTCCGAAATGTAAATGAACCGGTGAGCGATTACATGCAACGAGAGCGTGATCGCTTCGTGTCGTACAGGGTCTTTATGGAACACTATTGGCCGCATCTTCCACAACCACTGACCAAGGGGTTAGGTCTGTTTCCTGCCATCGCGTCGAAATTCGTGCAGGTCTCTTACAGCAGCTGTTGCAGATCCTTCACTGGTTTTCAGCGAGTTCATGGGTGTGATCAAAGGTTCAGAACAGACTCTCAAGACTGAGGGTCACATCCTGGACCGCGCTACTTACATGACCCTCAGTCATCGAACTCAATCGACGTTCTCCTCGAAGCGTGAGGAGATCTACAACCTCTTCCAAGCTTACTTGCGCATGAAGCGGAAGAGGGGAGAGTATGATGCCGCTGATCGGTGAGTTGAGGGTCTTGAATGATATTCAATTACTATTGACCTAACACCTCAATAGCACACATGCTATACTAGACGAACTGAGTAACGGAACGCCTGGACAAAAGCTGGATTTCCTGTGAGTTTATCTCTTGGGTCAACATATGAACCCGATCGCTGAATTTCTGGATTGCTAGCTACGTTGACGAAGTTCAAGACAACCTTTTGATCGACAGCAAATGTAAGCACATCACAAAGTCTCTTTCCCGCTTGTTACACTTACGGATCCGCACCACAGTACTCAGACTTCTATGCCGCAATCCTGACGGCTTGTTCTGGGCGGGGGACACTGCTCAAACCATCTCCGTCGGTAGCTCGTTCCGTTTCGACGATCTCAAGAGTTTCCTCCACAGAATTGAGGTTCGACTTCTCTAGCCTCGATCCCGCCATCTGTAGCTAAATTATGGTTCCTGACTCGCCTAGGAGGCCCTTAAATCCCGTGACATCCAAAAAAGAGCCTCACAGGAACCCAAATCCTTCCATTTGCTAACAAACTACCGGTCTCATGGCGGGATCGTCAAATGCGCTCATTCCGTCGTGCAGTTGATCACAAATTTTTGGCCGTACTCAATCGATGCGCTTGCGGAAGAGAAGGGTATTGTCGACGGGATTCAGCCTGTCTTCTTCAGTGGCTGGGACCAAGACAACGTGCGATACGAGTCCTTTCTGTTTGGCTCTGCGTAGGTCTCGTCCATATGAATCAGTACTCCCCAATGGTCTGATGATGTTCGTATCAGTGGGAGCCACATCGAGTTCGGTGCCCAGCAATGCATTCTCGTGCGCAATGACGCCGCTCGGGACAAGCTTCGCGAGCAAGTGGGAGATATTGGTCTCATCATGTGCGTCTCCATGTACGATATTTTCTCGTTCTGAGACTGACCCCACACATCGCACAGGACCCTCTATGAGAGCAAAGGATTAGAGTTCAATGATGTGCGAATAGTTCCCTTTTTGTACGCCATGCACACCTGACATTCATCCCACAGGTCTTGCTGTACAACTTCTTCGAAGACTCAACGGTCGATATCTCTCAGTGGCGCGTCGTACTTAACGCTGTGGCCCAGGCGCACCGTAACACGATTCAAGCACCGTCATTCGATGACACCAAGCATGCTGGAGTGTGCAGTGAGGTACGCTTCGTGTTAGTTCATTGAAGATTCAAGTCACTCAGAACGACGATCCAGTTGAAGTTCCTATACGTAGCGATCACACGAGCACGAAAGAATCTCTGGATCGTCGATCGCTCTGAACGCGGGGAGTCAATGCGAGTAAGTGCTCAAGGATTTCTCCCGAACAACCGACATACTCATATTAGCCATAGATGTACTGGACTGCCAAAAACCTAGTCCAGAACTGCAATCCCGAAACTGACATGCCGCACCTCGCCGCCACTTCGACACCGGAGGAATGGAGCGAAATGGCCGTTAAGCTCTTCGAGAACAAGCGATATTTCCAAGCGATGCATTGTTTCGAGCGTGCCGACAAGAAAAGGGAGACTCGGGTGGCGTACGCCTACTATCTTCGTGAACAAGCTCGTGGTATGCGCTCCGATACCCGCACGACCCACAAGGCGTATAACGAGGCTTACATCGCCACTGCGCAAGCATTCATGCGTTGTGGCCATGAAGCTGTCAAAGAACGAAGTGAATACTTCCGCATCGCCGGCAAGTCCTATCTGACCGTCGAGGATATTCCGAAGGCGGCGGAGGCATATGTCCTGTCGGGAGATTTTACGCAGGGTGCTTTGCTCTATCGAAAGGCGGGAATGTTCGAGCAGGCCGTTACCTTGCTGCGAGGTCACAAAAAAGAGGTGGATACCGCTGTGGCGGAGCGTATCATGAATGTCTCCCGGTTGCACTACTTCAACAAGAACAACTTCAAGTATGTCTTCCTCGTGCCACTTACACGCACAACACTGATTTAGCTTGCGTAGGGGCGCACCGACCGGTCTCTTTGAGAGCGTGGAAGAAAAGCTTGAGTTCCTGGAAGACTATGACCTCGACATCGCCCGCGCCGATGTTCTTCTGGAGGCTGGGAAGTATGAAGAAGCCGCTAATATCTATCTCGAGGAGGGCCGTACCTTCGATGCCATTCGAGCGTTCATTAAAGACGATGGTCCAGATCTGAGCTTAAGGCGGCGAGCAAAGGATTGTGCGATGGACGAACTCCGGAGATGCTTATCGTTCGGTATTCGGCCGGAGGAGGAATCCGAAGAAATGCGAACGACGATGTCCGATCTATTCAGGCTCGTCAGCCAAGTCAACAATGTTGTCGCAAGGCACGAGCGTCCAGAGGTCTGTACTGCCTAATCGACTCTATGACAATCAATTGACTGACTAGCCTTGTACGACAGCTCATGGTACTCCACTCCATTGAGGACGGACATACGGATCAGCTCAAGCGACTGGGCCTGCATCTCTTCAAGGAGAAAGACTGCCGGAATTCGACGGCCTTGCTGGCCTTGGACCGGTACTTCGACGATCTCGGAACAATGGAGATGAAAACGAAGCTCCAGATCAAGGATATATTGCACGTCCTGCACGTCTACGCAGGGCTCATTCAAAATATCATGGCCACGACTGCCCCAGCTCAGGACAAGGACCTCCAACTTCTATTCGCCTTCAAACTCATTTCCGCCGAACAAATCGCTCTTTTGGACCATACTTGGCTCTACCGTACACACGAACGATTCGCTGTGGCTACTACCGAGGAGGCCATACTTTCCCCTCAGATGTTTACCACATTGCTGCGCCACGCTCTAGCCGAACGACTGAGAGACAGGCTTTTACTCTGGAGCAAGCGGTTGCTTTCATCCACTGTCTTCGATCCTTGCATAGTACATGCATGCACCGGAAATTGCAAGATACCGGGCTGTTCACGTCAGCACACCATTAGCGTAGACATCTACAATGAGCGAATTTCGGTCATATTGGACCAAATCCTCCTACTCCAAGTTGTCTCAAACCTACCTCCTGATGGTCTGGCGACCGAAGTCAAAATGTACGCTTGACTCTCTTCGTATAAGTTTATGTTCATTAACATGTTTGTGCAGTCAATGGCTCGATCGTCTCTATGATGTCCTGAATCCACCGTCGTACATGCTGGGATCCATAGCCAACCTGAGAGACAAGACCTCCACGGTCTATCATCGTGGACTCGTTGTGGTCAGGGAATGGATTAGAGAAGCTTTCTATCTCCTCGAACCCGACGAGTGGGAGGGCTATTTCCTCACACTATTCCTGAAGAATGCCTTCCTTGGATTCAGCATTGACAAGGCTCAAATCAAGACCTACATCAATCAAACCCGCTGTGTCACCGTCTACAGACCTCAAAATCTTCTTCGCACTCTTGGTCGGGAGAAATATTATGTGATCCATGAGTTGGTTTCGCTCATGAGAGCAGAGTCACGTCTAAGTTTGAACCATGGTGTTCTGTTTATACGGTACGTTCTCTGCTACTAGAGATCCCCCCCACAAGTTTCTCTGACCTCATCTGCTTTAGCCATATTTTGGGACAGTCAGTGAAGATTGACGTCGTAGCGCTATGTCACATATTGGATCGACTATGTGGATCTTTCATCATCGCGAAATCGTTCGAGCACCGAAAGGTTGGGTTCCATGATATTATTTTACCTCGGAGCTGGGTTGCGGATTTGGTAGACGGAAACGGACTCCTTTTCAAAGATACGGGCATGCTGGACCTCTTCGTCCCGATATTCCGTAATCTGTTACAGCAACTGTACACAGGTGGAGACACCTCGGGTGAGCTTGGCTTATATCTTGAACCGCTTAACTACCAAATTTGCTGACACTGAATGACCGTTGGTAGATTATCTGCTCTACGAAGGCAAGGGCATCCAGCACGCTTCGATGGAAGCGCGACATGTGTTGATCGCTCAATTGTGAGTTTATCTCCTTCTATGATGACCTTTCTGCGTTGACGCAATGAATTTGTTCAGGTGTCGTAACATGGCTTTGCGTGCGTATAGCCTTCATGATCCCTTGCGACAATCCGGCCTCTAATGTCTGTCTAGTCGGAAACAACCTGGGAGTCAAGATCCCCGTGATGAGGATCCAAATTCTCCAAAGTCTGAATGCACTCAGAGCTCCCGACCGTCAGTTTCCCGAGAGTTATCGAAAGTCAGTCATACACCCCCTCCCATACGCATCCCCGACTTAATTATGGCACAATACCTGCATAGCTTCGTGCAAGCAGCCATTTGGTCCAATGTCTATCAGGCTCTGCTCACCTCGTCGGCAAAGCTCGAGATGGATGAACTAGTCCACTTGGTCTCCAAAGGAAAGAAATTCATCAAAATCCGTGACACTCGGCGGATCTTCTTCCACACTATGCCCGATATCGTAAGGACCCTTGACGAGGTAAGGAACAAGGCCTCCGCGATTGCTTTGAACCCGCTCGCACAGAACTTCGTACCCAGCCCAAGCATCCTCCTAGCGGAAAGGGCGAAAGCAGGTGGTGGGGGTGCAGATGACGAGGATGACGACGACGATGAGGCTGAAGCCGAAGGAGAGGAAGATTTAGATGCAGATGACGAACCCCAGAACTCAGAATTGGTCGAGAGCCCAACTACCGACATAAACGCCCTCATTAAGTCGAACAGTGGTGGAGACGCAGTCACAGTCGCGGACCCTGAGACGATCAAGCAGCAGAAGGCCGCTGCCGAAGTTATGTGGTCGTACTATGAACGCATCCGTCGTGGCCGACACGCTGAGCTTGCACCAATCCCAGCAGCACGGCAACGTTTCTTCGGCCAATGTCTCGAGCGCTCGAAGATGATCCAGTGGGCGAATACCTCTCATTATCGCTATGTCTTCTTGGGACCTTTGCCACATCTGTTGGCCTGTTTGGAGTGGTCGCAGAAGGAGTTGGTGGTAGAGAAGAAGAAGGTCCAGAAACAGCTTAAGGATCCGAACGTCAAGCATCAAGAGTACGACGACGTGATGGATCGTCAGCACAAGCTAAAGTGGGTCTGAATGTCAGCTTTTTTTTTATCCTAGTGCATCCCTGACTTGTTCGACTTGCGTAGGGATTTACTTCGGCAGATAGAAGCTGCGCTCAAGGCTCTTGACCCCACCAACTCGACGTCGTCTATCCATGACCGGAAAGAAGTGAACGAACTGAAGAAACACGTCACACAGCTCAACGACGTGCTACAGCAGATTCCTTCTTCAAAGAACTGTGACGACCTCCAAGATGAGTTCCAGCTAGCGTGGGCAGGTATCGTGAAGGAGAGGAAACAACCAGTGGCGAAGAATGAGAAGCCGACCTTAAACACGGAGGACCTTGATTGAGCGGTAAGGTCGGACGGGGTGTCTACGGTTGAGTCAACATCTGGTATCTCTCGTCGAAGTATTTCCCCCTGCATGTCGTTGTCTTGCCAAGCGTACCTATGTGACACCCGCACTTTTTTTTCCTCTAATTTTTTCTGTTTTTCGTTGCGATATTCGCTCCCAACCTTGACATGCACTGTAATGCGATCAGCCCTATCCATCCTGTATCCGAAATCTACCTCTCGCCTTTCTTCTTCAGTTTGTGTACACCATACAGCCTTCCTACTCCTTAGACTCAATGTCGACGTATCGTTTTGTCACTTTTTTTGTAGCATGTACCCTGGTCTGTCTCTATCATTTGCTAACATTTTGTCAAAATTTTCCCTGTTTTTGTCGCTATACGTCACATATTCATCGCTCCGTACTGTAGTCCGTAAACGAGTTCGTGTATGCGCGTGAATAGTCGTAATCACGTGAAGTCGTAGGAGAACAACCAAAGATCAAGTACATCATTCGCCGAGGAATGCTTGTGCCTGTAGTCTCCATAGCCTAGCGTATTCCCCGCCGTGCTTCAGCAGCCCATCGTGAGTACCCGTCTCTACGATGACGGAGTCGTTCATGTACCTGTACCAAACGTCAGTCTCCATAGATTCATGCTTTCAGGAGATGGGTAAAACGTACAGGATGAGGTCCGCATGGCGCGTGAGGTTTCCAAAACGATGAGTGGAAAACACCATCGTCTTGTTTCCGCGCAATTCTCGTAGACGGGCAAAAAGGTCTGGAAAGCAATATAGTCAGTCAAGGAAATACGACTGAGACTAGCTAGGTCGACCTACCATGCTCTGCCGTGGGATCTAAACTCGCACTCGGTTCATCAAACAACAACAACCCAACTTTTTGCTCCTCCGAACTGCTCCTCATGAACGTTCTCGCTACCGCCAGCCTCTGCATCTGTCCTCCGCTCAAACTGACCTTATTCGGCGCCTCTCCCCCACCGTCTCCGCCTCCCATGTTCCCCCTGATATTGCCAAAATCAACGGATCGGCCAAAGAGGGTCTTGGTTCCCTCGGGAAGACCGGAATAGATGTCGCGGACGGGTCGTTCGAGGTAGGTATCGAAACCTTGGGGGAGACGATCGATGATTTCTTCGGCACCGCCGAGGCGTGCGGCGAGACGGATACGTTCGTCGTCTTGGGCGTTGTCTGGGTCTCCGAGAGCTATGTTTTCTCTGATCTATTGAAGAACGTCAATGGACAGGGACTAGATAAGTGCGCATGGAAGTATACATACAGAGAGAGGGAAGTGAGTATAATCTTGGAAGAGGAGTGCCATTGCTCTTCTGAGATCGACCAATTTGAGGGTCTTGATGTCTTTTTCGTCGATGAGGATTTCACCTTCGGTGGCGTCGTAGACTCGGGAGATGAGCTTCAGAATGGTACTTTTACCAGAACCATTGGTTCCAACAATGACCTGTATAATAACATTGGTGAGTAGAGCTGGGCGCTAGGTGGTATGGATGATTCGCTTACACAGAGCTGACCACGTTCGATCTTGAACGAGACATTGCGGACGGCGTATACTGGACTGCCTGGGTACTTGAATGAGACATCTCTGATGTGAAAGTGCATAGTTAGCATCGGGCCGAAACTTTAGTCTATCTGTGAGGGTCACCTGAACTCCAGAGCGATCCCACTCTTCACGCTCTGCTCGTCTTCAGGATACGGAACAGTTCCGTCTTCTATCCTATTTTGGATATTCTCTGCCTCGTAAAGTCTTCGCAGGTTCGCGAGCCTCTCGCTCACCGACCCCACCTCTCTCACGAACCACGAGATGGTATGGGAGAAACTTTGGGCGGTTTGTTGGATTAGGTTGAGGGAGGCGAGGGAGACTGGGATTGAGGAAGGATATTGGACAGCTCGAAGTGTGAACACGATCTGTTGGCTTGTGGTTAATATCCTTTTATTATATGTAGGCTGTGGGCGTTACATGCCTGGGGTAACTCGTCGATTGGTCCACTAAGAAGGGAGAACAGTGACTGTGATTTCCAGTCATTGTAGAGGCTCCAGAAATCGCCTGCGCGATTACCAAGTTTAACCGTTAGTTCGCGATACTCTGCAAACGGCAAGGTGAAAAATGTCAGTATCAATTTGAGGCTTTTATGAGGGCTCAAAACAGGACATACGGTTCGTGAGATATTCGGAGAAGTTGCCAGCGACGATCTCCTTGCGGTGTGTCTCATTACTCACAAGGCGTTTCATAGCCTCCATCCGCATAAAGTCCTCGTCGAAAGTAGTTGCGGCCCATACTACAGATAAATGTACATCAGCCGCATCTTCTGAGTTCGCACAACATATTCGCGCTTACCACCTGACGATCCACCGATGTGTGCCCCTCCCTTTGCCCACCAGAAGAGATGCTCACTCAAAGATAACACCGCCAATAGCGGGCCATCCCTCTGGTTCCTCAACACACCCGCCAGCACCGCGGCCTGACCAACAAGCTTCACGATCGTCCCCAACAGCGTCGACATACTACTCAACGCGCTCCACGGTACACTATACCTATCCGTCGGCACTATCGCATCGATTTGACGAGCAACGTTGGGGTCCTCGGAGGTGGGTACGTCTAGCCGGATCATGGATTTGAAGATATGGACAGAATAGAACCGTTTGATGTGGCCATTGAGAGTGGTGGATATGCGCCAGCCGAAGTGGTGTAGGAGACGGGTGAGGACAGTGCAGAGGATGCGACCTGCGGCGACACGGAAGAGGAGGTTTTTGTCGACTTGGCGGGAGTCAACGGCGGTTTGGACCTGTAGCAGGGTGATACCGTTAGCAGTTGGTCGTGTAGATGCGGTGAGACGAAACTAACGATTTTGAGAAGCTGGCCCGAGAACCTGTGTATGAGCTGTGAGTCTTAGTCGAACAGACCGGGGATGTATCGATATGTAGAAAGAGAAGGCAAAAAGAAACGAAGTACTGGAAAATCCTCAGACCTCCAGCTCTAGGCATGAAGCACAATTTGTGTCACTGGGTGGCTCATTTTGTCAGGAAGAGCGTAAACAGGCACCAGCTGCTCAATATCGATGCATTTCGATGGTTCATAAACAACCGCAGATGTCTAGGTTATGATCGCCCTTAAACATTAGTCTGTCTGTCGTGGGTCGTGCATGTCGATGTGGCCCATCCTACTGTCCTTCGGCCTAGCTCGAACAGTCAACTCACAGCCAAGCAGCGAGGTTTGAAGAGATGGAATTGGGGAGTATCCTTCCTCAGAAGAAGTGAAGTTCTATATGACGGGCGTTGAACGACATGCGTATATGTATACTGTGTGGGCCACACCGCGCCACCCACCACGTAGCACCCATGTAGTCAACATTGTCTTGACCATAGGCCCTGAATACGGTGAAGACAAACGGCTCCAATTCGTAGTCATAACCAGTCCCAGCCTTTCATTCGTTACTTGACCCAAGCCTTCCATGTCTCCAAACTCGCCACCCATACCAAACCATGCCCAACGAAACAGAACTCACCAAAGCGTCACGGCTGGCATCAAACTCTGCCCAAGAATGATGAACCCATAAAGGATCAACAAAGTCCAACAATCCGCCCTGCCCACGTCCTGAATCGTCCTCCAAAGGTACGGCAAATCCTGGAACATCTGAGCCCACTCCTCCAATACCGGCGCGCCTGGCACATATTGCAGCTTCGGCTCCTTCTGCACGTAGAGATCCCATACGCCTATCTGGTGGTGTTCGACATTCTTCGTATCGGTAGGGTCAAAGGTGCCTTTCCGATTTGAACGAGCTTTGTTTCGTTTTGGTCCGCGTCCCATTGGTGGTGGTCCGCCTCCAGGAGGTCCTCCGGGTCCGCGCATGTTTTGAACTTGAATGTTGTGGCGAAAGGCGTGTGGCGCAGAGGTTCGAACGCTCTCCGACTGTTTTGCTGAGCGATGGGGGTGAGGAAGAAGGATGTCAGACTCGTTGGTTTAGATGGCATTATCGTTGTTTATAGCGAGTAGAGTTTGAGTCTTCTTGAGTCATAGTCTACATACTCCACGGCTGCGCACTGACATGAGCTCGACGCGCAGTGCGTCGAAGACATCAGGAAGCTGGCGCGCAGTTTCAGAAATTAAGAGCCTCACATCAGGAAGGAACATCCAAGGAACGTGTACATCAGGTGTTATTTATAACTATCGGGAATTGCTGGCAGTAGTCTTTCGAGTTCATGAAAGGGGAAAGCCAGGCGCACACATGTTCTTGACATCTATGATATCGACCAGCGGAAACATTCACGTGGTTTTCGTCTCAGTTGGAACATGGCCCTCCCCACTCATCCTTCAGAGCAGGGTCGAACATGCCACAATACCAATGAGCGTTGTAACGCCAAACAGAAAGTGGATCATCACCATAACAAACAACAGAGAAAACTACAACGAAACCTCAACATCCAGCCTCGCTAGATAATTATACACATCCGGCGACAGCCTGTACTTCAAGAAGCCAGCGAACATGATCACCGATTTCGATTTCTTCCTCAAAGTAGCTAACGTCTGTGTGACCACCATGCCAGTCAGTTTCGGACAACACGTCAAGTAGTACATCAGGAGATGTTAAGGAAGTGTGAGAGTAAGAGTAAGGAGGAAGACGTACCGCCTGTCGCGCCGAATCCGGTGCGTTCGACGTCTTGATCTTGCGGTATACCGAGACGACACAGTCCATAACGAGCGGCAAGAACATCTCGATATTCCTCTGGAGAGACTCGTGCTGGTTCTTGAACTCGTCCGCTTTCTTGTTGATCTTGCCGACATCGCCGTCGAGCGTGACGATCTCCGTACTCTCCAGGAGCTATTCAAACACCAATTCTCCGCATTCAGTATCAGAAACACGATGAGAAATGGAATGAGAACATACCTCCAACGCCAAATCCACCCTCCCCTCCTCTTTATACCCCATCGCCTCCCTAATCTTCAACAGTTTCTCCACCGCCTCCCTACACTGTCCCGCCCCCCTATTCATCCTCACATAATGCCTCACAATCTCCCTCGCCGTCCCCTCCACCGCCTTCCCTCTCTCGCCCCCCGCGTTCGGCTGCCCGATGGACGCACCGAGCGCCTGTGCGAGACACGCGACGACGGTGTCGTAGTCGCCCGCGAGGTTGTAGAGCTTGATGGCCTCGAGGGGCCGGTCAGAGGAGGAGGAGTGTTGAGCGGCGGGGATGAGGATTTGGGCGTTGAAGGATTCGGCGGAGGGGAGTTTGAGAAGTGGGGCGAAGTGTTCGATCACGCCGCTCTGATTTGTGCATAACATTACCGTCAGAGAACCGGATGCGCTTACAAGTTTGACGCGCAAGGGGACTCACGAATTTATTACCGTCGGTCCTGAACCCACCGACGAGTTCGTCCCACGCAGGTCCTGCATTTGCAAGGGTGATGATCCGCCGGACCATCTCCCATGCCTGCTCGACCTGCTCCTCGCCTACGCCAGGTTGATCGGCGTTCAGCGTGACGGTGTAGACGTATTGGAGCGCTTCTTTGCCGTCCATTTTGACGAATTGGCGAACGTAGCGCCAGATGAGCGTGGGGAGGTTGAGTGCCACTTGGCCGTTGGGGAGGAAGGAGACTGTTTGTTTTATGGGTGAGTACTTCGAGGTGCAACAGGGAGTGGAGAAAGTGGAGACGTACGTGTTAGTTCTGCGGTGTCCGTTCGAGAAGGAACACGGAGGAGGCCGTGATATGAGAGAGCGATAGCCATATGGACCGCCTCGATCTCCGTTTCTGGATGGTCCCAGAGCGCAGCGACAGCCTACACCAAAGCAACAGATAAGGGAAAATGTCGACACAGCCTGCACAAAGATCGCAAACAAACCCTTTCGAACTGTCCGGTCATCAACAAGACACTCGCCCACAACCCTGTCCTGCCCTTCGCCTGGGCCTGTCCCTCCGCCCCCGCACTCGCCCCCCCACCTTCGAAATACCTCTCTCCGTACCCCATCAATACCTCGCCCAACGAGTTCAATCCCGATCCTTCCTCATCTTCGTCCAGCATCGAAAGCTGGAACCAGAGCCAGTCTTCGGTCGTTGCGGTGACGAGGGGGACGGATCTGCGTGAGGGGTCGAGACGGCCCATGAGTTTGTAGAGGGCGAGTTTGAACGGGTCGACGGTGGAGGAGTGGAGGAGATGGGCATTGTAAATCGATTGGATATGGTCTCGGTGAGGTTTCGGTAGCCTACAGTGACAATAGTCATTAAACAGGAGGAAAAATCAAATAGGAAGAAGACGCACCGTCTATCAGGCGACTCGATCCACGTCCTAAAATGCATCACAAAGCTATCCTCCCTATGTTCAATAGCAGCCTGATGCTGCACCGCCTCCCTCAACGCCTCATCCCCGTACCCCGTCCTCACCAAATAAAACAACTTCGCCCACAACGGCTGGCCCGCCACCAGCTCGATCCTCTCCTGCCACTCCCCGCCCCTATAGAACCGGACCAACAGGAAAGCGCGGACCTTATTTGAGACGCTCGGGTCGCCACCGAGCCTGGCCTCGGTGGGGCGGGAGTGCACGGTGCGTTCGAGGACGTCGAAGTATTGCTCTTCGAGGGCTTCGCGGGAGCCTTTGGCGATTTGACGCCGGAGGTCGAGGGCGTCGCGGGAGGAGGGGTCGTTGAGGTAGGCGCGGGCGTGTTTGCGCTCGAAAAGGGGTGCGTTGAGGATGTGGGCGGAGGAGTGGGAGAGAGGGGGGATGGAGGGGGGTTCAGAGGTGATTTTGGAGAGGAGGTGGAAGAGCTGGGACATTGGGTTCGTGCGCTGGTTGAATATGAATGAGTGACGCGTTTTTTCGACGGAAATTGGAAGGGGCTGAGACAAGAACTTACGTCTGGGTGGAGAGCAAGAGAGGAATGGAGGAGGGCGTGGATGATTGGGTAGGAGACGCCACGGAGGCGGGCTTGGTTCAACTCGGTGATGGGGCGGTCGTAGGCCATCATTTTACTTTGCATTTGGAGGCTTGGGCTGGGGCCTGTGCTCATCTATGAACAGGAGGATGGAGTATGTCAGGGACCATTTGTGTTGGCAAACACAAGGGTGCAGTAGGGTGGCGTAATTTTCATTACAGCGATAACGTCTGAAAACACGTACTGCAAATGCGCTCTTGCCCGAATGACTCTTCCTGTACTGTGCCACGGCCGGGTTATCACCACCGACGCGTCCTCCAAGCTCCTCGAAGACCCTCTTCTTTCTTGTCTCCCAGTCTTGCCTTGACCGATCCTCCAGCACGCGGTAGAAGTCTTCCTGAGTCTCTCGCCGCGCCTCTTCGATCGTGGATATGATGTTTTGTTCGTGCGCATGGCGGAGGTAGCTTGCAATGTCGGTGTCTTGGAGAGGTCGTAGTGGAGAGAAAGTCGTTGATGTGTTCAGTTGGGTTATGGCGTTTGCTAGTGCTGGGGCATCAACATGTGCTTGTGCGAGCAGGTAATTTCTGAGACACAGTGTTCGAGTTCAATCAAGAGTACAAGATACTGGATTATGCTAAACGTACGCGCGTCCAGAATCTGTCGCAGCTCCGGGTTGACGAGAAACGAGTCGTCGTGACTGGGCCTCAATTTGATCTAGAGAAAGGTTGAGTTGTGGGAGATCTGGCCGAGACAGGTGCGACGTGAGCGCTTTCGACGAGGTCAGCAACGAGGCAAGCGAATCGGCAGCCATTTTTGCTTTCGATACAACAGAATATCTCCAGAGAAGTGGCGGTCAGAAGAAGAGAACAAGGAGAACGCGAACCGTGTCAAATTCGAACAACGACGCGCGCACGGCATCTGCCGAATGATGACAGGGGCTTGACCGTGAACTCGAAGTTCACCGCCAGCAACGTCTCTCATTACACTCACCACCACTACCTTGGTCTTTCTCTTTGGCTCCTGTCCTTACTCCTCATGACATCTCAATCAAAGTTCGCTCTATCACGGTTGCTTGAGCGTTTTGACGCGACTATAGCCGAACGTGATACGCTACCTCTGCAGTCTCTAAAAGAAGCAGCTGTAGCAAATAGACATCGGTTGGAACTCGAGCTACGGAATGCCTTGGCCGCTTGTGATGAGGCACGCTCTCAGGCATCAGGATTCTCTCTGAAACTTCGGGCATCTATAAAGCAGGTCTCGGAATTGGAGAATAAGCTTTCCGAGCTGGAAGAGCAGCATGCTCTCCACAGAAAGCAATGGAAATCGAATTTTGACCGTGCAAACAAGCGGTTTGACGCTTTGAGGGCTGCAGTGCGCTCATCCCCCGACGAAGAAAAGATCATGATGAGGTTTAGGACAGCTTCCTCGGATCAGGTTGTCAAAGCTGATACAAGTGTTACCACTTGCCGTAAGTCTGCTGATTGTGGTTTTCTATGCATCCTTGAGCTATATTTATGTGGCTTTTGTCTTTGTAGGTAGTGCTTCGCCAGCTGGCTCATTGTTTAGTGTTCCAGGTATGTACGAGATGAATTTTGTGATTTCTCGCATTATGTTGCAGTGTGTAGCGGTCTGAATGTCTAGGTTCACAGAAGAGTCGTCAATCGATACCATACCAGGAAGGGAGGATATCTCTCTTGCCACTCTGAATACTCAGAGTCCGGGTCACACACCACTTGTCAATAGACACCTTGCACTCCCAGCATACGAAAGTGACAACACGCAGGGACATTGTACGTTCAATTTGCTGTATACTTTTTTTGACCCCTAAGTAAACTCATGACAGTTCCCACCTTGCTCGAAACAGTCTTTTCTCCTCAATCCAGCCCACCTCCCATCCTCGAGACACTCTTCTCCCAAACCATGACTGGTCCAGACTATCCTGAACTCGTACAGTCGGAATCAGCCAAGGTCGACAATGAGCCATTATGTACTCCACCAAGCAAGAGGCCCAAATTATCAAGCCCTCAATCACCCGCTGTAACCACGTCGCCTTCATCACCTTTGTCACGCCGCTCTCTTCCTGCACAGAATTGCAATTCAATCTTCATGAAGCCCCGGGATTCATCACCAGATTGCGATACTATTCCAAGCACGTCTCTAAACGTAGATCCTCTCGTCCGTCCTGAATCGTGCGAAGGTGCACCGCCCTCAGCACCTAGGCCTATGTCCATGAAGACATACGCAGCAACACAGGAAGCTCTGGATATTGTCATGGAAGAGGTTGATCCGTGCATGGAGACAGAGGAGGATGAGGAGGATGAGGAGGGAGAGACAGAGTTTTGTGAGTTTAAGGCTAATTACATATCCTTGGCACATTATTCTCGACTTTCTGAACTAACAAATCACGTTTAGGGGGATTTGGAAGAGGCAAGAGTCACGCCCACCTGCAGGCTGCGTGTGACGCATACGGAGCTCTGAAGGGGTGGTAGGCTGTAGCTCAACGGCTTTCAACTTCAAAAACAACTGTTCGCTCTCTTTACACTCATATCTTGCTCATATTTTTGCTCTGGTTCTTCAATCTCTGCTTTCCATACACTACTCTCCCATGCTATTCATGAACAAGGCCTCATTTATCTTACAATATGCTCAGCAAATTGATCTTGTACCTGTTATCGTGTTGATTTCTTGGTTTCAAGTTTGCACTTGTTTTGCACTTCGCTGTCATCTCCGCTTTTGAACTACTCGTTATTCTACTCATTGCTATCGCGACTGCTTTTGACCTATCCTGTGACTAGTCATCCATCTTGCTACTCTTTTCCTCTATCCACCATGGCCGACACCGAAGTTTCTGCTCTTGTCTACCTACAGACAGGCGAACCTAGCATTATCCAAACTGCACATATGTCGCAGCTCCTAGTGATTGACGAGAAACTTGCGAGATACAAATCATCGTGACTGGGCCTCAATGTGATCCAGAGGATTGGGCCACTTGTGGCGAAATTGTGCGAGGTGAGCGCTTTCAACAATGACTGCAACCAGAAAAGCAAGTCTGAAGCTATTTTCTCGTACATGATAATAGTGTATCTCCAGAGAAGTGACGGTAGAAGAACAAGAGCCCGCGAATTGTGCAGGCTCCAACAACAACGTACACGCGCGTCAGCTGTCACTTGATCACAACTGTGATGAATAGTGACGTGCTGTGACGAGACGCGTTTGTGGCGCTAGATCATCTTGCTGCTCTTTTTCTTCAACCACCATGTACCATGGCCGACACTGGACGGACCGCTTCCATCTGGCTATAAGCTAGATTAACGTACTTGATGAACTGGTTAGCTAGCTTGGGATACCTTCTTATTGGCCTGCATCTAAACTAGATCCTCTTTATTATGTCCTCGTCTGGCAGTCAACATTCGTCTGCTGAGACTCGGAGCACTCTATCTGCGGACGAAGATTTTTGGCGCAATGCCAACATCAATATTGATGCACTGTCAGACATCATCGCTGCGCATATGCATTCCCCCTGTCTGGAACGGACCTCAATGGAAAACGGCGCATACGCTCGTGTGTATCTCTTCGTCCTTAAGAACGGTTGCCACGTGGTAGGACGCCTTATTCTTCCTGTGCGTGAGCACCTGAAAACCGAGGCAGAAGTGTCCGCCATGATTTTCGCCAAAAGTGAGTGCACTGCAATGTACTGTAATTTTTTTCCTGAATTGATTGTCTCGTAACCTAGAGCATACGTCCATTCCCGTCCCTAAAGTCCATCTGTTTTGCAGCAACCCTGACAATCCCGTCTGCGTAGAATGGGTCATCATGGACTATATTGCTGGTCAACAACTAGCCGATTGTTTCGACGACCTTGGGTATCCTCAGAAGCACCAAATAGCCTCCGACCTTGCACAGATCATGCACTCTCTATTCTCTATCACGGCGCCACTCGCCGGGAGTCTGTTCTATGTCAGACAGTCACAGGAATTATCACCTCTACGCTTCGGTGGCGTCGCTCATCCGGACGCAGGTTGTTCTCTACCTTCAACCATCGTCGATATTGGGTCGACCAAGCTCAGCATGAACCCAGGTCCTATCAACGACATCACCTTCCTGAACTTTCCGCACCAGCTCCCCGCCTCATTCTGCGGCCCATTCCCCTCCGAACGCTCCTTCCTTGAAGCCTTCGCCTACGGCGGCATTCCACCCCACCGACGCATACCCCACGAAGATCCCCACGGAAGTGCATACGACATGATCCTCAAAGTCTACGACTCCATCCGCCCTCTATATACTTTAGATCCCCATCTGTTTCACTTCGCCCATGGAGACTTTAGCGCTGCGAATATTCTCGTCGATCCTGAGACGGGTCAAGTCATTGGCATTATAGACTGGGAGATGGCAGGGTTCCGGCCTTCGTAGCTCGCTGCCGTCAGCCCGGGATGGTTCAATGACGATTCGTGTCGTTTTCTGGTCACGGACGATCAGTCTGAAGCAGATGGATATGAAGAAGATTCTGAGGAGGATACAGAGTTGCGCGAGTACTTCTGCACGCAGCTCTCGACGAGGAATGAGAGGCTGTTTCGAAATTGGCGGGATGGAGTCGAGCTTCGTGCGATATTCTATAATTTGTGCAATGAGTACGAAGGGAACGCGGAAGTTTGGGTGGAGAAGTATGCGGAGAGTCAGTGGCCGGAAGAACGGGGAGGTTTTCCGTTTGATGTTAAACGTTGGATCAAGGCGAGACTGGGTGTCGAGTGAGACAGGATATTGTATGTATGATTCCAGGTTGTTTTACATCGTTCGTGATACGATTCATCTCAAAATAAGGCTTCATACAGGTCGAGGCTTGGTTCCCGAAGCCGCAATCTTTCTTGGCATGGCTTCCTACCTCGATCCTTCACCTACCTCTCACCACATCGGCCTATGGTCGTTCAGTACGTCTCTCGCCACAGTACGCCGCGCAGGAGTTCACGATTGGCCGGCTGATCCCGACTCCTTCTGCTGAGCTATTCCCTTCAAGTTCTTGCCCAACGACTCCAAACGAACATCAAACATTCTCGAAGAGATTCCATCTCTCCAATTTTCTGCGCTGTTCCGGTTTCATCGGTGCTCCTTATTCTCCGCGGTACCGTCAAATTTTTCTTCTGATGTTCGCCACAGCGCTAACCATTGGCAGGGGGAAAGCCGCTGTCTATGCAGCAATTTTCGAGTTTATTTTCAAATCAATCATGTCCTAGTGAGACTGTTTTCGACTCTTCTATCTCTCGTCGGCCACACAGTCTCCATATTCATTGACGTACCTGGAGGATCCTTATTACGGACCATCATTCAACCTCATAAGGAAATGACCTCAATTATCCGCACTCGCTTCCGGGCAGTGGCTGCATCCGAAGCCATCAATCACCCCTCGAATGCTGTTCTGTGTCTAAACTGCGACCGCGCAATGGTGTATGATTCGCCAACCGCATGCATTTGTGCCTTTTAACTCGCATCAAGAAGCAAGGCAGTGGACGCATCCACCGGTGTTAGAGCTATCGTCTACCGTATTGGGACCATGCACACTAGCACCGATGTCGAGTAGGTGATTTTGGGAACGCTGCTGCTGCTCTGTATACTTGAAGTAGTGTCATTTTCTGGGTCCAGCTGTCCACGCGGTGTCCTACCGGAGCCTGGCTGTCAAATGAGTCACACTGAGTATATCATATTCCTCAGATCAGCCGTGAATGTACTCGTGAATGCTAGTTGCGGCACTTCGCTACGTGCTACAGTCTTCGGTGCAGAGGAACATAAGCTCCTCAGAACACTATAAAATGACCGTCTTTTTTCTTCTTTTTCAAAAACGCTCATCAAGGACTCCACGTCGCATCATGACTACCTCACCAACAGAATTACAGCAGGCCATTTTTGAAGACCAGTTATGGCAAGCGCGGCTATTCTTTCTTAAAGGATATTAAATTATCTGATACTGCCACATACAGGATCCTTGGCAACTACATCACATTCTCCGCTAACAGTGCGTACTTCATACACTCAATGTTCCTTGTGACGTATTCACTAAGCGCTCTCCCCATATAAGCCATGTGGATGACCGATTTTGTTTACACCTTACCGATGGAGATCGAAGCTATATGGTCAAGAAATGTTACAGGAACATCCATATTATACCTGGTGAACCGCTATGCGTACGGTCTGAGCATCATCATGATCACCGTGCTCGATACTCCGGGCTCCAGATCGGACAAGAGGTGAGTTGCATTATCGCCATGAGTGAAATCAATATTAACGACCCTACCACTGTCCTCTTCAGCTGCCAGACATTATATATACTGGAGACAGCTATGCAAATCCTTTCCCGGATCACTACAAGCTGTCAGTCGCAAATGTCCCATCTTACAACTCCCCTCAATTGATATTGATGCGACATTTTTCAGTAATCTTCACTCTTAGAGTCTATGCTTTATGGGGACAGAATAAAGCAATTCTCGCGCTGACATTGCTCATGATCATCGCGAAATTTGGGATCGACGTTTGGGTACGCCTATAAGTTTCTACGGAGCGTGAATCCACTGACTCGAATGACTTTGACGCTCACAGAGATCTACGTTGTCCATAAGTCTATCCAGCATAGGTACTCAATGGAACGAGTTCTCGATGTGTTGGTCGATCATAGCGGACCCGACGGCGGTTGAACAGTGAGTCGAGTTCCAAAAACGAGTTACACTTAGGTCGAACTGATCATTTTCTCGAGGAAGTGGTAGGTTCATGCCGTCTATCGTTGTCACGGGAATATATCATCTTTGTTGCGATGTGAACTGATACCCTTAACTCCCAATCCTCTCCTGATATGTACCAGCCACTACCATCAGTGCCTCCCTCCCCATTCTCTTCGATTTCATTGTCTTCGTAGCAACTGTTCTGAAGACATACCAACACTCCAGGGAGATGCGGGAACACGGAAGAAAGAGTATCGCTGAAGTCCTTCTTCACGATGGTATGGTTCCCGGCATCATATATTCTCGGCATCGTTGCTCACAGTATATCAATCAGGGACCTTGTACTTTTTGTCAGTAACTAATCCTGCATATCGCTCGACGGACCTTGACTTACCAGGTCCACCCTGGCCCCTTCTTCTCAAACAGCGCCGTGCTAGTTCTAGCAGCTGTGAATCTTGCTCTTCGTCTGGTATGTACTTTGTTATTTAATATGCCCTCAGTAACATAATGACTGAACCTGAATGGATTGCCAGTTATTCGTAGCGCACGTCAGTCATTCTTCCCATTCCACACGGAACTTATGTCTCATATTTCTTCAAACTCCTCACTAGGAAGATTCTCAGATTGTGATCCTGCTAGGGGACAGCATGACGCCTTACATTTCTGTGTACGTCTTTCTATATCTTTGTCTGGGCTGGAAAGCTGCCATATTTTCTCTACTAAACAGCAACAACTCTCGATTTCAGACTGACAAACCTACTCGTCAGCCGCCTCTGTCTAAACCTTCGAGCACTCAATCGTCCACGCACCACCGTACATCGCATAGATGACGGCATGCCCGACCAGGCTTTCGCGCATAATAGGTTTTTGGGCAACATCGGAGCCCCTCTGGATCCCGACTGGTGGAACGAACAGTTAGATGACGACGAGCCGCAAGTCGACACAATCTCCAGTATAAACCTGCAGAACTCTATGGAACCTGCGGGTGGCGGGGGAATAGTGACGCTTGTACCAGTCGTGAGTATCCTTCCTTTGTCTACAGAGCTTGAACAATTTATAACCTCCGCACTGGCAGGTCTATGATACCGGAGCTGTCGAGATGGTTCCCTTGGAGAGAGAGGCGGTTCCTGCTGCAGTACTGTCTCACCCCGTCAACGGTGTGGTATAGTCCTAGCAGTGTCAGGCCGAGTGGTCTGAGGTATTACTTTTTAATAACTCATGCCCACACGTTACTCTCGCTCATTGATTTAGCTTTGACTTCTTATTAGGGTAAACGGTAACATTTTTGTGGACAATTCGCTCTTTTCCGTCACGTCGGTCGAATCAAATGACCGTTTACGATGTGCTTTTGTGAATCTCTATTTTTTTAGTTTCTTCGTGAGCCAGAACCTTTTCGAGCCGTTCCTACTTAAGATTATTATTATCACTACTCCGTACTGACCGAAAGAACATACGCAACCGGATTCCTCTCGAGAATGTCACAACCGCCGCCTACACTTAGTCTCCCTAAGCAGAGTAGCCAATCGTTTCAACCGGCGGGCGCGAGGATCACCACTGCGCCATGTATGCTGAGAACTCCGAGAGGATTGAAGCAGACATGTCCGAGTCACACACTCCGCCCAATCCATCCGCTGTCCGAAGCAGAATGAGCGTGTGCTATGGGTACCATATTGATTCACGACTCGTCAACAGGACATATCACACAGCAGACTTCAGACATCTTCGATATTACAGTAACAACAACCTGATCAAGAATATGATATGCACGTCACATCTAAACACGAGATCACCTCCTAGAAATGCAGCTACGTAGAAACGAAGGGAAGAAAGACACGACAGAAAATAAATAAAAAAGGCAGCACATGGGGGTAAATGCAGGTATACGCCGTACGACTTCTCAACACTCAGCCTAGAACTCATCATCATCGTCCGAAAGCTCAAAAATGTACGCCGGCTTCGCCTTCCCTCTCGCCGCTCGCGCAGGCGCAGCCCTAGGCGGCGGAGCGAATCCGAATCATCACCACCACCTCCCCTCGAGAAATCGTTCTCCTCATCATCGTCGTCCGAGTCCGCCGCCTTCTTGCCCTTCTTCGCTGCAGGCGCTTTGCTACCTTTACTGCTAGTAATAGCGGTGGAGGAAGAGACTTTGCGAGCGGTCGTCGTGGATCTGGCGGTCGAAGGTTTTGCAGGAGGTTTCTTAGAGAAAAAATCGGTGACTTCGGCTTGGGAGGTGGCTTGTTTCTTCTTCGCAGGTTTGATTACGACCGAATCATCGCTGTCATCGTCGTCCGCAGGGCTACAATATCATGGTCAAGGGTTAGAGCCAAACTAGTGCGATGAAATCGAAATGTCAGATGTACCTCTTCCGCTTGGGTGGAGCCTTCGCTTTGCCCTTGCCCTTCGCGATAGCAGCCGCCACAACATCGCCATCAGAGTCATAATCAGACTTCACCACTTTCTTCTTCGCAGGCGCAGGCTTCTTCTTCGGTGGTGGCGGTACAGACTCAAAATCATCATCATCGTCGTTAATCATCTGAATATCCGAATCCGACTCGTCCTTCGGCGCAGGCTTCTTCGTCGTCGTCGCAGCGGCAGCAGCAGCTCCTCGCTTTTTCGGCAGAGGAGCAGATGGAGGGTCATCGTCGTCATCGTCATCCATCTTGATCGTCGACCCAGAAGGCTTGACCACGGTCGGCTTTGTCGCTTTGGACTTCGAGGCGGCAGCGGCATTGGGAGCGGCTTTGGACACGGGTGGCGGTTTCTTAGCCGCCGCTTTGGTCGGCTTGAAGTCGTAGTCCGAACCGTCGTCGTCGCCGTCGTCATCGCCTTCACGCTTGCCAGCGCCAGGCAAGGACTTGCGAGTCTTGAGCGTTGCCTGCTTCCGCTTGACTTTCTTCCCGGTGGAGTCTGTCTCGTTACGTTGGTCTCGCTCGGCATTGTGGGCCTAATTAAAGTGCGTATACTGGGTCAGCGTCGAAGACGTGTATGATCAGGCAGGGAGGACATACCCTGTATGCCTCGAGGAATTGTCGAGATCCGTGTTCCAGATCTCCACAGGCGTGAGCTTGAGCAACTGGAACAGCTCCGAGTCCTCCTTATCCCAGGAGTTTCGCAATCTAGATTCATCCGACAGGGCGGGTCTGAACTACTTATTACGAAAAAAGGTATCTAATACATACTACAACATACACCCCCTCGATTGACAAGAGCAGCTTAGCCGTGCAAACTCTGCAACATTTATCAAAATTGTCGATGCCAGGACCAGGGATCGTGCAGGGACCAGGGATTGACGACACGAACAAGGGTGAAAATCTGTGAAGATACAATAGCAGCCGGCACTTGCCGGTCTCAATTGAACTCCCGCATCATCGAGCCAGCCTCTAGTCACGGTGTTCTTCCGGCTTGCCTACGTTCTCATCTCTTCCTCGCTTTCACCATGTCCTCGAAACACCAGCCAGACAAGAGCCAAACTGATCCTGCCGGAGAACTCGCGGTCTCTGAGTGGTTGCAGTCCGTTCCGGGGTTGGCACGACAGCTCGATAGAACACGCTCAGAACTTTCAGTGAGCGACAGCGCGGACAAGAAATCGCTCCTCCGCTTTCTCATTCGCTATCTTCAATACGACGTCAAAGATTATGCTAGAGCCTCTCTCACAGCTCCGCCAGATCAGCTCGTACACGCTCTCTTTCAGGACGGGCCGCGAACCATGAGGGACGATGCCGAAGAACTCTTTTTGAAGAACTTCGCCAAACCAGAACGTTTTTTCCTTCAAGCATGCCGTCAGTGGTTCAGCCCTTACCTCTTTCACCCCAATGGTTCACATGCTTAAAATAGCTTGTGCTTAACAGTCCCCGATGTAGAGCACGAACTCGTTCAATCGAACCCACAAGGTATCCAACATAGCGTGTATGTAATATCCCTTCGTCCATCCCTACAGTAACCGCCGGGGGGATGAAACAATGCTGTAGATGCTGATCTGTCTTGGTTGTAAAGGACCGCAAGTGCTGTCGCCCTTGAGCTCGCGTTTGGAAGGACATATGAGGGAAACGCAAAGACACGGTTCAAAACCGCTTTACATAGTTATAATAAGCAATACAACCCGAAGATACACTACGGCCGCGTGATTGCCATCCTACAGTCTAGCGCATGTGGAAAATCACGCTTAGTGAAGGAGCTTTCATCAGAGGTCAGGATTTTGTATTTTCCCAGAGGATTGTCCATTCCGCTATTAACACATAATCCTCCGCTAATTTGCAGGATCACCTGATCAGTATCTGCCTTCGAAGTGATACCAAGCTTACCTCTGGTTGGCCACCTGGTGACGTTGCGGCATTGCAGTTCTTCAATACTCACTCCAATGGCAAGTATAAGGTAGTTAATTCTTCCCCACAATGCTCAGTTACCCGAGCGTTAAATGATGCGTTGTTACGTAGGGAGAAGAGCTGTCTGCTGCATTTCTAGGAGCACTGACACAGGTCATCGCCGACTCCATACCGATACCAGAGAGCTCTTCGCACAATTCTGATCAGCCGCCCTCGGATCCGCTCGCGACTTGGAAATACGTTCTTCCGAACGATTCCGGCCCAGACAGACGAGCAGAGTATGTGAATGCAGTCGTATCTCGAGCGACAAAGATGTTGAGGGAGAAGAAGGGATGGCTCGAAAGGGAGCGTGCTTGGATAAGCCGTGTCCAGGAACAGCCTAAAGACGGCCATGCTGGTCTATCTCCTTCGTCCTCATCCTCGTCCGCGTCCGACCAACGAGATCCTTTGTTCGAGGCTCCCAGATGGCACGAGAACCTTTTCACCCAATTCTGCCTGGAGGGGTTTCAAGCTTTGGACGCCAAGGTCCAAGCGTTGAACAAAAATGATCGATTCTTCATCGCTCTGGACGAATGTGGTGCCCTGGGCGACTTCGACCCAGACGATCTTCTCCCTTCCAACTCGATGTCACTCATTGCTATGCAGCGCATATTCAAGGCGGCCGACATTCTACAGACGAAGACTGTGTTCTGGTTCCTGGAGCTCGATACTAACTCCAAGGCATTTATGCTCGCGCCATCAGGACCACGAGCGGGCTCCGAGCGCTTGAGAGACGGTCTTGTTCCTCTGAACCCTTTCGTCTATCTTGGGTTCAATCAAATGGCTGGACATGTATCCATGAAGCACCCCAACGAGGTGCTGGAGTTGAGACATCTCAAGATGTATGGTCGTCCGGTAAGTGCCCCTGCTCATACTGTTTTATTGTAATCTCATCGTACCCCATAGTATTGGGCGACGCTTCCCGATTCTGCCGTCGTCGAATATGCCAGCCGCAAGTTGTTCTGGTCCGCCACTACCACCGGCTTCCATTCCTACAACAAAAGTCACGTGTTCGCTGCGTTCGCCTCACGGCTGCCCCTCGAACTTGGACAGAATGAAGCCGCCACACGTTTCGAAGCCGACTTGGTCAGCCATCATATGCGTATGATCGTTTCAGTTGTTCGCGACAAGATGGAGACAAGGGCACCTTCAGAGCCAGCTCTCGCCCTCGCTGCGGCCTCCGCGTTGAACGAAGACAGGGAACAGTACCGCGAAGCGCTACAGATTCTTGTCAACACGCTTATCCTTCAGGGCCTTATCATCGATCGTGGAGCGCAGGGCGAGCTCTGCAGCCGACTTCTCTGTATTTTTACCCGCGATCAAATCCACACTTCGTTCTTCAACGACCAGAAGTCTGCCGTTCGCTCCTTCACGCTGGCGCAGTGGCTCTCGGAACTGGCAGGCTCGAATTACGGGTGCCACGACTCGGCTTCCAAAGCGCTGGAGCCTGAGCTTCGTGCTTTCAGCGAGAAAGCGGTTATGACCTGGACCCACATCCATGGTCTTACTCGCTCATTCTCCGAAATTCCAATCGCCCTAGTGGAGTGGGCCTTCTCCACTGGAGCCGCGTTTCAATGCTCGCCTAACCAGGAGTCTGTCGACATGTTGTTTCCTGCGTATGTTGGCCCCATGAACGAACCATACGACAGTCTGCACCTGATTCTTATCGGAGAGCAGAGCAAGGCGCAAAGTCATGCTATATCGAAGGCAGTCAGCGACTCTCTCACCGTCCCGCACATCGTCTATCCTTCCGTGGACGGTCAGTTTCCTGTGCGGAGGAAGCAAGAGACGCTCATCATCGTCATGGACCTCTGCGCAACAGCCGACTTTCACGGCCAAGTCGGTGTCAAGAGTGAGCTCACACGTCGCAGAGCCATAACACCGTACGACAGGAAGCCAAATATGAAGCCTAAGCAGAGGGCCAAGGTTTGGAAAGGCTACTCCGATCCTTATCTCGCCGAGACGGAGCCGGATAACTTCCTACTAAATATTCGTGGTCGAGATTCGACGCAGTACCCCGCTATCGTTGGCTTGGAGAAGGAGTTTCAAGACCTGCTTGAGCATAGCTTATCTAATAATATTCCGCAGGAGTTCAAAGAAATGGAGAATGATATGGAGAGAGAGATGAACCCTTTTGAAGATTAGATCATGTAGGTTTGCTTGTCTTTCCACAGCCCTTTAATCCTTGCTCTGTCTTTATACTCTCCGTCTCCTGGTGCAGACCGTCTTTATGTACATATTATGTCGTCGAAGGCAACATCTGAATCGACGGCACGATGCGTCAGCGCATTCCGGAGTGCACGTGTGACAGACGTATGAAGAAATAAAAATAAAGCTACAGAACAATACACACGCGCTGAACTAAACTACGATACTTGGTCTATGCACATGGGACGTGGAGGACAAGGGAAGTGTGGCACATTGTCTGCGCTAGCGAGAAACACACGCGCCCGCATACTGAATGGAATTCGAAACCCGGAAAGATAGCGGAAAGAAAGACATCGACAAGAACCATGAAAGCGGTCACATAATGATAGAGATGCACGATCCACCAGCCGACCTGCCTAGAACTCGTCATCATCGTCCGAAAGCTCGATGTAGGCCGGCTTCGCCTTTCCCCTCGCCGCTCGCGCAGGTGCAGCCCTAGCTGGCGGAGGCGGCGAATCTGAATCATCACCACCACCCTTGGAAAAGTCGATCTCGTCGTCATCGTCATCCGAATCCACCACCTTCCTGCCCTTCTTTGCGGGAGGCGCCTTGCTACCTTTACTGCTGGTGGTAGCGGTAGAAGAAGAGACTTTGCGAGCGGTCGTCGTGGATTTGGCGGTTGAAGGTTTCGCAGGGGGTTTCTTAGAGAAGAAGTCGGTGACTTCGGGCTGAGAGGTGGCTTGTTTCTTCTTCGCAGGTCTGATTACGACCGAATCATCGCTGTCTGCGTCATCTGCCGGGCTAAGTGACAGTCAGGAGTTAGAGACGAACTAACACAGTGAAGACAAAGAAAAAATGGCATACCTCTTGCGCTTAGGTGCAGCCTTCGCTTTGCCCTTGCCCTTCGCGATAGCAGCCGCCACGACATCGTCATCCGAGTCATCATCAGACTTGACCACTTTCTTCTTCGCCGGCGCAGGCTTCTTCTTCGGTGGTGGCGGTACAGACTCAAAGTCATCATCATCGTCGTTAATCATCTGAATATCCGAATCCGACTCGTCCTTCGGTGCAGGCTTCTTCTTCGTCGCAGCAGCAGCAGCAGCTCCTCGCTTTTTTGACGGAGGAGCAGACGGAGGATCATCATCGTCATCGTCATCCATCTTGATCGTCGAGCCAGAAGGCTTGACCACGGTCGGCTTCGTCGCTTTGGACTTCGAGGCGGCAGCAGCATTAGGAGCAGCTTTGGACACGGCGGGTGCTGGTTTCTTAGCCGCTGCTTTGGTCGGCTTGAAGTCGTAGTCTGAACCGTCATCGTCGTCGTCGCCTTTACGCTTGCCAGCGCCAGGCAAGGACTTGCGAGTCTTGAGCGTTGCTTGCTTCCGCTTGACTTTCTTGCCGGTGGAGTCTGTCTCGCTACGCTGGTCTCGCTCGGCATTGTGGGCCTGATCAATGCACTAGGTCAGCGTCGAAGACGTGCATATTGAGGCAAGGACAACGTACCCTGTATGCCTCGAGGAACTTGTCGAGGTCCGTATTCCAAATTTCGACGGGCGTGAGCTTGAGCAACTGGAACAGCTCTTCCTCCTTATCCCTCGCTTGCTGAAGGAGTCTCGCAATCTAAAATCATCCAATAGGACGGGTCAGAAAGCGCACTACGTCGAACAAACCTATAAACATACCTTCTCCTTCGTCAAGCTCGAGATCGCCATCTGCAACAAATAATCAAAATCGGTCGTCGCCCCCGTCTCTGCCTCCTCCCTCTCCGCCGCCTCGATCTCCTCCTCCTCGACCGTCGGCGCCGTCTCCCCCGCCGCACGCGCCTTTACGATCTTCGCGAACGGCCGGAACTCGTGCTTGCGCAGCTCCTGGACGATGTCCGCTTTCTTCCGGTTGGAGACGACGAGCTCTTTGCTGACGATCATTTGGATGAAGCGCGCTTGGTTGGAGAGTTTCTCGAATTGGTTCTGTAGGTCGGCGGCCATGTGGTCCTACGAGACGAAATGTCAGCAAAATCTACACAATTTACAGAGAAACTACAGAGAGCGTACCTTGCGCTTCTGATAATACGCCAAACGCTTCGGATAAAAGTCCTCGAGGATCTCCTCCGGCGACGTGTACTTCTTGATCTTGCCGTCAAAGTCGAAGCACATCATGTTGTTCGTGCTGATCTTACCGGTCAGCTTGAAGAACTCTATCAAGCCCTGCGCCTCTGCCTTCTCGAGATCCTTCGCGGCCATGTTGATCACGAAGTGGACGTTCGTGTTGTCGTGGTGTTCTTTGTAGTCCTGCATACCATAACACATAACCACCAGGTCAGCAGTGATTCTTTACTTGACGTGAAGGGTGCAACAGACCTTGATAACACCATCCCCCTTCTCGCCAATCATGCTCTCCAACTCACCCTTATACGTCTGCGTCCACTTATGGATCGGCAACTCCGTGATCTCGACCGTCGTATCGTTCACCTTCCTTACGCACCCAAACACGTCATACTTATTATCCCCCGTCTTCTTGATCTCGCCCTTGAAACCGCGGTACCACGGGCTCATGGGCACGACGTCCTCGCCTTTCATCATCCGCCGGAGATTGTCCACGATCTCTTCCGGGTTGTAGTTCGGGATGGACGTGCTCCAACCTAGCCGCATATCGCTCAGCATTCGACCCCCCACTGCTGCAAAATTCTGAAGGGAGGAAAGTAACTCACCGGTACCGATACCCTCCGCTCCATTCACCAACACCATCGGCAACACAGGCATATACCACTCCGGCTCAATCGGATCATTATCATCCTTCAAATAATTCAACAACGGATCGTCCGCAGGATGGAATATCGCCCTCGTCACTGCCGCCGTCTCCGTGAAGATATACCTCGGCGCCGCATGGTCCTTTCCGCCCTGGTCGCGCGTACCGTATTGACCATTTGGCATGAGCAGGTTCAGGTTGTTCGCGCCGACGTAGTCTTGCGCGAGGTTGACGATGGTTTGGGTCAGGGATTGTTCGCCGTGGTGGTAGGCTGCGTGTTCGGAGATGTAGCCGACGAGTTGGGCGACCTGGGGTTTGACAAATTTAGGAGGGTTTTTTTTAAAAAAAATCGATGTGGAGAAAGATGGGGTCGGCAGATACGTACCTTGACTTCGGTCCTCATCTTACGCCTGAAACAACCCCAGACGACCTTCCTCTGACCAGGCTTCAACCCATCCGCGACACAAGGGATGGACCGCACGTTATCCGCATACGAGAACAAGATGAGCTCCTTGTTGATAAAGTCGTTGATCGAGATCTCGTCGGTGTCGTGGTTCAGGAAGGTTCCAGGCTGGAAACGAACATCACCGAGGTCAGTCACCTGAATCGGCATATAAACGGTCGAGATGAAAGATACGTACCCTCAACTGTCTCAGCCACTCCTTCCGCTCGTCCGCCTTCTTCTTGCTGAACGCCAAATCGATCAACTCACGGTCGCCTTCCGCAGTAGGCGCAAACGAGATCATATGTTTCGCCATATGGCTGAAATAATCGCGCGCGTCGGAGTCCTTACTCGTACCCAGACCCTATTCGCAAAGGACATCAGTTCGATAATTCCGAATACCACGACGAGAGCGAGAGCGAGAATAGAACGAGACGCGCCTTGTAATACTTGGACGTCCATCTATGCGCATCCGGCGTGACTTCGAGCCATTTCTCGTACTCGGGGATCGTGAAGAAGTCGATGCGGTCCTTGCCCTTCGTGACACGGACGATGGGCGTGACGAACTCGACCAGGAAATCGTCCAGCTTCAGGAGCGAAGGGAAGAAATGGTCTAGGAAGTTGATGAGCAGGCCCTTGATATGCGAGCCATCGTGATCCTGAGGCAGCTCAGTCAACGACACTTCTTCCAAGTTTTTGTAGAGGGAGAACGAACCTGATCGGTCATGATCATCAACCTCCCATACCTCAAACTCGACGTATTGCTATAATCCTTATTAGACTGCAACCCCATAATCTTCTTAATATTCTGAATCTCCTCATTCTTCATAATCTGATCATGTTTCGCCTCGCGCACATTCAGCATCTTGCCCCTCAGCGGAAACACGCCGAAGTTGTCGCGCCCGACGACACCGAGCCCCGCGACGGCGAGGGCCTTGGCGGAGTCGCCCTCGGTGAGGATGAGCGTGCATTTGGACGCGTTCTTGGTCCCGGCGTTGTTTGCGTCGGCGAGCTTGGTCATCCCAGCGAGCCGGGTGCGTTTCGTGCCGTCGGTCTTCTTGATCTCCTGCTGGGCTTTGAACTGCGCCCAATTCAGGACCCTCTCAATCACCGCGGACTTATTGACTGCAAACACCCACAAACTCGTCAGAAACATGTCCATGTCCAAAAATGTGAGGAAAGGAAAGAAAGGAGCATACCCTTCTTCAAAAAATCCTCCGAAAGCGTCGGCTTCGAGCCAAACTTGCTCACCGGCAACGTCATCGTCTCCTTCGTCTGACTGTCGAACGTCGGATTCTCGATCAACCCATTCACGAACACCCACATCTGGTCCTTCACCTTCGCCGGCGTCAACTGCGCGCCCTTATTCTTGCTCTTCACCACCTGTATGATGTTCTTCGCGATCTGGTCCGACACGGTCGTGACGTGCGTGCCGCCTTTGATCGTGGAGATCGAGTTCGCGAAGGAGACGTGTTGGAATTGACCCTCTAATGAACAGGCGAAGGCGACTTCCCAACGGTCGTTGATGCGTTCGTAGATGAACGACGGTTTCGCCTGGGCTGCGCCGCCTGAGGTTTCCGCGGCGGCTTCGGCTGCAGAAGTGAGGTACATCTCGACGTAGGACTTGAAGCCCTTGACCTTGATGCGCTCGCCGTTCAGGAAGACTTTGATGTCCTTCACGGTGCCGGCCATGTCGTACACCCGTTTCTTGAGCAGAGAGACCGTGTCGTCGTCGATAGAATCCATCCCGAAACGGGCGAGGTCGGGCTTGAAGGTCACTTTGGTGTATTCCTCGCCGCGCGCGTTTTTCGTGATCTTCGCTTTGCCGACTTTACCCATATTGTCGCTCCACGTCTGCTTGTACTTCTGGCCACTGTTCTTGTCCGCGGTGTCGACGGTGAACTCGTGCGAATAGATGTTCGCGAGTTTCGCGCCGTAGCCGTTACGTCCGCCCGTCAGCTTCTTTTCGTCGTCGTCGTAGTTGGACGAGGAGAGGAGGTGGCCGAAGATCATTTCGGGGATGTAGATCTTTTCCTTGGAGTGGATCTCGATGGGGATGCCCCGGCCGTTGTTGAAGACGGAGATGGAGGAGGATTCGACGTCGATTTCGACTTTGAGGGTGTCCATGTTGGGGTCGTTGATCTGGCGAAGCGATTGGAGCGCGAGTCAGTCTACGGATAATTAGGTACACGCAGAAAATAGCATACATGCGCTCAAACGCGACGATGAAGCACAGAAGACACAGAGAAGTAAGAACTCACCTTGTTGTCAGCAGCATTAACCAAGATTTCGTCCACGATCTTGAAGAAACCAGGAACGTACTTCACATCGCGCAGGACCATGCGCTTCGTGTCCGAATCATACGTCCATATGTTCTGCGTGATCGTCTCGACGGAGCCGATATACGAATCGGGACGTTTGAGGATATGTTCGAGTTGGGAGAGCTGTGGGATGCCGTTGCAGACCAGATGCGTCAACATCAACATCAACACCAACAACAACAACGACTCGTACTACTCATACTCATAGCGGGAGAGAACGCACCTTCTGATACATCTCCGACGCGTTCTTCTTCTTCGCCGCAGGAACAGCCCTCGGCGCAGAAGGCCCCGACCCGTCGCCGTCGTCATCATCGTCCATCATCATATCGTCGTCCGCATTAGAATCTACGTCGACGAGGGGGGCTTTCTTCTTCGGGGCTGCTGCCTTCTTCGCAGGCGCGGCTTTCGTGGTTTTCGGTTTCGTGGTTGGTTTGGCTGCGGTTTTGGTCTGCGTTGGGAGTGTCGGGGCGAGACATGTTGTGTCAGGACACGTGTGGGAGAGGATGAGGAGGGAGAGCAAGGCAGGGGGAGAGAGAAAACACGCACGGGCTTCTTCTTCACGACGGGCGCGTAGTCGTCCGACTCGGACCCGGAGATGTCGAGGTCGAAGTTCTCCGCTTCGTCAGAGCTCATGATGTGAAGTTCGCGTTGTTGTTGTGCTCGCTGGAGTGAAGCGTATGTTCCTTCAAATTCGGATTTGAGGGCGGTGTGAAACGCGCGACGGGGTTGTCCGAGATTGAAGGGATGTTGGTGATGATGGCCAAGTCGAAGAGGGTATTGGAGACTTGGCGAGGCGTCCTGGGTGCGGTCTTGGTGGTGGTGGTGGTGTTGGAGGAAGTTGTTGATGTCGCGTGTTGACT
The DNA here is from genome assembly GCF_000264905.1 of Stereum hirsutum FP-91666 SS1. Lineage (NCBI taxonomy): Eukaryota > Fungi > Basidiomycota > Agaricomycetes > Russulales > Stereaceae > Stereum > Stereum hirsutum. The sequence goes on from NW_006763131.1 coordinate 731,377, forward strand.
TGGACGCGCGAAAGGAGGCCGAACGCGACACCCACGTGACTCCAAAACAGACGCGTCGTCTTCGTTCTGCTTTTGTGAAATTTGTCGCGTTTTCGACTGAGGGAAAGAGGCGAGTGAGATATCGCAGGGGAGTGCAGTCGTGCAGTAATTGCATGAACAGAGGTGACAGTTCGAGAGCAGGCCCTTTGGACGGCGTTCACGTGCGTTTTTGGGGAAGATCCCGACGCGACGCGTCTTTACGGTAGATTCCAACGAGTTTTACGGGGTACATGTACTTATTAATAAGTATATCGAGCTACTGCATGCCTCACGATATTAACGTATCACGAGAACACAGAACCCATATCAATATTACAGAATACAGGAGACAATAACACAACAGTCCCAAAACGGTGCTCACAGCACAATAAGTCCAACACAACGCAAGTCCTACATACATCTCTCACACATCCTCCGCACCAACGCCGAACAAAGCCTGATACTTCTCCCTATTCTCATCCGCCGTCCCGTCCCAGCTGGTCCCCTCCATCACGCAAGCCTTCCACGAAGCACTTTCACGCGTCGCGGCAAGGATTTTGTAGATCGTGGCACTGTCGAGACCCAAGACGGGTCCGTCAGATAAAACTGAAGTATCGCCCTGCTGCATCTGTGGCTGTTGTGGCGGCGTAGAGCTCGTCGCGGGCGCAGGTGAGGGGGAGTTAGAGTCGAAAAAGCCGTGCGTCGAGTCAGCGTTCAATATACCCAACGATGTGATCCAATCCTGCCATTGGATTTCGTCGGGCGATTGAAAGGTAAAGTGAAACGGATTGTGCGCCCGAACGCGCAGCTCATGGATGAAAAGCGCGGGAAAAGGCGCATGACGATGACCGATGTCGAGCGCGATGGCTTTTCCGTGAAATGGGGCCTCGCCGTAACGTCCGGTGTAGTTAAAGAAGACAAACTTTCTCGCCTGCCATTAGATTAAATGTTCAGGCGTGGGTGCCGACCGGATAGATGCAGAAGGAGCAGCTCACTTCAGGCATATAGCGTATGAAAAACTCATATGCATCGAACGCCTTATGATGGGTGGGGCACATCAGAAGACCGTTTCGTGGTTCGTGCTCTACGTGTTCTTTGGCTTGGGACGGGATCCATCTGCGTCGCTGAAGGTCGAGCCACTACATTTGGAGTTTTCAAGTAGTAATACACTAGTCAAATGTCAGTAACAGCGTATTGTGCACTTTGAGAGGTATAGGCTGACTGATCACCTCGGATTTTTCTTGGACGTTTACCTTTTGATGCATAGAGTTCAGCCCTAACGGGGATTGGTCCACAAATCCCTCAATTATATTCAGAAATTCAAATACGCGGCAGAATTGGCCATTTACAGCCAAAAACTGATGTTCTGCATTTTTACTGTATCACACAGGCCAGTTATGACATAGTGGATCACCCAGAAACATTCATTATGATGTATCTTAGCCCTGTACCACACCACACCATGATAGCACTGCATTTGAGGGAGATCTGGTCCATATACGCCCCCAATACTACATGTGCACCTGCTCCCCCATCGGAAACATGGTTTTGCTTTTTCCATGATCTACCAGCGGCTGTTCTGGTGCTTGAATACTGTTTATACACATTTAAACTAAATTACCACAACAAGAACGGTGCCAAAAACGCGTAAATCGGTTCTCCTGTGATTATACTGTGGCCCAGCATGCCGTTTTACCCCCTCAGCGCACCACAATTGATGCAGAACCATTTTGACTGATATTGCACCGTAGATCGACTTCCCAAACATCAAACTATATTTTACAATCATTGTTTCAACATGACCAAACATTCTAACCATGGTAATACCCCCAGGGTAGATGTTCTCCTCCTCCCCCCCTAGACACCGCACCACTACCAATGAGATGGTCGCTGTTTTTGGGCCCCGAGTTGTGCCCATAGTTAAGTATTGATGTTTGCCCACCCGTGACAGCAAAAAACAAGTAAATCGAACCGTTGTATCAGAAGTTCTGGCCTCCCAACCCCCTGTGACCTCGCTGTGGCAATATCTTTCTAACCATTTACACTATAACTTTGGAACGAATGGACCGATTCCTTCAAAAATTGATTTTGAGCGTCCTATACATTTATAAATGTTTGTCAAATAGTCAGAACACCCAAAATCGGGCTCCTTCATCTCAGCGAAATCACATCGCCGATTTACGTTTTATACGCTGATTCCATTGAAACGACACCCAGCAATGCGATTCATTCGTTCTAAATCACAAAACTCGCAAAGTTACCAAAACACCCCCAAAACACCCCCTAACCCCCTAACAAACCAGAAACCAGCACCTGCTAGGCCTACCCTAGCATCCCTACTATTATTTCCCTATTTTTCCCAATTTTTATTGCACCTAATACTACCCTAGTACACCTAGTATCGTCCCCAGTACCCAAATCCCAGCCAAAACCCACCCAATTCATGTATACAGCACCCCAGCACCCCATCCCCGCCCTAGCAACCCCTACTGGGTCCCCAACCCGCCCCTAGAGCCCACCCGGTCACCCAAAAGCCAGCTAACCAGCCGGGCCAAAGCACTACAGGTTGGGCCACATCTAAAATGAACATTCTGGTGCCACACCTTCGAGCACAAAGCAGCCTACCCATTTTTATCCTTTTTGGGACATTCTGAACCCGGCATTTATCACAGAAAACAAAAATGTGCAATGCAGGCATTTGTTGATATCCCAATTGGGCCAGTGCAGCATTGTAATGGCAGCCATTTTCTGGCTCAGTGTGGCAGTGCGTACTTTACGCCAGACATTACAATGGAGCTCGACGTCCTTGCCTCACTTCATTATAATGGCACTACATGGTCTGGTGAAGGTGCGTAGATATACAGCATGTAAAAACTCCGGATAACGAGCTACTACAGGTCAAGATGAGGATACAGAGGCGGATCACATGGTAGGAAGTGGCAGCGGCGCGAGTTCCGTGGTAGACGAGTCAGGAACGACGAGCGAAGAGGAGACGGAGACATCAGGCAGCCCGGGGTCGGGGAGTGAAAGTGACAAGGGTGGATCCGAGGCAGAAGTTGACAATGGAGAGCAGGATTGAGGTAGAGCAGGGTAGGGGGCATCGGGAACGAGGGAGGGCACAGAACAAGATGATAGACGTCTTCTTCAATGGTGTAGTTAGAATGCATAGCGGGCGAGTTCGACGTGTAGATAACATGTTCAGATACTGTACTATTTCGATCAATTCGGCGGTCACGCGTCACAGGCCCTCCAGAATCGACGAAATGTCACAGCTGTAACATGTCACAACCGCAAGTGTCGAAACCATCGAGCAGATTTCTGTCCTAAAATGGTAAATTTTAATGTTTTTCGTCGATTTTTTGCCTGGCGTCACGCGGCTTCGCCGCGTTGACGAAACCATCGAGTGCGAGGGGCCTGTCACACGTCACACCGAGTGCCGAATTGATCGAAATAGTACAGTAACCTTGAAAGTAACGAGGTCTGGGTATGGGTGAGAATCGTCAAGGGGGGGCCCGGGTGCCGCCGACTAAGAGACAAAGGGACCAGGAGTAGCCCGGAGGGCAAGTGTATACTGCAATGGAGTTTACGGAGTTGCAATGTACCGGCTGTGTCCGAGCCTACGTTTCGGTGTGCGGGCATGCACTCCTTTTTCGCACTCCGAAACGGCTGGTTCCGAGACTATAAAAGCAGGCCTTCTGCTCTGTCAACCATCATGTCCGCTTTAGACCTCTTCTCACTCCCTCTGCCAGCCCATCCGCCCAGCGGATACGGCTATGCCTCACGCCCTCTGTCCTTGTTGTCGACGGTGTCTGCGTTTAAGACGGGGATAGACCAACGTGACATCTTCCTCGGTGTCAATTGCTGTGTTATCTGCGGTGAGGACACTCCAATTTTGGAGCATTGTCACATTGTCAGACAATCAGAACCTAAGAAAGTGAGTGTGTTTTCGTGCGGAAGAGTTCTTGGACTAACATCACATGTAGTGGCTCGACCTTCAGCGACGCAGATGGATCCCGTCCCAAGCCAAAGAACACGTAGAGCACGAACCACGAAACGGTCTTCTGATGTGCCCCACCCATCATAAGGCGTTCGATGCATATGAGTTTTTCATACGCTACATGCCCGAAGTGAGCTGCTCTCTTTGCATCTATCCGGTCGGCACCCACGCCTGAACATTTAATCTAATGTCAGGCGAGAAAGTTTGTCTTCTTTAATCACACCGAACATCGCGGAGCGGCTCAATTTCACGGAAAAGCCATCGCGCTCGACATCGGTCATCGTTATGCACCTTTTCCCGCACTGTTCATCCTCCATGAGCTGCGCGTTCGGGCGCACAATCCGTTTCACTCTACCTTTCAATCGCCTGACGAAATCCAATGGCAGGATTGGATCACATCGTCGGGTATATTGAACACTGACTCGACGCACGGCTTTTTCGACTCCAACCCCCGGCCCTCACCTGCGCCCGCGACCAGCTCTATGCCGCCACAACAGCCACAGTTCCCGATGCAGCAGGGCGATACTTCGGTTTCATCTGACGGGCCCGTCTTGGGTCTCGACAGTGCCACGATCTACAAAATCCTCGCCGCGACGCGTGAAAGTGCGTCGTGGAAGGCTTGCGTGATGGAGGGGACGAGCTGGGACGGGACGGCGGATGAGAATAGGGAGAAGTATCAGGCTTTGTTTGGTCCAGGCGGCGGCGTTGGGACTGTAACCCGCGCGGAGGAGGTGAGAGAAATGGACATGTACATGTAGGACTTGCGGGGTGTTGTGTTGTGTTGGACTTGTAGTTGTTGTGCTGTGAGCACTGGCGTGTTATTGTATCCTGTATTCTGTTATGAGTATGTACCTCCGATTGTAAGTTAACACCGATGTGTTGTATTCGTTCTTTTTCTGTGCAGTTTGTTTAATTGCCTTGTCGACGAAGATTGATGGTTTTCTCAGCGGGTTTCGGGCTGGTTTTGATCGAGTACCAGGCGTTTATTCCCTCCCGCAGTCAATGTCAATGTACTCGTACACAGGCGGCCAATCCTGCCAGTGCCCGAAAAGACTACATGTAATTGCCCTCGGAGGACCATTGGCAATGCGCGCCAACTCGCGAGTGACTGAGACTCCCAGTACTCGAGCTCGGCTATAGTAGACTACAACAAACCGTCACCGTCAATGCTAACGTACACCCCTCACCCCTCACTCTACCCCCAAATCCCGTGCCCTTGCCCTCTCTCAACTCAAGCTTCAAGCTCAAGGATCAAGGCGTCTTCTTCACATTGCTCACAATCAGATTCTGCAAAGGTAAAGGTCCCATATACATCCAAATCAGTATCCACACATAATCGCCATTTGGAATGCAGATGCAGATGCAGATGCAGAGAGGCCCGGAAAGAAAACAAAAACGGACCTTGTAAGCCTGCACGTCTCCCTTGAACTTCGATACCGTTCCGTCGCCGCAGACCCACAGCTATTCGTACCAACGTTCCGTCAGCCACGAATTCCACCAAACGACAACGTGATGAGAGGTGTAGGGAGGAAGTGAGAATTGGTGGGGAAGGAAGACGCACCTCTTTCGCGACAGTAGTGATAAACTTCTCGTCGTGCGAAATGATGATCACGCCTCCGTTCCATTGGCTGAGCGCGAGCATTAGCGCGTCGAGACCCTCCAGATCGAGGTGGTTAGTCGGCTATGGCCCCACATCGCATAATGAGTTAGTGAGTGAGAAGGTAGGAGGAAAGGTGTACGAGGGAGGAAGGGAGGAGGAACGCACCTCGTCGAGGAGTAGGATATGTGGCTGTTGCAGCGAAAGCACAGAGAACGCCACGCGCGACTTTTGACCTCCACTCAGTGTTCCGATCAGCTGTAACCTATCGTCGCAACATCAGCCCGTGGACGTTCGTTGGGTGCGGACAATCAGTGTGTATGTGGGAAGAAGGGAGAGAAAACGCACCCCGTCATACCACTGATCTGGAAATTCCCCAAGTGCCCTCTATACTCCTGTTCCGTCCGTCCCGGGAACTTCGACGCGAGGAACTGCACGGGCGTCATTGTGGGGATGAGCGTGTCGACGTGGTGTTGCGCGAAGTAGCCACTACGAGATGTGTTTGTGGTGTTATGAGTGTCTGAGCGTGAGAGGGTAGTGGACGTACACTCTCAGTCGTCCATTGCGGTTCATCTGGCCGCCTTGTGGGCTCAGCTCGCCTGTTAGGAGCTTAATCCTACATAACACAACAAACGGGGGTCAACAAACCTTCCACTCCTCCTCTTCCACTTCCTCATCATTCTTTTCGGAGTAGGAGAAAAACGCACAACGTAGACTTCCCCGCCCCATTAGCACCCACAATCGCGATCCGCGAATCCAGCCCCACGTCGATATGGATCTTGTTCAGGATAGGCTTGGCGGGGTCGTAGCCGAAGGTGACGTCTTGGAGTTGCAGGAGCGGCGGGGAGATCTTTTCAGTTTCGGGGAATCTGGGGTAGGGGAGGGTGAGTTGAGTGGGGTCGAACAACGAAAAGGGGAGTGGTGAGGAAACGAACTTGAATTTCTCCGTTTCTTCGGTTTCTGGGGGCGTGATTTCTGGAAGCTGTAGGCCATTGCGACTGTTAGATATGCGACTCGAAAGACGGTTCAATTAAACGAACATACCTTCTCCAGAATTTTGATCTTCGACTGTGCCTGCGCGGCTATACATTCCCTCGCACATCAGCCCGAGTACGAGGGCGGGTAGGGAAAGAAGAAAAGAGAACGCACCCCGATTAGCATTATACCTCCACCTATCAATGAAGGCCTGAAGATGTTTCCGGTACTCCATTTGGGCGTCGTATTCGCGTTGTAGATTCCGTTCGCGTTCGGATTTGGTGGAGTAGAATTGGGCGAAGTTTCTATGATAGAAAATGAGTTACAGACTGTTGGTGGAGGAGAGCCGAAGCGAAGTGGTATACCCTTTGTAGTAGTCCAGACGTCCGGAATGTTGGTGAACGATGTCGGTCGCGACGGCATCCCTATAACGAAAATTCTCAACCATCTGCGATACCCTGAGGTGTGCTGGCTAAGAACTTACAAGAACGCTCGGTCGTGAGAACTGGGAAGAGTATCAGCGAGTGCTTTAACAAGACGGCTAGAAAGAATACGTACACGACAAGAAGGGTGCCTGCCCATGTTTGAAGGTAATCTTCGAGCCACGCAAGAGCGTTCAAATCGACTATGGATGGAGTCAGCCTTGTTTCCGAAGATGATCCAGGCGGTGAAACGCACTGTGATTTGAAGGCTCATCGAGAAGCAGAAGTGCAGGCTATAAATGCGCTTCAGTTATCAGGATGGATCTAGCGTTGAATCGAAGGGCCACAAACCTTGACGAAAAGGGCCCGAGCAAGCGCAAGTCGCATCCTCCACCCACCACTGAAACTCCTCGTAGGCCTACCCTGATCCGCCTCATTGAATCCAAGGCCAGCCAAAAGCGCCGCAGCCCTCGCCGGCCCACTCTCCGCCTCCATCTCCGCCAGCCTCGCATGCACCTCCGCCAACCTTCCACTGATCTCGTCCTTCGCCTCCTCTAGTCTCACGTCCGAGTCCCCACCCTCCTTCTCGAGCTCTGCCAACTTCTGGTCCAAATTCCTCTGCTCCTTGAGGAGATGGTCTCGCCAGACGTCGGCTTTGAGCACGGAGTCGATGGCCGTGGTGTCGTCGCCGATGATTTCCTGTTCGACGAAGAGGATGGTGATGTGCGGTGGGATGGGGACTTCGCGCATCGCGATGTGCCGGAGGAGGGTAGATTTACCGACTCCGTTGCGGCCGATGAGACCGTAGCGACGTCCGTGGGCGAGGGTGAGAGAGGCGCCGGAGAGGATGCGGTTGGAGCCGAAGTTGACGTCGATGGAGGGGAGGTGGATGTCTTTGGATTTGTTCTTGGAGGCTGCGGCGGCTTCGAGAGGGTTGATCTGAAGGTGGAATATCCGTGAGGTTATGGTGGAAAAGGTGGGATTGGAGGTGACTACGTACCTGCATGTACAGTTCCTCGTAGGATTGCTAGTGAACGGGGGTTAGCACTGTGGTCCATATGTACAGACGGAACATGGAATTTGTACCTGTTTCTTTGTCTGTTCCAGTAGCTTGGAGCCCTCATACAGATCTCTCCGAGCTCTTTTCTCGATTTTAGCCTGTGTAGCTCGGATATTAGTATGTATGAGTTGTGTGGCGAAACAAATATTTTACCTTTAGCTTGGCCTCCTGCTTCTCAAGTTTTTTGACATCGACTCGAGAGGCTCTGTGTTCGTGTAAGAATAGGTTTAAGACGAAAGGGCCTAAGCACACACTTTGATTTATTGATCGACTCCAAGTCGACGCCTTCCGTGAACTGGATGGTACTTGACATGGCACTGGCCTTGCTCATATCCATGACCTTGTCCAGGCGCTGCAGCTTTGGTCCAGCTTTGGCCTTTTCTCTTGATGTGATCAAGTCCTGTAGAAGTGTACCAAGCTTGGACATGAGCTCGTCGACAGCTTCCTGCTTGCCCATTGCCAGGGACTCGAGCATGTAGCGTGCGACGCTGAGGATGTCTTCGTCTTCGGCCGCATCATCGACAAGATAGCCTGAGAGATATTGGACGACGATTTCTTCAGTTCCAGGCAGAGACGAGCGAATTTCTTCTGCGATATCGTAGGAGGACATGACGGGCCACAGCACGAAAGTGTGGCTCTAGCTTTGCTTTGACCGAGGGGAAACAAAGTAGCGCTATGGTGGGGTTAGGGTCAGCGTCACAGCCATATTTCTCATGCCGTGCTGTCCGCGCCTCCTTATCCCGTACACTCACCATATACTCCTCCTCACTGTTCTCTCCGACGATGACGAGCACCATCACATCCACGTCAACCGAGACTTGGTGCATCCTTGAGAAGCCCAAGTCATCCACCACAACCGTCAAGGTCGTCACACGCGTCGTCCAACGCAAAGCTTCCACGCCGCCACAGGAACGCCCACCGGTGTTAAAGGTTACTCCTCCAAAGGCTCTTCCAAAGGCCTCCACATCCTCGCGCTCTGCCGAGTCTACAAAGAAACGGAAACGCGTCACGCAGGACAAAGATGAAGTCAGGCGGCTCAAAAAGTCGCGTTCGAGCTCGGTCGAGTCAACCCTCACCGCGTCGTCGCGTGTTACCCCCTCCTCCTCACGTTCTTCCGCGTCTTCGTCGCGCGCGCCTACTTCGCCACCCATGACGGATTCAATATATCGCAGCGAGAGCAGTCGATCGCGTTCTACGTCCGTGCTGCCGCCAACTGTGTCGCGTGAGCCCATTTCCCGAAACTGCTACATACATGAAGATGGCAAGCCGGGGGACCTCCTATTATCCTCCGAGAGCGTCTTGAGGCGTCTGCAGAAATCGTACAAGCCATGTAAGCACATCTCGCTCGTTTAAGGTTGTTCTCTTGTTCCCTTTCTTCCGCTTGACTGTGAGCAACGACTCAGATGACACCCATTTCGGGCCACAGTTATAGTCAAACAGTATAACACATCTTCGACAGTCAGCTGTGGGTGGTCTCGGGATTAAGTCCAGCAGAGCTTACCTCCTTCGTGTTTAACTTCCTCGAATAAAGCTGGTTGATGCCCATAATTCAATTGAATTTAATGAATTTTTAATATCGTGTGGCAATCAATCGCCTGCACAGGCTGTCAATGCTAATACACCATACATCACAGATTTCAAGAATCCAGACGACCCGAACGACAGATACTATGACGATTTTGTCGTATGCTTGCAATATCCAAATAACAATGCAGTCGAAGACTTCCTCATGCAAGTGCCCATCGACCCCCAACACTACGACCCCATCATGGATCTGAAAGAAACCTTGCGGACTATCGTTGACCGTTCGTGTTCTTGCGACATCCATACCCTACACGAGTTAATATTTTCCTCGGCGTAGATTACCTTACACCGCCTCTCCGAGCTCTCCTTGGGACTCCTCCAAATGAGCTTCTTCCCTCCGGGCCAAGAGACCGCCCAGACTGGCTCCGTCTGCTCGAGCGCGCCCATCTCCGTGCTGATGGACCCGCCTTCCTCGCGGCCATCACTGCCATCAACAAATTACTCCTGGACTTGAAGTACCCCGCTCTCCCCCCTGATATTTTTCAAGACGCTCCCCCAAACAGTATCAAAGAATCGGTCTCAGCATGGACGCCCACAGGGCTCCCTTCCGCCGTCGCGAGGCGCATCGTCGAGGAAACCTACCAACGCGTCGTCGGGCCTCGAATCGCAGAACTTCGCAAGTACGAGTCGTTCTCGAGCACGGTGTACGGCGAGCTTCTGCCTAATTTCGTCGAAGACAATATCATACGCCTCGGCGGACTCGGTCCTGGGAAGCTGTTGGTGGATTTGGGATCCGGCGTGGGCAATGTCCCGATCCAGGCGGCGCTACAGACGGGATGCAAGTCGTTTGGGATCGAGGTCATGGAGGCCCCGGCAGATATTGCGAACGAGCAGCTGGATCAGGTCAAGATTAGGGCGAGGATGTGGGGTGTCGCGATGGGTGAAGTTGAGTTGGTGAGGGGAGATATGTTGGAGGATCGGAGGGTGTCGGAGTTGATGAGCAAGGCAGATGTGGTACTCGTGAACAATAAAGTGTTCACACAGAGTTGTGAGTATTCTGCGGTTCCTTTTGCCAATGCCGTGCTCTGACGAGGCTGGTTACAGTGAACGAAGCCATTCGTCCGAAGTTTTTGGACCTCAAGGAAGGCGCCCTGGTCATCTCCCTCGAACCGTTCGTCCCTACCCTCAATGCGCGCATGACGGACCGTAATATCGGCGACTTGTCAACCATCTTCGACGTCTCGCGACATGAGTACACGCCCAACAGCGTTTCGTGGACAGACAACGGTGGTATCTTCTACGTGCACCGCGTCGACAGGGAGGGCTACGCTAGGATCGTGGAGAAGTATGAGGCAAGGCAGAGCGGGAGGAGTACCAGGAGTCGACGATGAATTTGGACGTGTGGAATCTCGAGATATCATCGGACGGTTTGTACCGATTAATCGGATGGGCTGGTATACCATTTAGAGGATTGAAAGTGGAAAAGTTGTCCTTGTTTTCTGTTTCTGTTTTCCCCCTTTTCTTTGGTTCGTGGCATTTCTCATTCTGTTTGCCTCTTCATCGTTTTCCGCAATTGGACGCGTCGGGACTAGCGACCGAACGTCGGCATCACAATCGACATTCGCGCTCGGGACCTCCAGTCATGGAACTGTCTGTGTGTATTTAATGATCGCCATTCTGTTTATCATCTACTTAAATCCCTTTACGAACTAATCTGTCTATAATAAGTTCTGCACATTCTGCACGACCCTACCCTCCGCTCCTGCATTTCTCTGCACTTTTGCTCTTCCCTTCATTGGCCACAGCTTATATATTTTCTGGCGCGTTTCAGGTATCCTTGTTTGCTTGACCCTTAACTGGCCCTAGTATATACGACTTCTGTCTTGCCTGCCCCCTCTACTCATTCACTTTCGGGTCAGGATCGTTTCTCTGTCTATATTTACCGTACTTCCTCACGCATCTCGTTATATTGTTCACGTTCATAGGCCGCTTCCTTATTTGCTTGTGGTTCGTCCTGCCTTGTGTTTCTCCTGCTTTCGAGCTCTGTTTCCTATTTGTCTCTCTTGTTTTCGTCGGTCGTGGCCAATGTATATCCAAGGTTCTGCGTTCAGCGAAAGTGCTGCAGTTGGGATGTTTTTTTCGAAACGGAAAGGTAACCAAACTCGAGACTTCGTCTGTATGCCTTCAATCCTTTCACAAAACTGTTTATTTTCTTGCCAAACAGGCGCAATGGAATGTCATCTTTACTAGTGAGCCATTGTTAGGAGTGGAACACATTGCTATATCCACGAAGTGGTCCGCCGAGGTGCTGGAAAAATAGGCCGTAAATATTCCTCGGCGAACGCCGAGTCGAACGGTCCCGTTTTCAGACCTCGTTTTCTTCCTGACTTGCCTTCACTTTCGGATGCTTTATTTTCTGTAGTCGACCAGCCTCATGTTTCGCTTGCTGTACGCAAATGTTCATGAGCCGAGGAAGCGGAAGCGTCATCTACAACACGGACCCCTATGGACCTACAGGCTTATAGACTTCTGGTGACTCGAGTGGGAGGTTGGTGGGAGGACTCCCGGGCCTGAGGTCTGATATACTCGCTGGTCGCCCCAACTTGCATCGTTCCCTGAGGTTTTCGTAAAATAGACTGCCTTGACAATTCATTGATGTGCTATTCGAGCTCGCTAATGTGGACGTTCTCATACGAGTCAGTATGATATATCACAGAGCCTTCGGTCATTTTCTGGTGGTTCGGGTGGCGTAATATCCACGAAAGTTATATATACCTGGGCCAACCGCCTCCTGGAGGACCATCTCCTCGTCGTAAACATATCACGATGTCTGACAGCTCTGACACCACTCCTCCCTCTCCCAAATTGGCTACAACTCATGAAGAGACTCTTGGGGAGATTAAGGCTATCCTAGAGGCTCGACCGTCCTTCACCAGCGGAACTATGCCCCTCACTCCTACTGAGTCCACCCTGTTCTATGCCCAAGGTCCCGACGCGTGGTGGGTATATTTCAACCTCTCCATCTTGTCCATACCTGACCTCTCTGAACCCATGTTATGGATATATACAGGCGTATCGATCTTGCCAACGCAACAGAGGACCAACTCGTGCATCTTTCTCAAATCTGCGCCGCTGCGACATTCGGGCGCAACCATGAAGACGTGCTGGACGAGACGTACCGGAAAGCCCGAAAGCTCGATCGCTGTGATTTCGCTTGTCATTATGATCCAATCCAATCCGGACTCGTTCGAGTGGCGTGTGGAGATATTCTTGCCGCAAAGGATGGATCACGGCCTGTCAGAGCTGAGCTGTACAAGTTGAACATCTATGGTTCGTACTACTACTGCACGCTCTGACTCATGTTCCCGCTCACTCAATACTACCCCTCAATACTACCTGTCAATACCTCCTAACAGGACCAGGTTCTTTCTTCAAACCCCATCAAGATACGCCGCGCGCGTCGAACATGTTTGGGTCCCTTGTGGTCGCGTTCCCGACTCAACACGAAGGTGGCGAGCTCGTACTGCGTCCGCGAAACATGGATACGGAAGTGTGTCTCGACTTTAGCCAGTGGTTGGGAGCGAAGGAAGAACCGCACGTGGCCTATGCCTGTTTCTTTGGCGATGTCGAGCATGAAGTCTATGAAGTTACTAATGGTTCGCCTCTTCTCTCTCTCCCTTCATCGCGATATTCCATGCTGATAAGTATACTCTTACAGGCTATCGCGTCACTCTCACTTACAACCTCTATTATGCCGATCAAGATGTCGGAGTTCTTAGGCATTCCAAGATCGTCCAGCCCATCGAGCAAAACCCTCTCTTGCAGAAACTTTCGACTCTCCTCGATGACCCTGCCTTCCTTCCGAATGGTGGTACCCTCGGTTTCGGGCTCCGGTACCAATACTCTGTCAACGAGCGTTCGGACTCGAAGGCAATCGCTTCCGTTCTCAACGTCATGAAGGGCAGCGACGCCGATCTCCTTTACGCCCTACGTTCAAACGGGCTCGATCCGTTTCTCATGGTCATCTACATGGAAGAGGGATACACCATCATGTGTCCCGAATATGTCGAACCTCCCGAAGAGGTTGACGTTGATGATGACTGGGTCTCGGATATACTTCTTTCAAGGTGGGCAGGTGGTACCGTCATTGGCCATTCTGTTCGTCAGAGGAGGAAAGATTCGGATGTGGAAGAGCATGTGCGGTGGGTCACCTCACCGTGGACGAATATGAACACCCATGGGTCGCAGTGCATTGCGTATGGTAATCAGGCTTCGCTCAGTGGCCTGTATGGTGATTTGTCGTTGATTGTTCGTATCGGTCCGCCTGGTTCGAGAGGAGAAGTAGCTGAATAGGCGCAGAGTCGATCTACGCTTCGTCTCGTAGAATATTTCGTACATAAATAAATGAGCTATGTGATTCACTCCGTCGTGTGGTGGACAATGATAGTGATACTTTCTGTGAGAAATGACGGTGCTGGAATGGTTTTGGGCCACAACATAGCTCGGGGTGCCACCCAGTTCGTTTCCTGCTCTGATGTCACCTCAACCGAACATGGCCCTTCTCTGCGGACATCCGCTCTCCCTCCTCGCTCTAGCTCCCAGCCAGCGCATCAAGCCATAACCTATTCTTGACGTGTAGTATACTTGTCTCACCCTCCCCTTTAGGATTTCTGGTGTTGATTCCCACAGAAAAGAGCGACAGGACACACGTTCGTATCGCACTACCCACACAGCTATCAACTTTGCTCGTGTACGACTTGCTCTTCAACTTCTGCCTCGACCTTTCATCTGATCTCGTGCTTGCTCGAGCATACTACCATTGTACACGTTATACCATGGCTATCGATTCGGAACAACCACCTGCTGAAGTAGAAGAGGAGGAGGAGATTCCGGAGCCTGTGCCGGTGGTGCATGCTGAGCACGAGCCAGTGGATGAAGGGGAAGAGAGTGACGAGTATGATATCGAGGTGCGTCTTATCTCTCGATTCTTCAGAAGGAAACCGGGCTGACGTTTACTTGGTTCTCGACGGTGTAGAATGAGGAGGATGAAGAGGGAGGAGGGTTCGAGGAAGATGATGACGAGGACGATGCCGAAGCTGGAAAAGTACGTATATATCCTCCTTCACGCTCAAAGACCTACTGATGATCTGTGTCTTTCAGAGGCACAACTTGACTGCACTCCTGCTGGGTGGCGGCGGGGTTAGTCTCATTGTTTCATGCATCTATCCCCTTTGCGTCTTTCCCTTCCCCGTTCAAGGCCCAGCTGTATACATCGTGTCTCGAATCTAACCGCACAACGTTTTCTTTCAGGCTGATGAGGAAGAGGAAGAAGACTATAACGAGGAAGATGGCGACGGCGAGGACGACGAACCAGCTCCGACACTCGCGAGCTCTGTTACTGGGTCGATGACGTCTGGTCTCAAAAGAGCAAGGGAAGAGGATGTCGAGGACGAGGATGGGGTGGGTCCGCTGGCCGACGGAGAAGATAAAGGATACGAAGAGGATGCAGAAGACAGGGTAGGGGCGAAGAAGGTCAAGACGGACTAAGTCAGACAAGGGATGGTGATCAGAGCGGGAAGGCTTAGCCGCGAGTTTGTCAGCTACGAAACGAACAGACAGATATATCTGTGCAGCGGTGTTGTAAGATTCAGAAGGTGGCGTGAACTTATTTCTTCTCTTATTATATATGACGTTTTGCTGTCGACGCCTCCGGTGTAGAACGGACACAAAGATGCTATGTTTCGTGAGTGCATACATAAATCTTGGAGTCGATACTAATCTAACCTCCTCACTTAGTAGACAATATTAGACTATCTTACAAGGAACGGGCGACTGTCTGAAGAGTTGCCTTGGTCTCCTGGGGATTCATCAGGTAGTCGGTGGGGTGAGACAGCCTATTGGCGCCGAAATTTCGCCGTTGCGGGGTGTCCAGACCCCCAGGCTCCAGTTATTCACATCCAAAAGTGAAAAGCTTTCATAGTCAAGCAAGCCCTCCGGCGAGCCATTCGTACAGTGCACATTCGGCTACGGTGGTTCGTCGAATTTTCGATGGCAGGCATTACCCATACGCCACAGCTGTTTTGGCCGCATGGACGGAAGCTCACCATTAGGGTCGTTCAAAGTTCAAAATAAGAGCTCCTGGAAGCTCCATTCTAGGCTGTAAAAGTGTCCTAGCCTTCTAGGAAGGACTCTAGAAGCATTCCAGGAAGGACTCCAGGAGACCTCGAGCAACCCGGTTGTATATTTGGTCTTCCGGATGTCCACCAGGACTGAATATGTCTCCATTAACGCGCTTTACGTTGGGTTCCCCACTTTCGCAGAATCACCATCGGTCGTTACACCGATTGATCTTCTTTTCCTTTTTTTTTCTGTTTCTGTTGCACCACCGAGCGGTCATCACAACATCGTCACTCGTGGCAGATTCGTGATCACACCATGATCATCTTCAGCCTCGATACTACGGGGCGGTCCTGCTTGCCGGTTCTGGTCCCTACCGTTCCGCACTTGGACGTCTGGACACTGAGATAGCATCAACATGGCTTGTGGACGAGTTCGCCGATCCGAGGATGTTGTTTGCTTGGAGAAATGGCGGTGCATCATTTCCTTGCAACACGATATGCGCCATTTTTCTGATGTAGGAGTGTAAGTTTCCCGTGCGCTGCTCCGTACTCAATGTGAAGTCAGGAATGTGCCAGAATCTGTGGAGCGTGCTTTCAGGGTTTCCCGCCACTCCACTTACTATGTCTGACCCAGTTCTGCAAATTCGGCAAATCAAGGCATTGTGCACAATCATCGTGCATTGTATGAGCTATCTTTTTACCCAGCCATATGCAAATACATCTCAGCTATGTACTACGATTTTATCAGCATTTTTTGAAAGGGCGAATGTGGTTGTCAACGTCGAGCGCGACGACGAGTGCCTGCACCCTGTAATGCAAATTTGCACTTTTGGCGGGCCGGAAGCATTCCGACGCGCGTCGCGAGTCCGAAGTGCAAATTTTCGACATTATCGAGTATTTTGGCGGTTCATGCGTGACATTCGTCAAACAAAGTACCCAGGAACAATCCCATCCAGTATCTGCAACCTGTAGAATATTTTAAAGACAAACAGAAAGGACCTCGAGGTGCAAAGTCGGAATTTGCACTACTGTAAGATTTGCACTACTGGGTCAGGCATAGTATTTCCCACCCTCCATTAGCGTCATGACAGTCTGTTCGTCTTGTGAGTACCCCCTTGGAAATACATTAGCTATATCCTCGAAAATAGCCCACGTGTCTGGTTTGGGGGTGCGGGTGCGTCTCTGACACCCGCGGTTGGACTCCTTGTAGAACACTACCCCTGGCTGCCATCTGCTCCGTCTTATTGTGCATCTAGACAATTATTAGGGGTTTTCAAACCTCAGCTTTCGACGCAGCTTTCAGCGTAGCTTTCGACTATGCTTTCCGCTTTCGTGGCGGGACTGCCGCGCGTCGGACTCCGAAATTGAGACCCTCGTCTAGGGTTGGGTCTCGCCACTCAAGGTATAGCTGACAACATTTAAGACTTGCCGAAGTGTTACCTTTGCAAGAATAGATTTCTGAAGTGCTCAGACTGGATTCTCTGAAGATCTTGACGTACCTCACTGATAATTAAGTACACAGTGCGTTGAAAATCCGAGTAGAAAGCTTCCTTCCTCTGTGCATCATCTGCAGCTATGTGTCCAACTTGGAAATGTGGCAACCCTATCTGACTCTGTGCTGCATGCATGGACCGTTTATTGGGGCTCTGTTATGACTTGCTTTTCCCAGTATTCTTAAACCCTGTGAGCTCTCCATTCAATCTTATATGTGACAGTACAAGCGACACACTGGAAGACATGAGCTTGAGGGAGCATGTGTGGCGCACAGCTACCCATCCTATGGACAGCTCGGTAATTGTCCAAGATGTGCAATTCTAAGTTCAAAGGGGGGTTTTAGAGGACATATATAATGTGGCTCTCTATAATAAGCATAAAACGTGCATTCGGAGCACATACACCGGTGTTGCATGAGTATAAGTAACATGGTAGCTGATGATTGTGGCGTCCGAAGAGCATTACAATCAGTTATTAAGTTACTTGTAGACTTAGTAGAGCCGCCAAATTGTTCGAAACATTTCGAGCAGGTCTTAGATTGTGTAATTATATTTCCACCAATTTTATTCTGAGCAAGAGAAGGCGAGCTTAAATAAGGAGTGCAGTGCAATACACATCATGATCAGCCAAAAGACATCAAGTGGCGAGACCCAACCCTAGACGAGGGTCTCAATTTCGGAGTCCGACGCGCGGCAGTCCCGCCACGAAAGCGGAAAGCAGAGTCGAAAGCTACGCTGAAAGCTGCGTCGAAAGCTGAGGTTTGAAAACCCCTAATGTGTAATCTTAGCCACTGTTTGGTGAGTACTCTTTCAAGGTCCCAGGCGGACAAAATATCTCGCGTGCGATATGCCATTTTGGCACCCGATACTCACCCTATTTGGTAGACCTACCTCATTGGCGGGTGTTTTCCCACACAAAATTCGATTCGGAACTCAAACTCGTTTTCAAACTCGTTCTCGACCTCAGAATTTGTTGGGAATCGTCTCGCCGGCCGATCAGTGTGCGGTGAGATGCAAAATGGGCAGTTGCATCTCCGAAAGGGACCCTCACGCCAGCCGACCCCAGGAGATGCAAAAGAAAAGAAAAGAAAAATAATAATGTCCTGGTGGCCAATATCCTGCCTCCAGCATTGAGTCGCCTGAAACTCTCGTCTTTATTAGTTGATGCGCCTCCACGGCTGCAACAGGCTCTCCTGTTGGGTACTTATAGACACCTTCGCCACCTGAAGTACACCTGAAGTGCCGCACCTCTGGAGTCCGAAAAGTCCGTCTATAGGCCTATAGCGGGCAATTCTTTCCCCGACTGGCGAGGGTATGTCTGCGGGGTCCTAAAGTCTTGCACACTCTCTTTGCATCAATTGGCATGTAGAACTGATATTCAGTGGAGTGCCTTACGCTTTAAAGCCATACACGGGCAATACATGCGCCACAGTGGCTACAGGACAAGATGTGGCCCCGGCAACCGGCACCTTTGATGCCCAATATGGAACACTGGTGGCCCCATTGGGCACTAGTCTCCCACAGACAGACCTTGGTGTTGAAGATAGGACGTTCAACGTGTCAAGTCGGGCACTCTCCATCCCTGTATG
This sequence comes from Stereum hirsutum FP-91666 SS1, assembly GCF_000264905.1. Lineage (NCBI taxonomy): Eukaryota > Fungi > Basidiomycota > Agaricomycetes > Russulales > Stereaceae > Stereum > Stereum hirsutum. The sequence continues at coordinate 750,171 of NW_006763131.1, forward strand.
GCCTTTCAAACTGGGAGTTTTAGTAGTATAAATGAGTTTTGAAAACGAGAACGAGTTCTGACAATGAAAACCAGTTTTGGCATCAAGAACGAGTTGAATATGGAAATGATGGTTCGGTTTCTGTCAAAAGTGTGAGAACGTCCCGATTTGATTAAAAACCGGTCCGGAAACCACTGTTCTCATGCGAATAATTTTGTCTGGTGAGGACCTTCATAGTACTCTGCTGTATACTGAAGCTTTATCTCCCGGACGAGTATATATTGGAATAGGTCTAATCGTTGATCTATTTCCCGGGTCTTCTACTCGTTTATCTATATCATGGACCCATTGGGTATCCTGAATACAATTCCTTCTTTCCTTCCTATCAACTCGCCATGTCGAACACTGTATCAGTCGACGGTAGCTCGAGAGATGTTCTCGGCTCGGTGGTCATTGTTGTATGCCAATCCCTAATTTATGGTAAGATAGCAACCTACCTTCACGAGTAGGACGTACTCTTTCTGGAACTGACTGTATCTGCTCGTTGTTTTAGGGGCATTTGTGGTAATTCTTCCAGTGTCGATGTCCCTTCTAATGCAAGCGCGCATTCTCTCTATATTGACTATGTTTCTCGTGTCGACAGCATACTGGAGTGTTTCCCTCATCTTTCTTCTCTCTAAGGTGAAACACGAAGCTGTTGAGGATCGCTCGCGCATTTGGTCGAACATTATGAGCGCAATTGTGACTATCAATGTGCGTTTTCTCTGACCCGTAGTGAACAGGGGCAGCATACTCACTGAGCGCCAGACTTTCATCGCAGATGCTGTCCTTGTCTGGAGAGTTGAAATACTGTGTGCAGATGAGTTGCATTGGTTGATCATAGTAGCTATGTTCTCTCTATTCTTGACTGGGGGTGCGAATTCTTTTCCTGATTCGTCGGAGTGACACTGGCACTTTGCTAACAATATTGCCGTTGTAATATCTCTCTTATCATAGCATCGGTGTGTACCACAATTGCATTACGCATTACTGTGTCCTTTCTTTCGGGAGGAATCACCCTCACGGAAACTCCCACATACCATGCCCTCACTGTCGTCCAGGTCGCGACGGTTGGCATCTCACTGATAACCAATCTGCTTTCTACCTCGGCGGTTGGGATCTATGTATGGTGCGTGTTTCTGATCTTCTTTTGGCGACCCATTTGCCACCATGATAAACTCATGCTGGAGTCATATTTCATCAGGAAGTATCGTCGATTCGTTCGTAATATGTTGAAGCATGACAAGGACACCAAGATGGGACGCGTTCTCGTGTTATTTGCGGAATCTGGCTTGTTGTATTCTCTCTTTGTGGTTTGTTTATCCTTCCTGCGACCACAGTATGCGTCTGAAGTAATATCTGGGTAAATAGACCATGACTTTTGTAGGCCGTTTTCTCAAGGTGACCATCGGGACCGTAGAAGACATCACTGGCAGCGTTCTCGCGCACCTTTCAGTGAGTATTCCCTTTTTCATATAGCGCCTCATTTCGTGAGGTTCTGGCTCATGTTCGTCGTTCTTGCTACGGCCAGGGAATTTATCCGACCGTCATTATAATTGTGGTCAGCTTGCAGGGCACCGTCCACAGCTCACAGTTCACGGTCAATCAGAGTGTCTGTGTTGATTCCGTCCCGTCCGCCGCGGACTTCACACAGCCCCCTACACAGCAGTCAATGCAAGAATCAAAGGTGATGCTCATCAGGGAGCGGGAGATGTGCAGGGCATCTTTCGCCTTCTTCCTGTGCTACTCTCTTTATGAGCTTCGGCGGCTCGAAAACAACTCGCGTATAGTCTATCTGTGTCTTACTTCCTTTCGAGAATAATGATCTTAGTTGTAGCCCCCAAAACAGTATCAGATTCTTCGTCTCATTCGCAGCGTTGTTCCTCTGAAAGTATCACGGTTACAGGACTTGGCTGCAGCATTGATGATACTCACTCGTTGACCACGATCACGGTCCACGTCCGTTCCGACAGAACCTCCATGATCCCGTAGTATTCAGATCCCGCACGACTGATATAACAATACCAGGACTGCCAACATGGCCATAAAGTTAACAGCGGCAGATAACCCGCGTCCGATTATTCCATGATCGGAGAGCAATCAATCACGGTGCGTCTCCAGTGTAGCAACAGGACTAATAAGTAGTGTCTCTCTGCCAGGACAGTCGATATCGAGACTTTGTCCAATCTGCATCTTTGCGATGTAGATCACGATCACGCGGCTAGCAGTGGAATATGATTGCGAGTAGCATGCTGTGACATTGACGACGATGGACTCCCTCCGTAATACTCTTGTTTCAGAGATATCAATCCAATTTCCTAGTGAAGATCATTAAAGTTGCTGTGTAGATCGGCCGAAGATCAACCTGTTCTGGTACTGCCTTGTTAGTATGACATATAAGTATCAGCGTACGTCCATACTTGATGTTTCAGAATTTCTATTCATGCGAGACTCACTTCCTCGATAGTGGGACCCATCGTATCTGTACTCAGATGACCACCAGCACAAAATCTCTCGTTTTCTCGGTAGCTACTGTCGTGGGTGAATCTTTGATTTATGGTGCGTTAGTACTCCGTCCACAATACACTGACCATGAAGTATGATTATTACTGCTCATATGTTTCCATATACTCTCAGGGATATTCGTTCTGATCGTCCCAATTACCAGCGCACTTTTGATGTCCGTCTTACATGCCTGAATTTTATCCTTCCTGTCAGCACTATTAATGTGGAGATACAGCAAACGTGGCTTAGGCACTCGTGCGAATCTCATCCTGATGGCGGCGGTGTGGATTATGTTTGTTCTGGCAACAACAGACTGGGGGATCTCCCTGGCTTTTTTAATAGCCAAGGTCACGGCGGGGGATGCGTCTCATACACGGTTGAATATATGGGCAAATAATATCAATGCGATTGTCCAAATAAATGTGCGCATGCGAACTCAAAATTTCTTTTTGATGTATGGTGTTACGTGTACCGTGCTTATTATGGGCTAGACGGTGATCGCGGATGCCGTCCTTGTGTGGAGAGTAGTAGCGATGAGCAGACACGAGTACTCGAAACTTGTCGCTACGTCGATAGCGTCCTTGGCTCTGACCGCGGGTATGTCCAGCGTTCTAAGAAATTGCTCACGAATATCATGCTTATACTGTGGTTGTGTGTATTGACCTTCAAGCATCGGCTTGCACCACTATTGGGTTGAGGCTTACACTCTCTATCACGCAGGGACCAAAGGATACCCATAGTCCCATAGTACATGCACTTCAGCATGTCCAGATCTCGACATCTGTGATGTCGCTCATGACCAATATCATCTCTACCTCCGTCGTGGCACTCTATGTCTGGTGTGTCTAACTATTTTCTTAGCTCTGGCTAAACTCACATCGAGATTCTGATGTTAGGAAGTATCGACAGATCTTGAGGAGAAGGGTCTTGAGCGATAAGGTTGTCCATGTTGGACGAATCCTGATATTGTTGATCGAGTCGGGACTGCTGTACTCCCTCTACATGGTGATATTTTTCACATCTCAGATGACACAAGAAATTGCCTTGATGGTTAATCTGAGACTGATGTACGTCTATTTTAGATATCGAACATTGCATGCTCTGTGGTTTCCGACGGCATTGTGGGAGATGTCGCCAACAGTATGCTTGCTCATGTCTCTGTATGTACCTTTGTTTATCCTGTCTACTAATTCACACTTATCACTGTGTCTATCTGCTCATATGAAATTCGTAAAATAGGGAGTATATCCAACGATAATTATTATTATTGTCAGTGCTCAAGGAGTGGCCGGAAGCTCAAGGGTGTCCGCCTCAGATCAAGAATCCCAGGCGCCTACCACGAAAGGTATACCCAGCGTACGATTCTCAGTAGAAGATGTGAACCCTACGACAAGCATAGCGACAAGTCGCTGTCAAGCTAATTCTCGATACCGTTCGTCGAATGAGATAATCGGCTCCAGTTCCATGCTGTCTTCAATTGTATGGGTGGACACATAGGGAAGGATTTTCACCTTGTTAGTGTAGTCACTTCACTTATCCTTCGATCTGAATTTGAGTAGTAATGTCGATGCCGTGAATAGTTGAGATATGGGATAGCATGGTTTACTTGCTTTCAGTCGCTTGGAATTACTTACTCTATATGATATCCTTACGGGTGGGGCTGATGCTTACAGCGCAGATTAGCGTAGCTCAAAGGACACAACCTCGATGAGGACAGTGCAGTGCGTCCATCCTACGTGTCGAGTAAGAGAAAAAGGCTGGAGAACTCAGGACGATGTGATCTATTCACCAAAGGACTCCGTCGGCATCGTCCGAGCGGAGTGCGACTGCCGACTGGACAAAGCTGATCAACTCTGCTGATCCCAGTTCTGTTTATTGTCTTCCGTATGTTTCCTCATGCGTGTGCACTTCGTAGTTCGCACTCTCGCAAGATTATTTATGCAAGAGTCAGTGTTAGTATGTACCTACCGTCACTCCCGTTTTTTGTAAGCTCTCCAAGTCATTTCATTGGCGAGGTCCGAGTCCTACTTATGCTAGAGATGCTATCCGCGCAGCCACAATCGTAATTCTTAGCCCTTCACAGAAAACCATCACAACCATCAACACTCCGTCACCAGGTACATTTCGTACATGCTCACCACTCGATAGCAACGATGCCACTGGCGTGGCGTGGTCATTGAAACTCATACTCGAGCGTCTAGTCAGAGTACTGTACCATTTCGATCGGATGCCATGGTCACACGTCACAGACCCCTCATGGCATAAGGTCTGAGTATCGCAATAATTTTCTTTCGCTTTTTCGGATTTTCAAAGTCGTGTCACACGAGAAATCTCATGGCATCCGATCGAAATGGTACAGTAAATGATGTGCAAAATGTACTTGGAGTTTGAGGTATATCCACTAGAGTACCGAAGCAACATCTCGACACGCTACCCTCTCCCTTGATCCGGTCAACGCGGGATATCCCACGTATCAACTTGTGTTCGACTCGAGTTCACACAAGTGTATACTATATAGAGCTGCAATCTCCACGGGTGGAGAATCCCGCTCAGGACGCCGTTTCGCATCAGCATTCTCAACATTCTAAAGGACTTTCACCATGTGTATAAGTATCTCCGCATAGCTGACACGTCCCCGCGATTTTACACGCAGCCGGGTCACCTCGTCCTACTGGTCTCGCTTTCGAGGCTGAGCTCTGATGGTCAAAATATCCATTATTTCTTCCGTAGTGGTCGTCGTCGCCCAATCTCCGGTCTACGGTAAGCATACTAGTAAAACATACTCTCAAACATTTCACTAAGACTTCATCAAGGTATCTTCGCTATGTCGGTCTTAATCGCCAGCGCCCTTTTGGTGTTAGTCCCTCATTACTTCTAAGCATCCTCCGTCAAGTTCTCTTATCACGATATAGTAAGCGTGGCTTGTCTAATCGTACCAATCTCGTCCTGGCGATGTCAATTTGGACGATGTTTGCTCTGTCGACAGCGGATTGGAGTATATCTTTGGCATTGATGATCGCGAGACTAAAGGAGCAAGACGATGCGCGTATCAACGTATGGTTAGACATGACACATGCAATCGTCGAACTCAATGTGCATAATCTCAAATATCGTCCCTTATAATTAATTATCTGACCTCTTGCATTGTTAGAACGTTATTGCCGATGCAGTACTCGTGTGGCGGGTGTGGGTAATAAGCAAGCGCGAATATCCCAGAATTCTCACCTCTTCGGTAGCATCATTGGGTCTGTCTACAGGTACGTGGCCGAGGACATCATCATGGTTTCTACGCGTCTCTTGTGACCCATATATTTATGCTTTAGCATCGGCTTGCACTACCATCGGCTTGAGAGCTATGCTCTCCATTACGCTGGCCGGGGACAATACTGTAGGGAGAAGTCGAATGGTGGAGGCACTTTCGATTATCCAGATTTTGACCTATGCTATATCCTTTGCCACAAATGTCCTGACCACGTCCATCATCGGCCTTTATCTTTGGTACGCACACCGTTGTCTCCGCTTTCTGCCGGATCATGTAACTCACCCTCGCTTCTTCGGCATTTTGATGATCAGGAAATATCGTCGGTTCCTCAGAAAGAAGTTCTTAAGCAACAAGGCCGCCCATGTTGGGCAGATCATGGTTCTGCTGATTGAATCAGGGTTGCTATACTCAATATTCGTAGTAAGACCTCCCCACCCACAGCATATATATATTACGCGCAAGGTACTGTACACTAATGCTCTGGTCCTTTGCAGATATCCTCCAGTATATGCTCTTTATTTCGATTGCAAGTCGGAACCGTCGGAGACATAACGAACAACATACTTGCTCACCTATCTGTACGCAATATTCGACGAAAATTGCACTACAATAATTGCTGAGCCATGCGCATTTTGTCATGACCAGGGCATATACCCCACTATCATCATTATTTTTGTCAGTATCGGAAGCTCAGTCAGCGCCTCAACATATCCTTTTCCTGCAGATATCGAGGCAAGTTCAAGGCACCAGAACCGAACCTCGACGGACCACCCAGTATCCATCAGACAACTGGACAGCAATCTCGGCGTCTCTGTCACGGCAGAAATCAGTCAAGCAGATTTTCATCCGAGTTCATCGGATGGAGGGATAGGCTCTGTCACGATGTTGTCCTCTGTCGTAGGGTGAGACGGATAGGAGAAGTATATGACAATAGTATTTTTTTGAAACCCGACATAGAGAGAAGGGGTCATGCTCGAGAGTGTTCGGACGATGTCATCAATAAAAGGAGTACATAGCAAGTTCGTAAGTTGAGAGGGAGAGAAGGCATACGGCATATGTTCCATAGTAGGTTGTGCAATGTTGACATAGAAATTGAACAGAAAAAATGAACCAAGTCATAGAAGGGTCAACGAGAACGCGGTGAAACGGACTTCACTCATCCATTTTGTGTCTTCCGTGAAAAGGGAACCATCTGAACGCGGTCATCGCACGTGTATTAAAAAAGTAATGGACTCCTTCAAGAAGCGCCGATTCCGCGACGTGATGACTGAAATGACGGTGCATTATGTTCGAAAGACTTGCGTCATTAGCTCTGTGAATTCAATAATAGAGAGGCGAGCACTCACGCATCGACGACGTGTGCGCAGACCTCCTCTCGCGTAAACCAATTCGTGAAGGACCGATGTCGCGTAAGATGCGCAATACAGAGTTCGCATCCCCAGTCCCTCCCCTTGTCTCGATGGTACCGCACCGATGTTTCTCTATCCAAGAGTTTGGCCTGGAATTCTTCGGAAGTATTGAGGAGTTGGAAGTTCGGGATATTCGATTGAGGTGTCGCATGTGCTCTCGAAGGAGAGGGCTGTTCATCGTTATTCGAAGGCAGTGCCATACTGTGTTGGCGCCAGGTGTGCTCAATCTTAAAAAAGTTGCATGTTGAACCATTAGCACGAAGTGCAAGAAGATAGAGTTACACTGGACTTACGCATTCTCTCCATGACATAGTGTCTCGCCCCTGTGGTTTTCTGAATCGGCCGCGTGAATTAGGCAGCAATGGGCAATCCATGCAAACAAATCGAGCGTCGACACGATCCATTGCAGCCACCGTAACGGACAAGGGGGAGCACTGAGGATCCTGTAGCCAAGCCAAGCGAAGTGCCACTTCACAGCCAACACGATCTATCGATAGCTCGGGGGTCGGACGTGGAATAATTTGATCGACATCACCATCATAGGAGAATATCATACCATCTCGACACCTATGAGTAATAATCGCAGAGCCAAGGAGGGGATAGTGAGAGCTCCGACAATCCGGGCCACGGCAGCGAAAAACAACTGGAGCCAGTTGAGAACGCAAGAGGCCCTCATGTGAGTGCCCCCCGAAGGGCATCTGATCCGAGTATTCTGAGGGAATCGAAGAAATAATGATACGTTCCCACACCGCTACCCAATGTTTAGGAAGCCATTGTTGCTCTGTCTCCTCATGATCGTAGAAGCGTTCGGAAAGGATGGCACGCATCCTTTGCTGCATAGTCGAGTCGGAGCTATCGTCATCTGCAAGAATAAGCGACTGAAGCGCGGGGAGCTGCTCTAGGATGTCACGATGGTCCGGAAGGTAGAGATGCCAAGAGTGATTGCGACTTCGGTCGGTGAGGGGCTTGGTAATAGCTTCATCTAGATTGTCTGCCAGAGGACCACGGTAACCTGTAGGTTCTGGGAATCCAGGAATATCGAGCCATTCGATGAGGTCTACACAGACCTCTTCAAGGAGGCGGAGGCGATCTATAAATCGTCCCACACGCTCTATCCGTAGCCTTTCAGCCTTATGCTGGGCGAGAAGAGGCTCAATAATAGCCTTGACTCGTTCCCAAACTATCAACCCATCATCACCGGTAAGCACTTAGACGTCTCCATTATGCAGTTGATACTGACCTCGCTCAGTTAATGGTTTTTCGTTACGGACTTCTTTATGAGTATTGATCTTCTTAAAGTCTGCTTCGGTATATCCCATTTCGAGGCATCGGGCCTTAATTCTGCGAAGCGGAAGGTGAGTGAAGTAGTGAAGAAGTATGGCGATGGTCAGGCAGTCGAAAAAGATCTTACTGAGCTTGACGGTCTATTTTGTTGGCTTCGCGTTTCTCAGAACGAGCGGCTTTGACGGATTGAAACCAATGTTCGTATAGTTCATCGTCCTATAGATAGTAGTGTCGCAATCCAGGTCAGAATGTCAAGCGAGCGCGGACTCTAAACAAGATATTAACCCACAGGCTCTTTCTCTTCCAACCTCTTGGTTTCGGCCATTATGAATTCCTGCAATACGTTCTGCACATGCGCCGGGTCGCTGACAGCAGCGATAATTTGTTCGACCTTGTATTTGGCAGCCTCGACTTGACGCTTCCAAAAAAGGTCTGCATCCTTATTGTGTCTGAGTTCCACTATGCGCTCTATGAAAAGGTGGGAATTGAGTAAGACGTGCCTGATGGAACAATATATTGAACATCACAGACTCGGTATAGCGGGAATGCAACTAAGCAGGATCGGATCGAGACCTGTCAGAATCCGAAGTGCATCATCGCTGGTGAGTACTTCATCGGCCGCTGAGGGACACAGCGACGCTCGATGACACATCCTGAGCGACGAAACAAAATCGAGAGCAATGAAACCCGTATTATTGGCAGTTTTGTCGCAGAACTAGATTCGGAACGTGCACACCGCAGGTCAGAACACATTGGAAAGCGTAGAGAATGATAACATACATCGCACTTGTTGTGGTCAAAGAGGAAGTATGTCCATGCAGGTGCTGAAACATCGCGCGGAAAAGGTGGCGCACCGATATTCTCGTAGGCCACATCCCAGTCCAAGGCGGTGGAATGCGATAATAATATTGCCCTGAACTGCTTGGAGGTGCGCGCAAGCTGAAGAAGATCGATAGGCTGCAAATGGTGAACGACTTCAAGGAAGATCTCTTTAGGGATGTGATTGAATGGACGCGGAGGCCCGGTCGACCGCCGCGGTGGCGGAGTCGTAGCTGTGCCATCCCGTTTCCTCTTCCTGGTGGTCACCGCTGGTCGTTCGTGTGAGTTGGAGTGACACTGTGACCCGGGATCAGTTAGGGGAGCCTGGAGCGGACTCGAGCTGCCCTCGGAATCCTGGATAGCATCATCTCGATCCGTAAATTGTGGAAGTGGAGCTGTCATGATCACCAATGGAAGATACAGAGAGTGGAGAAAGAAAATGAGTTGTCAAAACGTAGGCGATGGACTGATTACGACTTGTGAAAGGCGCCGCACTCAGCTCTATATATACTGTTTTCATTTTACCTTTTTCGGTGACAAAAGGTATGCGGACAATGTCATGGCGATGATAGTATATCCTATCAGGCATAAGCGGCAGCACATATTATATGGGGAACAAAGAACTTGCTTACTTTGGCCGGAATAATCAAAGGGACTATACAACAAGCGAGGCGCATGGGCCGTACGGACACAATAGTGCTTCTCTGCTATCAGCACTCATCACAGGCGACGTGGACAGTGACAGGCAACAACGATAAGATTCTTTCGGCAGTAACCGCAAAGCATCAAGGTTACTGTAGCTGAAAACAAACAAACAAAGCCACAGTGCAGTCGAAACAGGAGCACTACACATTGGGAGGTAGATACAACATAGGAAGAGGACAGGAACGATGCTGTGCTAGAGATAACGATCACAAAGGAAGCCAGGGCAGGAGAGGAAGGTCCTAGGTTGCTGTGTAGACAAAGGACAAAGAAGCCAAAACGAGATCAGTAGTTCCAAACGACAGGGACAGGCTTCGATCTGGCACGCCGCCGTGTGTCGCTGCCAATCCCAGAAGTGGCTCCGGAAGTCTCCACCTCGGAGGATTTAATATGTCCAGTTTCGTTCTTCAGTTTGCTCTTCGAGCGAGTCACTCGGGCCACAGACTGGGAATCGGACGAGGGTTGCGAGTCAGCCACTTGAGATTGTTCGGACCTTTCCGCAACTTTCATATTGTCCTCCGGAGGCGCGACGGTGACACCTATTGGTGAAAGTGAAGCAAGTGACGGTCGCATGAGGAGCAACAAGCACTGACCTGATTTTGCATAAATCCTTTCGTAAGTTCCGGGCAGCCAGCGTTTGGTATACTCCATTGCAACCTTCCGGACTTCGCGCCTTGCCTGCTCTCTAGTCCAGTAATCAGGGGCTTGTTTGATGAGGTCTTCGGCGTTATGCATGATGGTAACCGGGTAATAGTCTCCAGCGAAAAATATGGTGGCTGATAATTCCATCCCGAGTATCAGCATGGTCGATGGCAGAAGGATAGGACACATCATACCTGGACGCCATAGCCCAAGATCGGTCAGCATGTGCCACAACTCTTCGCACGGAAACTCGGATAGCGATTGGGCAATGGAATTCAGTGGAGGGCGCTCAGCAGTGCATTTATGGGCGTCGGAGGCGTGTTCGAAATTGATGAGATATCCTTTATTATCTTTATATACGATATGACGTCGGGAAGGACAACCATGGTCGACGCCTAGCTCGTGGACAGCCCAGAAGGCATCAATGACTTCCTCCCTAAACAAGAATTAGATTCGCACGATGAGATTAGTGGGTGACGGGGAATACTGAATGAGATGAATAAGACGCACTTTGCTTCTGGTGGAAGATCGTCGAAATATTCTGGACGAGGCTCCCCACAGTACTCTAGTACAAGGCAACCCATGTCGTGCTCCTCGAAGTAGCCGTAACAGATCGGTACTCTCGTTCCTTGTACACTGAACAGTTTGCGATAGATCTGAGCTTCGTGACGAAGTTTTAGGACAGCAGGGCCGTAAGCAACCTTGTAGACGACATCACCGTCGCAATCGGAGGGGGGGTTACGAGCAACAGCGCGATAAACGTCGACGTGATTTGTTGTATGGATCAGTTTGGATTGCTCGAGATGGAGACTATCACAAGGGTAATGGTCGTATTCGACAACCCTTATACGTGTACTAGTAGTCGGGTCCACACTGGAAGGGATCTCGAGAAATTCGAGGGCAGCGGGTTCTGAGTTGGGATCTACACTTGAAGGAATCTCGAGAAATTTACTGTCCATAGTGGGCAAGGTCGTAGTTGAGCTTGAACGTTGGATGTTGACGTTGAGTTTTGAAAGGTGACGGTCGAGCTGAGACACGTCCAGGAAAGAATTTACGAATCGTGTTGAAGTGGCGTAAACAATGTCCGCTGATGTTTCTCACAATTGGGCCACAGTAGCTGGCTCTGTTTCCTCTCTTCGACCGCCATGTCTACTTCGAGCATCAGAGCTCTAGAATTCTATAGCGGCATTGGTCTGTCCACATTTTTGGTTCGTATTGTCAAGAAATTATTTCTAATTGATGGATTCTTTATAACTTTAAACCTACAGGTGGTCTCCATCTTGCTCTCGAGCGCAGCTCTGTCTCAGGAGAAGTCGTCCAGGCCTTTGATTGGGATCAATTAGCCTGCTCAGTCTACAATTCCAACCATGAACCTAAACTAGCACGAAAGGTTCATTCTCTCTTTCACATCACCGCATGTCTCGCTCCTTCCTCAGGCCTGATCATAACATGGATCTGAAAGTAGGTCGACATCGCCACCCTCACGCCCGATATTTTGGCCGCGTATGCTGCCGACCTCTGGCTCCTTTCACCATCATGCCAACCATACACTGTGCTTAATCCACAAGCGAAGGGAGCAGATGATCCGAGGGCGGAGTCGTTCCTCTGGATCGTGAGGACTCTGTTGCCGGGGTTGAAGGAGAAGGGGCGTGAGCCTGGCTGGGTATTAATTGAGAATGTCGCTGGCTTCGAGGTACGTTTTCATCTACTCATCTTTATGTCTACCTTGTCTGGTATTTATGGCCGTCATCTCGTGTAGACATCGAGCACGCGGCAGATATTGATAGAAGTTATGAAAAGCCTCGGGTACCACACCATCGAGCTATTGCTCACGCCACTTCAGTTTGGGATACCGAACTCAAGGCTGAGGTATTATATGCTGGCCAGGAAGACGCCATTTAACATTCCTCTTCCTCCATCTTCCCGCCCCTCAGATCCGACCTCGAATGAATGCGCCCTACCACCCGAAGACCGAGTGTGGCGTCATATCCCGGGTCGAGGTTATGACTGGGTCGATCCTCGGAACGGTCTCGATGTTGAGAGTGTGGAGAATAATGTAGATGAGATCAGACGATATCTCGATAGGTCCAAAGAGAGTAGGTGGAAGAAGGTTGTTGGTGAAGACGGGAAGGAAAGGTGGATGCATCCACATATGGTTTCGGACAGGGTATTGGGGAAGTGGGGGAGGTTATTTGACGTCGTGTTGCCTGAGGCGAGGAGGACATGCTGTTTCACGAGAGGTGAGTGTTCCGTTCTCCTGTTGTCTCGCTATTGTCGGTTCACTCTAGTCCTCATGGCGGCTAAGATTGGTTTACGAGTGGCTATTCCGCCTGGTTTTGTGGTGCGATCCTCACTACAGCCGCGCCTCATGGTCCTCAAGATTAGCCGTATGACCTGCTCAAAAGCTCATTCGTCTGACGTCGAGGTTTCGTGGCCTATGGCGCTCCTGCTGGTTCCTTGCTCTGATATTCGAGAACTCCTAACTGTGCGCTCGGCGAGTTCAGTCTCTCCACCACGCACTTCAATTGGCAGAGTCTTGACGATATTTGGTCGACCCATACAACCCATGACCCTGTGCTAATTTGATGTTTGGCATTCAGGTTACACGCAGCTCGTGGAACGCGCAGGGTCCATCCTGCAAGAAAATGAAAGCCTCGACGTGAGCCTCACAATCCTTTTTTCATTTCTCTATTTGCACCCACTTCTCTCGGCCGGATCACCCTAATATATCATAACAGACCACAGCGACGTTCGATATATTCCTGAAGGATCAGCGGCAAGATGACGCGTACGGTGGAAACGACGGCGCCGACGTACGTGTCGGCGAACGGTCCAATGGGGTTGAGGTCCTCAATCCGCTTCAGTTACGATATTTTTCTCCCTCCGAATTGCTCCGACTGTTCTGCTTCGAGCGTGTGGCCAATGACACGGAGGAGAAGACAGAAGAGGAGAAAGGATTCGTATGGCCCGAGGGTATTTCTACGAAGAGTAAATACAGGCTTATAGGCAACTCCGTCAACGTCCTCGTAGTGTCTCGTCTTATAGACTTTTTGTTTGCATGAGCGAACGTGCGAAGTGGGTGTGGCAAGTGACGTGGATAGGTTGTGGCACCAATCCGCAAAAATTCCCGATCGCGTACACGGTCGTGGGAGACGCTCGGCGGGAGCCGGTGCCCGTGGGGTATAAGAGTCGGGCAGTGGGCGAGCGCGTCTTGAGCGAACGACCATCATCTCTCCCGAACGCCCTTCTTGCTTTAGAATCAGCGCATCACCTGTCGCCCACGATTTCTTTCCCTCTCCCCGCCAATTCCTCAGCCGATATCTTCTGTAGAGACAGAAGATTCATGCTTCGACCCCCAGTCAATATTCCAGAGTTACAGCGTTTTTTGCATCCCAACATATCTTCCAGTCTTGTATGATTTGATACATCTGCTGTGGAGGCCAGCCATCTGATGATAATCGTTTTGTTGCTGTAGCGTTAAACTTCGCCCAGCATGGCCGCAGGAATCGTTAACATTCGTCGTGACGTCGATGACAAGTTTTACCGCTACCGGTGTGCCCACATTCCTTCTTTCCCGCTCGCTGAACCTCAGCCTCGTTTCAAATCATTCTGACCCTGTTATTTTATTTCTTCTAAACGCTATGACATCCCCACAGCATGCCCCTCCTCACGACCAAAATCGAGGGTAAAGGCAACGGCATCAAAACTGTCATCCCCAACATGTCCGACGTCGCCCGCGCTCTCTCACGCCCTCCGACCTACCCTACCAAATTCTTCGGCTCCGAACTCGGCGCGCAGACCTCCATTGACGAGAAGAATGACCGGTACATCGTCAACGGCGCCCACGACGCGACCCGCCTTCGCGAGCTCCTCGACGGTTTCATCGAGAAGTTCGTCCTCTGTGGGTCGTGCAAGAATCCCGAGACGGACCTCATCTTGACGAAGAATGAGATGATCATCAGGGATTGCAAGGCTTGTGGGGAGAGGACGGGGGTGGATATGAGGCATAAGCTCACCACGTATATTCTCAAGAACCCGCCCAAGAAGGCGTCGAAGGGGAAGAAGAGCGCCGGTGGACATGCTGAGGCGCCCTCGACTGGGGGTCCGCTACCAGAGACTAATGGTGGAGGAGAGGAGAACGGAGCGGCAGGGGGCGACGAGGCGGGGAGCGACGATGAGTTGACGAGGAGGATCAAGGCGGAGGCGGCGGAGCTGAGCACCAAGACGAAGTTGGCTGAGGAGGACTGGTCGGCGGATACGTCACCCGAGGCCGTCAAGGCTCGTATGAGCGCCATGCAGGGGGCTATGGCTGGGATCTCCATCAGCGCCGCTGGTGGCGATGATGACGGCAGCGACGAGGATTATGATAGCCCGTATTCTCAGCTCGGTCGCTGGGCAGAGGAGACTGAGGATCCGACCCCGGTTGAGGTCTTCAAGAAGGCTCAGGACTTGGGCATCGAGAAGAAGCACAAAACCGTGCAGGTTCTTGCTCAGGCTCTCTTCACTGAGGATATCCTTGTCCAGATCCCGAAGTACAATCCTCTCTTCCTCAAGGTTCGTTCACTTCTCTTTTCATCGGCGTTATCAGGCCACTGATGCGTCGTTCCTCTAGATGATCACCTCGGAGAAGCACCAGAAGGCCCTCCTTGGAGGTGTTGAGCGTCTTGCGGGTGTCACTTACCCTGACCTCGTCCCCCTCATTCCCAAAATCTTGATGGCCTTCTACCAGGTCGATGTTCTCGAGGAGGAAGTGATCAAGCAGTGGGGTACCCATGTCAGTAAGAAGTATGTGGACAAGGATACGAGCAAGAGGGTCAGGAAAGCGAGCGAGCCGTTCCTGAAGGTTCGTACTTCCCCCCATCACTTTCATTATACGAAAGAGCTGACATGGGTGAATATTTCAATCCTCAGTGGCTTGATGAGGCGGAGGAGTCTGAGGAAGAGTCTGATGACGAGTAGAGAGCTTGTGTCGGCCGTTTATCCTCTTTGTTTTCGCATATGGACTGGTTGCTTTACCGTCGTGAAAAGTTATGCTCCTGCTTCGTCTCTCGCGTTCATGTATGTTCCATGCCTTCGAGACTGCTCTGCTTCGAGATGGCATGCTCGTGAATGTCACGTCTTCTATGTGCAAGTCCATTGATCCTGGGCGTCGTATACGTAGCTGTCCGTTATGTTGCCTCGAATGAACATTTGCTGCTGTTCTTCTGACCAATGTTATGAATGTCACTCGGGCGGACAGGGATGGTGCCACCCGTGCTCGCCACCCCTTGCTGTTCAGTACGTAGATCGAGAGAACATGAGACTGCCCCTCCTGTTAGCCGCATCCTGGTCCTGTGGACACAACGTAACACTCTCGGGCTTCACAGAGATATATAGCCGGCAGGCAATCATGCTCTCTGTCTACATACACGTCTGTTTAAATCCGCGCTTGTACAGCACTCCCAGGCTGTCTTTCCCCACATTTATCCTTGGACTTCCCACGTCAGGCCTTGTTGCAGGCTATTATAGAATCTGTCCTACCTATCCATCAAACGACTCGGACACGTTCGACGTACACCACTGTAAGGCTATCTGAAGGATAAGACTCCCTCGAATTCTCAGAGTATCTCTGAACTATGCCTGAGAGAGTGTTCATCATCGGGGCGGGATGTACGGCGTTCATCAAGGTCTGTTTTACCACCGACTCCTATCTTGGTGTAATGGATGATACTGACAACGTTTTACTTCTGGATGGTATTCCCCTGTGCGCTATAGCCGAGAGGTTTGAGGTCGACGAACGACGTATGTATCAGTCTTTCCCTCTCCAGCTCAAATAGGGGTTCTGAGGTGCACGGTTCGCGTATAGATGGGCTTGGAGGCAGCGACGAAGGCCTTGCTTGACGCAGGTGTGTGACCGTCGCTTGTCTTCAGCTGAAGAGTGTATTAATTAAATATGGATTTTTGTAGGAATTACCTACGAGGACGTTGAACATGCCTACGTCGGGTACTGTTACGGCGATTCGACGACCGGACAAGTATGCTTCTTATACTTGGTGAAATAACAGTGCCATCATACTCATTCGAACAACATTCTTATCCAGGCCGCCCTATACAACCTCGGCCTAACCGGAATCCCCATAACCAACGTCAACAACAACTGCTCGACTGGCTCAACCGCTCTCTACAACGCAGCCAACCTCATCCGGGGATCCCTCGCTCAATGCACCCTAGCGCTCGGCTTCGAGCGCATGGCGCGTGGGTCGCTTGGGAGTAACTGGAAGGACAGGGAGAGCCCGACTATGCCTCTGAATAAAGCGAGTGAAAGGGCGGAGGAGGTGTGGGGTGTTAATCATGGCCCCGGGGCGCCGAGGATGTTTGGGAACGGGGCGAGGGAGTATTTTGAGAGGTTTGGTGGGGATGAGAGGGTTTTGGCGAAGATTGGTGCGTTGACGTTCATATTTACGAGTTTGCTAGCAAGCCATTAGATGGCGCTGACTTTTTGTGCCGTAGCGTCCAAGAACCATAAGCATTCGGTGAAGAATCCCTATTCGCAATTCAGGGATGGATGGACGGAGGAACAAGTCCTCGCTGCGCCGAAGATCACCAAGGAGCTCACGAAGTATATGTGCAGTCCCACTTCCGTGCGTCTCTTCTTACCACGCACATGGTTTTCTCGTTGCTGATCTGGAGTTTGACTACTCGCCACCGCCACACAGGACGGCGCCGCATGCTGCATCGTCGCCTCCGAAACCTTCGTCCATGCGCACAATCTCGAGAACCAAGCCATCGAGATCGTAGCCCAGGCACTGACCACGGACTCGCCTGAAGCCTTCGAAGGAAGGAGTGCGATGGATGTCGTGGGATACGCCATGTCGAAAAGGTGCGCGGATAAGGTGTTCAAGGATGCGGGCTTTGCGGAAGGGCAGGGCAGGGATCAAGTAGGTGTGGTGGAGCTGCATGACTGTTTTGCGGCGAATGAGGTTTGTGGATAACCGGGACGTTGATGTTGGAGAGAAAACTGATGGGTATGGTGTTTTTAAATTCTAGCTCATAACTTATCCGGCGTTGGGGCTCTGCCCGCTCGACGGTGCCGTCAAGCTCGTCGAGGCCGGCGATAATACTGTATGTCTTGCTTCAGCTATTCCGCTACTATAGAGACCTGTTGATGTTTCTTTGCCATTTCATCACACAGTACGGCGGCAAGTACGTCGTGAACCCAAGCGGAGGCCTTGAAGCGAAGGGTCACCCATTGGGGGCAACCGGACTCGGCATGCATTTCTACATCTCCAGTATGTCTTCCAACTATACCTTGACCACCTCTATATTAACCAGCCTTCATTCTTCTAGTGCAACTCCGTAACTGTGTGTATCCTTGCCTCTCGTCCTTGCCCTGACATGATGAACAATTCTGATGATGTGAGGCAATAGGGGCCGGTCCGATGCAAGCACCAGGCTTGTTCGACGTTTCTGACAAACGAGGAAAATATGGTCTGGTACATAACGTCGGACTTGGTGGAGCCGTCGTCGTTAGTCTCTTGAGAAGGCCAGAGTTCTTCGAGGAAGGTGGACAGGATGGGAGAGATCGGTAAGTGCTTCATTTCCTTTATTTTCTGCTCTTCGCGAGCCGTGGGTTTGCAATAAGTAACTGACGCGAAGCATCTTTCACTGGAATGATAGGGTGGGATACAATCATGCGCAGGAGTGTAGGCCGATTACGAGGAAGGATGTGGATAAGGTCAAGGCGCAGGCTTCAAGTGAGCATGTGTTGGAGTTTGCGAAGCTGTGATCTGGGCCTCCGGTCTTGATATGTATGAGTACTTCAGTCGTGGGTTCGTGTACGAATAAGTGGTATATGTTTTGCTCTTGTTCTGCAATGCTATAAATTTCTTCTCTCAGAGGGAAGCTTTCCAAGAAGACGAGTCTCACGTTAAGATTCGTAGATGTATATACAATAAAAGCACTGTCCGTCCTCCCCATACACGACACGTCGAATGCCCTAGAAGAACTTCGCCACAATCGCCAGAACTCCGAGCAGCCATGGAATGTACCACATCGCCTTCTTCACGAGACCCCATAATAACCCTAACGAAAACCATCCCGCGATCATCCCTATGGTCCAATCCCATACGAGCTTCGCCGCCGAGCTCAGTCCGTAATACCCCGCCTGGAAGACGGATAGCCTGAAGTACGATCTGCATCCTCTCTCCGCTACCCTGTACACCCCGTACCACACGATGAAGGGCCACAGCATCTGCAATGCAAGTCTCATCCATCGCCAGAATATAGTAAAACCACCGCCCTTGAGACGCATCATGGCTTGTGTATTACCGTAGTCCTTCAACATCGCGAAGTCTGGACGACCGGTGCGAGGGAAATTTAGCGGGAGGGATTTATCGTTCTTGATAGCAAGGAGCGCGCTGTATACGTCTGGAGCAGCTTTGTAGGCCACTTTTGTGGACGCTTCGCAGTGTTCGATGAGGTAGGCATTAACTTGGGAGAGTTGGATGGGTGAAAGGGGTTGGAGGCGGAGGCGGATTTTGTTCGAGTCGTCTAAGACTGAGCCTCCGGAGGGCATGAAATGAGGATATTGCGCGGTTGGAAAGTCGGAGAAGTAGGACTCGGGCCATAGATCGCCGATGGTGGGTATGTCGAGGTAACACGATAGTGAAGCACCTCGTTTTTGGAGTGAACTTGGCGGGAGGAGCATAATAAGGATGCGGGGCGACATGGGGAAGATAATGCATGCTTCGAAGTACTCTTTGGCCCACAGCGCGCCGAATGGAAAGTTCGACCATGGCGTGAAGAGACGGACACCCTCTTCGCTAAACCCAAACCCATTCTCGGAGCAGACGAAACTAAGTGGCAACGGGGCGACGTAGATCGCGAGTCGACGTTCCTGACAATCTTGGAAATAAAGCGCACGGTCGACGGGGAGTATCGCTTTGTCGTGCAACAAATCCTCGGGAGAGTCTTCCATGATGTGAAGCATATTGTGAAAGAAGGCCTCCTGCGCGTCTGCTTCTTTGTACTTTTCTAGATGTTCATCAACCTGCAGCTGTACTTGGCGCCCCAGCGATACCGAGTGTAGCTCCGTTGAGAATCGACTTCGTTTGCGATATGATGCCACGAACAAGAACTGTCGTATTGTAGCGACCTGCTCCGGAGTCAAAGATACAGCACTCTCGTTGGACGAGACGGCAGCTTCGATGGCGTCGACGATTGCGGAGGCTTTTGTCTCAAGGTTGGTCATCGCCTGGTGCTGACTATTTGCGCCATGTCCAGGGGAAACGCCTTTGAGATCGGGAAATATATTTCGGCGTCCGAAGGAGGCAAAGGCACGTTTGTGGCGACCTTCGTTCTGTTTGCGTTTAAGTTTTTCGAGAGAAGGTTCATGGAACTCCAATTGAGAGTTACTAGGTAGGATGGGTGAGCAATTCAGACGTCTATCGGAAGGTTTAAAATTAGCGAGCTCACCCTGTGGTCCATTTTTGAAGGACAAATCTCGGGATGTAAGACTGAGTGTCAACCTTCGACCCGGACATGATGGTGTACTCAGCCTCTAAGACTGTCTATTGCGTTGGTAGTACAAGACTCTTGGTTTAGATTTCTGGCAGAGTAGCAAGAGTGATAAGGCCGTAGTCACTTAGGAGAAATCGAATGCTGTGTCCAGTTGACGGTCGATTCTTCCCACTGAAGTCTATCCCGAGCTTTGCCTGGGCACAGGGGAACCTGCGTGGCTTGCAGTATACAATTCTTGAAGCGCATATAACAAGTCAATTACTAGAGCGATACTGCAAGGAATTCCATGGACACTGACCAAACCAGACAACGCACTAGGATGTTAAACGTTACGGTCTGAAGCTGGTCGATGGTGAAGTAGCAACTTGAAGTCAAACGCGTCGCGGAAGATCGCGGACCGCGACGCGAGCTTGCCGTGGGACCATCCTTCCATTTTTCGAAGCGCGTGCAAAACGCGTCGTTGGCGCGAAGTTGGTAGCATCGTGATGATCGCACGGGTCCAAGTCTCATCCCAACATCCTGCGCGGTACATTTGGCCCTACAAACTATCGTGAGCACGTTTTGAGTGTTTAACTCTCATTGTTTGCTCACTTGGGGCTGCGCCGCGACCAGTTCCTGCTCCTCAGAAAACGGAGTACTTAGCAGATGAAGGCTTATCTCAATATTTTGCCCGAGGTAAGCAGTCCGCATAATAGACCTGGGACAGATTCAAGTTTACCTATTCTACCAGGCACCGGAGTGGAGCATGTCCTACGACCCCAAGATCGGAAACTCTTATGTGCCCGAATTCATCAAGAAAAAATGGCTGACAGGGTACTTCGGTAGCATCTCCAGTGACCTTCTTCCAGAGATGTTGAAGCTCTCCTTTTCCCATAGCGCGGACCTGAAAATCTATGATCCACTTCGCGACAAGCCTGAAAGTGCGACCCCAAGACGCCGCGGAACTCGTCCAAACTTCACTTCGTTCGCCACCCGAACCCCCTTCCCCGAAATTGACTCCCGCACGGTACACCAAGACTTATCCAACATGCTACTCAGACTAGAGGCACGAGCGTCAGCCGTCATAGACAGGATCGAGACTGCTGTTCTCTTGGGCCACGCCTCTGTCAGTTTGACACAGGAAGACAATGCCACTCTGCGCCACTTCCTCTACGTTGCCTCATATCGAAAACGTTCTCCATTCGGGAGACGGCCACGGGGTGGTATGAACACAACAGGATTCTGCCAACTCGATGATTTGATGGAAGAAACTGGGACATCCGAACGGTCGTTGGTGTTCTACCGCAGTTTATATTACATCCTGACGGACTCACCGGAAGAACTCCTCTCTCAAAAACGAGTACTTGGTGTTGACCGCGGCGCCTTCTTTTATGACTGCGAAGAAAGGGAGTTAGCGATATACGTTGCGCCCGACTCGCACGGGTTTGTTCTCTCAGAGAACGGCATGGGCCTCGCCGAATGGGTTTGGCAGCTCGTGTGGCCTTGGACATTTCTCGCGTCGCCTTTGCAGGCTCTACGACCGGCGAAATGGCTTGAGCTTGCAGTCTTCTATCCCATCACCCCCCGTATCCTCGTTGTGCTCCTGCCACCAAAATCTCTTCGAGCATCCGTGTCGGCCTATCCTCAGCTTACAATGCGAGCAGCTTGGGGCCCTTCGACCTATTTTCGGACGTTCCCTATTCCTATATCACCGCCCACCACAACCGAGATTAGCAGCGGCCCTATTCAATTTCAGCTCCTGAATTTGAGCGTCGAGCAAGTTTCACAGGTCAATCGCTTTCTCATCGAGTACTGTGACCCCAAGACCAAGGTCGCCTACTCTTCATTCGAACATCTCAAAACCTCCGTCGAGGGTTTCAGGAAGGACTCGATCATGCCCATCACCTTCCCTCGGAATGGACGACCGAAATATGCGATGTTGAAAGACTGCCGATGGACACACGCGACGATACGGGTCGAGAATCATGTGGCGTTGATCTTTCGGTGGTGGTTCTATTTGTTTGGCTGGATCTATCCGATCATGGTCTACTATGGAGTCTGGAGACTTGTGTCGATATTGTGCGCGTCCTGGTTTGGGATGTCGTTGGGTCAGACTTTGTGGCGTGTCATGAGCTACGCATGGTCGATTACGGTCGGGTGGCCTCTGAGCTTTGTCGCCAGCTGGCTTGCGCCCAAGTTCTTGTGGAGTCTTACAAAGAAGGTCTTGTATTATGGCCCGTGGTGTCTAGGAGTTGTTGTTATAGGCATATTGTGGTTTGGATAGACTGATGGGAACACCTTTTGTGCACATATTGAGATAAATGGGTACATCAATAGGCGGATGGCGTGGAACCCGAGAGCTTTGATATCTCTTTTAGGCATGGTGGTCAAAGTGGAACTGACAAAAACGTGCTATGTAGTACTGTGGCCCAAGCATGGGAAAATTCAGGTTACTTGATGTTGAAAAACGATTGACTTGCATTTTCCAGCGGCTAGAAGTAAGTATGATATACCCCGGCACAATAATTTTAGTGTACAAAACCGGGTCAGAGTGTCATGAAAACAAGTTAATCAAAGCACGATATTCAAAGAACGAGTAGGACAGCAGCAGAAGTGTGAAGGGCAGGATTCATGTAGATCTAATAGCCATGCGAAAAGAAAGGAAGATGATGGTAGGAAGACTGAGAAGACGAACAACTACGACAGCATCGTGACCTGATGCCCGACGTATCGAGTATCTTCCGAAGGAGGAACTGAATTCTCGTTCGGTAGATCACTAATTGCACGCGTCAGAATGAGCTTGCAAAATGAGGATTCGAGAACTGTTGTGGAGCACGAACCTGGTTGCGATTCCAACCTTGAGATCAGGGCCGTAAATCCGGTCTTTGCACCATTCTTTGGTGCTCTCCGGATCAGGGACTTGAAGTTCAAACTTTGGTCCCACGAGCTCAGGGGCTATGGCTACCATCAGCCAGGAAACCATAGCGAGGAGCACCGGCTGTTTTCCCGTGTACGGATGTGAGAGAAATAGTGTGTCTTCTAGTCGGCAGACGAAGGTTGTCATGTCTATGGATGAGAGAAAGGCAAAGTCGTTCTCGCCATCGACCATTTGCCCCCACAGCTAGAAATAGCACACTCAATCTACGGAGGAATGTAGCCACAAAGGTTTAGGACGTACTTGGATAAGGATCCTTGCCATCTTCCCGGTCGTGTCGTTAACAGACCTAGGTGGAATGAACTTCATACCGCGTTCCGATCCAGTTCTGTCATGAACCATTTGAGCAGGCGCCAATGGATTTTTTTCGCCTAAGCCGACGACATTCTTCGTTTTCACTTCTCCAGTGATGAACGTGTCGTCAAGGTGAATAACGCAGATATCGGGAATAGGCCTGCGAGAACTAGAGTCGCCTTCAGAGTCCACCTTCGATCCAGCACCAGACGCCGCGAAAGTCGAAGGATCGTCGTGTTCGAGCTGAATAGGGTCACCTTGCTTATTGGATAGCAGCCAGCGTCGCACAACGTTGAACACAGCGAGAGCGGCTCGAACGAGTTGCCTGTTGACGGCGTCCTGTGTGTCATGCTCGGAATTTGTGACATGGGGCGCGTCGTGGAGGGTCATGTAAGGATGCACTCGAGTAACGAAGGCAACATGTGCTGGTTTAGTAAAATCGAGAACTATTTCCTTCAGGATATCCAAGATTGGCCCGAAGAGCTGTTCAACCATGTGAGGAACATACACGATGTTGTCGAGTTCATCGGCAGCCGACATTGCCGCGTCCCGTTGTGTCTGTTTACGAGTACCACCCAAGACATCAGGTTTGTATGTGTCCGGTGCAGACAGGATGATCACAAGAACAAGCTCGAGAACAGTGCGCAGCCTATGAGGACTTTTCGGGTCAAGATCCGGGCAAGAACATTCCTTCATGGGAGGCACCTTCGCCATTTTCTTCTCCCAAGGCGGCTGTGCCTGAGGTTTGGACTGATCGAAGAGATTCTTTTGCTTCACGGGAGCATACTTGACCGCATTCGGGCGAGGGCGTGTGTAACGCTGCTTGAAGTTGGGGGTAGAGGGCGGACTAGGAGATTGAACAGGCGGGTGCGATTCGGACGTGTCAGGAGGATCTTCGAGTGAGGTTTTTTTCCAATTCGGGTCTCCTCTACCGGCAATTGGAGTGTTGTCTTCGTCGAAGGACGGGTTGTCGGTCTCGGATCGAGGCATAATCGGGGGAGTTGGGGAAGGTGGATGTTTAGACCTAGTGAGAGTCGCGGAGAAAAAGGCTCATATGTTGTGTCTACAATGTTGGGTTTGGTCGGGCGTGTCAGATCGATGGTCCTCGGAATTTGCCGTCGGAGATAGAAAGAGCCACGTGCTGTAGGCTTCAACATCGCCCCCGACCAACTCGAAACTTCCCACCACCACCACCACCACCACTACCAACACCACCACCATGGCCAACAACTCAAAACTCGTTGTCCCCGAAGTCCTCGAGATCCCTTCCAGTGCGGACCCAACTAAACGTATAAGGATTGTCGAATACGACCATTACCCTTGCGATAGTCTCCATCTCGAGCAATCCAAACTGATCCATACAGCCAATCACGTCGACATTTATCGCGCTGTTGCTCGTGACCCTCCCTCCGATTGCGACGGCGATGTCGTCTACAAGGTTGCTTATGGCCCTGCTGTCGTAAGACTTCGTCACGAAGCTCAGATTTATCGCAAACTGGTCAGTGTACAAGGAGCGAGAGTACCGATTTGCTACGGCTACTTCGAGGGAGACGACATAGCTTGCCTTGTACTACAGTATTGTGGGGAGCCTCGGCCAGAAGCTTTCGACGATCTTCCACCTGAAGCAAAGTGCGTCTTATTCATCTCATTCTCAGTATTCCTCGTTATCTACTTACTAAACTTATCGTGTGAATCTAATATGTCTTGTTTAGGAAGTCAGTCATCGCTGCCTTCTGGGCTGTCCACAAGCTAGGCGTCGACCATGGTGATCCCGCCCCACGCAATATCGTATATAAACACAATAGAGGATATCTTATCGATTTCGAGCACGCCTCCGACACCCACACATGCACTGCCGAGCGCCCTCCACTGAATTCCATTGCCCAATCCTTATCCGAGTTTCCGTGCGAAGAGTTGTGGCACATGCTGACCGATCTTGGGCTATGGCGTCCAGGTATGATGTGTCCTATTTCTCTGTCATCGACCATGCTAATACTCAGGATGAAATCCTCAGCCACCATATTCTACGCTGGAGAATATTACCCGGTCAACATCATGCATCACCCCGAAGACCTCGTCAAACAAGCCCCTGCTTACTGGACTAGAGAGCAGGCAATGGCTGAAGTTCGGAAGGTCGCCAAGGAGTACTCCAAACGCTGGCTGCCCGAGACTTACGAAAGGATATATGGAAAATCCGGTTAGTGCTTCTTACTCCGGCTCTAGATATCAAATCCTCATGCAACCGTCGTTTGCTTCACTTCCACCAATAGATGCCCCCGTGGCGCCTCCGGAGGACGATATGAAAGTTGCGGAAAGGTCCGAAGAATCTCGAGAGGCTGACTCGCAATCCTCATCCGATTCCTCTGTGGGCCGGACTCGCTCGAAGAACAAACCGAAGAGCAAACCTGGCCGCAAACCCTCCAAGGCAAAGGAGGCTTCCGGCGCTACTTCTGGGGTTGGCAGTGACACACGGCGGCGTACCAGACCGAAGCCTGTCCCCGTCGTTTGGAACTACTGATCTCATCTTGGCTTCTTCTGTTCTCCGCTACTATATATCATCATTTGCCTTTCATCCCTTGTTCGGCCCTTGTCATCACGCATCCCGTCTCCGTTGTCTTGTTTATGTCCCTGATCTGCATCTGTTTCCTGTAATGTAACGCTCTCGACTACGTTTCTTCGCTCTGTGTCTTACTAATAGCAGCTATCCGATGAAGTCGTAACGCTAGAACTCAATTCTAGCTATCTGTAAAACCGTTTCAGCATCGTACACTGGCTCGCACAGAGAGCTTGCTTGCATCAATTTCCCGTGGTCTGAATCTGATATCAATCCAAGGCACAAGGCGGCGTTGTCCGACTATGCAACACCACTCATCCTGACTTAGAGGCTCTTTGACCACTGAGACCTGTTCTTGACACGCCGCAAAGGGCGAGATGAACACAGCGTATAGTATAGAGTTGAGTGCGGTTCCTTTCAAAAGTCGTAACCAGCCTAACGACTTGACAGACTATCTCCTTCCTTCGCTTTCTGTAGCTCCCGCTGCAACCCGTCTGGGCAATGTCCTTACGTCGAGAAATTGAGCGGAGTTACAAAACTGGACACTCTGGCTCAACATCCCTACCGCGTCTGCAATTTAATCGGTCGTCAGGGCGTAGGTTTTCTAGACTTCATGCATTGAAAAACAATCATATAAAAGTGCTACTGAGCTGACATGGCTGGACCGCTACTCTCCTTAAACCTCCAAGTCCCCGTGATGCTGATATCAAACTCTACACTTTGCGTACTGCCAGGTCTAGAGAGACATTGCAATATGGACAGCAGCATCCGGATAGCAATGACTAGGGTCATTGAAGTAGTCACGGTGAGGCAACGGTTGATTGATTTTGTGCCTGTGTACCAAGAGATGTTTGTATCGCAAGAACGAAGCAAATAGCGAACAGGACGTACGTGTCTTTCAAGTGCTCTTTAATTTCCTGGCTCGTCATCCAGTTTGGAGCACTGGGTCCGCAGAGGGAGATATTGCAGTGGCAGCAACCCCAGGACCGAAGCCTCAAGTTCTGAAGGATATCCTGTTCGCATTGTTGTACAATCGTAGCCTCGGAGCTGGAAAGAATCTTGAATCGAGGATGGGAGTCGTGGGGTTCCGACTCGACCTGCGATGGGGCAGTTTGCACATGCAAAAGATGGCTGACCTAACAAGAGAGATGAAGCAGGTTTCAGTTAGAGCGTCCGTACACATCAAAACCAAGCTGTACAACTAACCAGGGATCTCCAGGTCAAGGCATATCTACCACTCTTGTCCCTCTTCCTTCTCCTATGCACATTTCCCCATTCAACAGGGCACGAAAGGCAGACGAAGCGATGGTCGAGTTGATCGAGATCAGCGATAGTCGTGTGGGTCTCATCGAGCGCGAGATCGCGCAAGATCATCACGACAATCTCTCTTCCCTTTGGACTGAAGGTGGGCAGACATGTACCGGAAAATTCGCCTTCTGGATAACGTACAGAGTCCGGACATATGTGGCCTAGGGCAGTCAAGCCTAGCTGAATAGGCGTGCGCCTGTGGGAATGAGAATGATGTGGCAGCCCGAGAGAACAGGTACAAGCAAAGACAGAAGTTGCAAGGTCGAGAGGGGAGCTTGTCATAGAGATATACCTCTGCGACAACGATGCACATTTGGGTTGGTCGGAGAAGGTTGGAACTAGAGAAACAACGGCATTTAACCGCTGTGTTGACAAAGTCCAGAGTTCGGGTTGAAGACTGTCCAATACGTGCTGCACAGAGGGACGAAACTCGGGAGTTACCTCCTCATCCTGTTCGGCGTGTGATTGTAATTCAGAAAACTCCGCGATCTCACTTTGGAATGGAAGGCAGGCAAGACCCACAGGGCCAGGCAGCATGATCTTGAGCAAACCTACATATTCCTCTCGGATGACCTGGAGACGGGCCTTCTTACGCCGCGTCCTCTCCGAAATGAGTCTGGACGCCTTGCGTTCTTCAAGAATAGGGTGTATAGTGGAGAGAGTCTTCTCCCATGCTATGTGCGATGACGTTGAGTGAGTAACGCCGTTATATTGGGGGAACAAAACGGATACAAAGCGTCGCCTACCTCTTTCAGAGAACTGGGATTCGTTGTTGACCGATTTGTGTTTCAATATCTTGCGACAGTCTGCTTTCTCGTATCCCAGAGCTAGGCAGCGGTTGAGCACCCTTATGGAAAACCAACATAAGTATCAAGACAAGGACGCCAAATCTTTGTACTCACTCTGTCCGCCGTATCTCCTTCTTACCCTCACGTATTCGAGATCTTTCATCGGTATTCGTTTGAACCCACGTATACCAAGCGGCAGCAGCAGCCTCCATTCTTTGCATCAAGGCCTCCTTGTTCCTTTTGAAAACCTCCAAAGCCGCTTCTAGGTCAGTCGGCTCGACAGACCGATATAAGCGCTGCACTTCGCCCTCGAGGGCAGCGACATCGTCGTCCCACCATGCCCTTCGCAAACCACGAGATCCCCGAAAATATCCTATGAAAGTGATACGGCCCGGGATTAGGAAAGATACAGCATATAAACTTGGCGCCACAGCACTTACTTAGAACATTGGGGATACAATTCAGTAAGTCATCAGGGACGCTGGGCACGAATTGGCGGAATAGACTCTCGGTGAGAAGACTGCGCGGCGGAGGTCAGAAAATTTCACAGTAGCATGATACGGACAACATACTGTTTCTTCTGGCAGTCTGGACATACTCTCCGACGGAGGCGGAAGTCGACCTTCCTCACATGTTTCTCGCCACATGACTATCAACAAAGAAAAGGTTTGGTAAGAGAGACGTCAAGGAAGAGGAACAGAAGAAAGAATCGTACATGACAGGTTACGCCACCGAATACGAGATTAGCCCAACTTGGAGGACAAACGTCTTCAGGACAGGGAGGCAAACCGGGTACGTTGTTGAAAGAAGTCTTCCAGACAGACATAGAGCTCTTTACTAATAAGACTTCACGGAACGCCTTGGATACGCGCGAGACATTGACGAGGTCTCCAGGTGTGAGATGAGAGAAGATCTAAATAATACAAGCGAGGTTGGTGCTATGAACAAAAAAATGTCAATGTCGACGCTCACGTCATAGAGGATGTCCAGCGCCATGTTCGGCAAAAAACTGAGCTTTCCCGCTAATCTCCTCTTTCCTCTGCCGGCCCCCAACGCGTCCTTCTCAACAGAGCTTTTGCGAAATCGTTTTATGACTGCCGATCATATAATCCATTGCGTGCGACGGTGAGCACCAATAAGTTATAATCGGGGTAGCTCAAACTTACCACTTTCCCTGCCATGTTGGATTTCAGCTTGATCTTCGCGACGCTTGTTGCTCCCTGTTGCTACCTCGTCGCTGGTGTCCCCGAGCGTTGGGTTCGAAGGTACGATGAGTTCACCGGCATAATCATGCGTTTCGACAGACATCGCGAAGAGAAGAGGCGGACAGTGCAGGTGGGTGTTGTAACAGGGATGGATGTATCCAGAAGAGGAGACTTGGGCATTTTGGAGCAAGCCTAAACGACCTATATAAGCTTCAAGAAACAAAAGAGCGGAGATGGAACAAAAGAACAAGGACTTTCCGAAACCGGGTGATTGCGTCTGTATGCAGCAAGAAACGGTCAGTTCGGTGAAGACCGTAATAAGGAAGGAAGGAACACGGCACAATAGACAGTGGCGTCGCAGGGTGGCGCGCAACTTTTTTTGTATCCTCTATCGGATCCAAAGACCCTGGCGTCAGGCCTGAGGTGTCCAAATTGACGATGAAGAAGGCCTTGAGGCCTTAAACCCAAGGGAATCGTATTGTGATCTAATGCAGTAAGTATATCGCGGTGGCGCACATATCGCTCAGCATCAAAAAAAGGACGGCGTCCTGTGGCGTCGAGCCATAAACAGCGGGGGCACGTCAAGAACGAAGACGAGTCAAGGGCATAAAAAGAGCTGGGAAAGATGAGCATGTGAATGGATGATGGATGGATGTCGATGAATAAAGGCGGTGGTGATGATGTATCGCGTGGGATAGACAGGAGAATATCGTAAGGGAGCAAGTAGAGTACACATCCAAAAGCACAGACACATAACAGCGAGCATAACAGATTGGGCAGACAGATAAAACGGAGGGGATGACGAATATGGAGTGTAATGTGTAAAATAAGCCCAAGGGGAAGAGACAGCGCGTAGGAGCGCTGTATTGTCA
Source organism: Stereum hirsutum FP-91666 SS1 (assembly GCF_000264905.1). NCBI lineage: Eukaryota > Fungi > Basidiomycota > Agaricomycetes > Russulales > Stereaceae > Stereum > Stereum hirsutum. The sequence goes on from NW_006763131.1 coordinate 780,245, forward strand.
AGAAATGAAGCAGGAAGGGTGAATACGGGTCGCATACCCTCAAAAACTAGAGCAGCAGGCCGATCTCAACCTCTGCCCGCGAGTGGAGACTCCGGCATGACGGGCAGGCGGCGCGGAAGATTTCCTGGTCTGGGAACAGAATGATCCACGGGAGTGTCATCTTCGAACCAGGTGGGCTGTCCTCTCAGAGGACTCGAGTTGAGCGGCACAACACTATGGCCACCATCCTCGCGATGATAGACATGTTGCGGGTAAGCAGAAAGGCGTTGATTGTACGGAGCAAACACATTCGAGGGGTTACCGGTTCTGCGTGGGAAGGAAGCGTATTTGCTAAACGTTGAAGCTGGAGCGGCTGCAGGCGTTTGGAAAAGTGTTGTCCGTGGTGGGCCAGTCCACGAGTTTGACGACGATTTAGGCGTGAAAGAAGGAGGGAAGCGTAAGCCACGAGAGGGAGTGGAAGTTGGGTCTAGAGGAGAGAAATCGTGGTGGAATTGGCCTGGCGTCGGTGTTGTATAGATTTGAACGTGATGAGCAGAGTTTCTCGGCGTCGCAGGGGGGCCGTGCCTAGAAGCGGAGCTCGTTGTCCAACTCGACCTACTAGGGAACTCCAGCGCGTTCCTTCCACTGATATCACTTCCCCTTGTAGGCGTAGTAGGCATGGCTGGTAGCTTCCTGGGACTCCATTCCGCAAAACCGGGAGACTCCTGTAATGGCGATGAATGAAACAGGAGGGAGTCAGTCGCGTGCTGGCGGTGCGGTGTGAGTTCCTCGTCCGTTGGTGCGAAGGTCGGCTCCGACGATGGTAATCTATCGTAGAGATCACTCGAGCGATGGAGGACACAGCGCCTGCAGTACCAAGGGTCTTTCTCGTCCCCAAGGTCGTGGACGTCCCGTACGCCGATGCACTCCAAGTGGTACCAAACCTTGCAGTCGTCGCACTGGACCATCTCCCGGCCGTCATCCCTTCCACGACAGAAACAGATCCTATCCTCGTCATCATCGCTGTCGTTGAGCCCGAACTCCATTCCAAGCTGACGCCCGTAGAATAGAGCCCGGACGGTCTTCTTCGAGAGGAATGCAGCACGAGCATCAGCCGGGTCGAATGGGATAACACCATTAGCAGAGGAAGGAGCCTCTTCGTCGCTCTCTTCGCCGTCACTCGGAGTCTCGAGAAATCTTTCGATTAATCTCATCTTCTCCCGCTCTTCCCGCTCCTCTCTCTCCTTCCGCTCTGCTAGTCTCAGACTCCACGGAAACTCGCTGTCTGGCCAATTAGGAGCACCGTTTCTCTGAGCCGCAGGATCCTCAACAGGGGTCTTCCATTCCTCTTTCGCCTTTCCCTTGCCGGCCCCTTTCGCTCCAGCTTTGACGGGCGTAGCAGAAGAAGTGGCGGCCATAGCTGCAGGTCCTCCCTTGCGCTTCCTGTTCTTCCCGACGGCCTTCTTCTTTGATCCAGCCGACTGAGCATCAGCTTGAGGCATATTCCCCTCCAGGATGTCTGAAGTCTCTTCCAGGCTGACATCCATGAGTACTCTTCCTCTGCCCTCCATTTCAACCGGAACCAACCTGCTCCTCCTCCTGTCGATTTCGTTCACGCCGTCCTCGCTGCCCATATCCTTCTTGAACGCCTCCAGCCTCCTCCTCTTCCTCATTTCCCTCTCATCCATCAGAGGCTCTTTCCTTTCGGGTTTAACGCCGCCACGAGGACCACCGATTGCACTCGTAAAACTACCGCCTGGAGTTGCTGATGTCTCGGCGAGCGAAACCTCAACGGGTTTAGACGACCCTGCCGGTCCAGGCGTGATCATGCTCGCCCACTCCAATGCCACTGAGTATCCACCACCGCCAGCGTTTGAAGCTAGCTTATTACCGTTCGGCGGGGTCTTGGGTCTCTGAGCGTCGCCAGGACCAATCGTACTCCCGTACCCGCCATACCCCCCAGCCATTAACCTCTCCTCGAAGCTCTCCTCACTCGTCTCCTGAATTCCCCACAGCTCCAGCCTACGGCCCCGCATGGGCGTCTCCGTGATGCCCATGCCGAGGGGAACGCTTGAGGTGTGGCGGGCGGACGAAGGTGTGGTCGGTGGTTCACGGATGAGAGGAATCCGTTTTCGAGAGTTACGGCGGAGGTAGTCTGGGCGTCGGGCTTCAGCGTCCTTGATTGCTTCTACTAGAGACTGCTGTTGCGCCGCTCGTATACGATCAATTTCTCCTCCTGCTGCAAGAGGTGGGTGATCTGCGGCGTCTATCGAGGATGAGCTGGCGGTTTGCGTTGGAAGAGAAGAGGGAGGCGGTGGAGGAGGAGAGGGCGTGCGTGGTTCGTCCATGTCCATATCTACAGATGCAGGTCTGGGTTCGAAGGGCGATGACAGGCGGGAGGTGATATGAGATATGGCGGATGTCGGGGAAGCGATGCTGTGGGATTCGGACCGGTGGTGGGGGGAGGGAAGGAATCCGTCATCTTCAGCATCGTCGACTTGCATGACGGCGGGGGAGTCTGTTTGCAGCCTAAGCCATAAATAAAAATGCGTGAGTGGAGACAAAAAAAGATGGCCCTCTGATAGGTGCCTTACGATGGATAGCGGGTGTACGCTCTCGGGGGTGTCCTAGGTGGCGAAGATGTTCTGTAGCCAGAGTCAGAAATGATGATTCAGTGTGAACGGGTGATGAAGACTGACCTATGCCCGGAATACTCCGGTCCACTTTTTTGACCTGGCATCGGGCTGCAACATGGAACGATGAGAGACGTGTCTGATGTAGAGCGTGGCCGTCTTACCTCGTATCGGGGGTGACTGTCTGGGCAATAGTTCTGGCTGGTGTCGCAATGAGATCCATATCCACATCCCCATCATCATCTGACATTGCGTCGATGTCGGGGCCGACAAGTTGACGGCTGTAGTTTGCTCCAGCGTGGCTACAGGGAAAGACGAGCGTTAGGCGAAAGGGGCCATCTTTGATGTTTTCAAATATGGAGGGAAAGGCGTACAATTGCGAGTGTGCAATCGGTGACTCGGATGTTCTTGGAGCAAATTGTCCCAGGCTATTCGGACTGTAGAAGGACCAACGATAATCTCGTTAGTAGGGCGCTCTGAGGGATAGGGTTGCAAGCAAAAGACGACGATAGCGAAATTGATGGAAAGGCGAGTGTGATAGACTCGAATAAGAACACTGGGGGCACACAATCGCTTAAATGTGTTTCACGTTGCCTCTCGAGGTATTGTAGATACAGAATAGAGTTAGAGGGAGCAAGAAAAAACAAGGGTCCGCACCTTTGAGGAGTCGGCAGATGTCCTGACTGGGCCCTGCTGGCAAATGGTGACTTCAAATGGCTCTGCATTCGCACTTGAGAGCTGGAGCATTCCAGAGCGCAGATTGCATGGATAGTAAATGATGAGTAAGAACCTCCATGGCTCAGGAAGTGGGCTCACTCGGTGATGGTTTCGCCAACAATCAGTCTCTCTCGTCCACTCTGAGCCTCTGCTAAGACACTTCTATCGGTCGAGCTTCCGTCGACGGACGAAGAGTGATAGTTTTGAGATTTTTGTATATCTTTGGAAGGCTCTGAAGCCGGTTGTCGTTGCCGGAAGATTGGGGAGGGCTGTGTCGAAAACGGAGTTGGGGTCGTAAGCGATGTTCGTGAGAGGTCCTTGGACATACGGCGCGTAAGTTGTCGCTAGTTTTCGGGAAATCAAATTTGAAAGAGTATAAAGATTGATAAAACAAAGAAGAGACTAAAAGGAGCAAACGAGAACGAAAAAGGGAGGAGGATGAGGAGATGGAGGCAAAGGTCAAGAGCAACTCGAACCAGCGGCGAAGTGCACCGTGGCTTAGTCATCATCCCAATAGGGGATACAGAGGTCCACGGACCCTGAGACTAATTTACGATGGACCTTGTCCTTCGCCCTCAGTTTGAACTCGTCCCAAGATGCACGACCGTTTGTCTCCATCTGGGCGCGGCGACTTTTGGGAGAAACCTGGAGGATTTGTGGTGTTTTCTCTGTTCGCAGTATCGATTCCAACATGGCTGTCCGTCGCCTTCCTTCCGAGCTCATTTACCACATTATAACTCTGTTTGTTTCTGACTATCTCTGTGATGTCGTACTGGTTCCTCGAACGGAGGTCGTTCCTGTACCAATGCATCCTCTTCTACATACCTCCCGAAATTTCCGGAATCTTACCATAGACATTCTGTCCTATGTCTTCGATAAAGGTCTTTTCGACAGAGACGAGATGTGAGTGGCACGCTCGGGCATGTTCTCACTTTGTCAAAGGCTGAACGATATCATGCACACAGGACTGTCCACAATTATATCCCCTTTCTTACAGAAATCCAATCGAATATCCAAAGAGCACATACCGCTCACCTCCACACCTCCATGAACTTCGATATGCCAATTCTCCGCCGATTCGAGAAACGTGGTCCTCGAAGTATAATCAAGACACTTTCCGCCTGTTACTGCCTACACATACTCTGCAACCGTCTCCTCGAGTGCAGCATAAACTTCGAGCACATACAGTTTGACGCACTTGCGGTGACGAGCCTCCCGGATTTCAAGGAGCCACCGGAACCTATCATGAACTGTTTAGTGGGGCCTGTCTACCTCGAAATTTTAAAGGAAGAACTCCGTCTGTGTCGGTGTGAGTAACCTTCTATTTTATCTCATGCCACCATCCTAGCCATACTTACATCCGGAGTGTAGTGTGGCCTATTCGATTAGTCGCGGTCTCAGTTAATGACATTATTCAGCACATACGCGACGACTCATACGGTGCGAACCTATCCCCCAACGAAGTGGTGAGTACCTTTGTTCGTTTTGGCCATGATATCCGGGGGTTGCACGTTACCTCCGAAAAATGCGTTTTCTGATATCCTTGTCCAATGTGACGAATAGGAATGGATAGATGCCACCCAGGAATACCTAGTCAATACTTGTCAAGACACTCGCTCCACCGCTGAGGCCCTCCACATCCAAATCTTCCTCCGCACGCGCGCTGAAACCGGTGCCACATCTCCTCCCATGGATATCATGGGAATTTTCACCATGGATCAGCTCCGGAAGATGGGTTTTCACGACGTGATGAGAACGATGAGGAACTTACAGATAGAGCATGATTCGGATTCGACTCGGACAGTAAGGAGTAAGCGGTTGAAGACGTTTTGCGAGGTCGTGCAGAAGGAAGTGTGGCATTGTTTGATTGGGATGGAGAAGTTTATGTTTGATACGGACAGAGGGCATCATGATGGGAGAATCGAGTAGCGACATCTGAAAAGAGCGGCATATCATCGAAGGTGTGTGGCGCTCCGCCGTGTGGCACTTGTGAGTTGATCTCAGCCGGTTCGTTTCGGTTTCTTCTTTATGGCGATCCTCGACAGATTCCGAGAAATTCCTCGCAAGCTAGTTGAGACTAAGTATTGCGCATCTGCTCGGAAGTCTAGCAGCAAATCCGCTTCAACAATGGAGAAGGAGGCCAGCCGCTTGCTCACCGTTGTCACCTTCCTTTGGGCGTCAAGTTAGTTGCACAAGCCCGTGCTGACTAGTATAAGTATCCTGACTACAGTATGTGATAATCTAAATGCGGAAATCATGGGACAATCCTACATCACGGTTGGCGCTCTCCTTCTCGTTTGGCTAGGCAGTTGCTTTGAACGGCGTTCCCCTCACTCGCCACACAATCAGCGAATAGGTAAGCCCCGCGCCCCAAACTTACATGGTGCGTTAAAGACGCAGACTGCCGTTCTCTGCTCTCACAATCCTAGTCTGATCCGAACCCCCAGCTTATGGTTACTGGCCTTTGACTTCCTCATAGCCAAAGTTCTACAGCAATGGAAGTCGTCCAGTCTATTAGGAAGGACCTTGGGCTTGATTCTCCGAATCCAACAGAGCTCGAAAGAATGCTTGGTCGCGCTCTCGAGCAGTAAGCACCCTCATACTCTCTTAACAACACAGTCGTGAGCTCATGCACAACGTGTAGCTTGGCCGATCAACTCTACCGAACCGACACGCACTTCGTCCTCGAATTTGTCCAAAATGCTGAGGACAACGCTTATCTTTCAGACGTGACACCCACTCTCTCCCTTCGCATTGAGGACTACACCATGACGATCAGTTGCAACGAACGCGGCTTTGATGAGAGCAATGTACGGGCCCTCTGCAATATAGGCACTAGCACGAAGAAACATCTGCAGGGCTTCATTGGTACGTTTTCACTCCTGGTTCTAGTGCGGAAGGACCATTGCTGAGCTACCACTTGCGCAGGTGAGAAAGGAATCGGTATGTACGGCGCTAATAAATTCCCGTGTTTCTGCTGACGTTGTTGACAGGGTTCAAGTCGGTCTTCAAGGTCGCAAATGTTGTTCGTGTAACGTCAGGAGACTTTCGCTTTAAATTCGACAGAGACCAAAGGCTTGGTATGATTGCCCCAATATGGGAAGACGATATCCTGCCTGTTTACCCCGGCTGGACCGAGTTTCACCTGGAATTGACGAGTCTACCAGGACAGACGTCAATAACCCCTGGGACGGCATTGAGCTCCAAACTGGAACAGATCAGAGCCTCGCTCTTACTCTTCCTCAAAAAGTTACGATGTATCGAAGTCTCCTTTGCGCTAAACGACCCAGAAGATCCGCGTATTATCACACTTTTCCGTCATGATGTTGGTCCTGACATCGTCAAGCTCACTCATTGCGAACACGATCGCCCAATACGGAGCGATTTCTACCTAATGATCAGTTTTTCCGCCGACATGTCAGCTATAGAAGAGCCGAAGCGGCAGGGTGTGAATGACAGCGAAATTGTCCTCGCCTTTCCTGTCACCGAGGACATTCAGCCCGTCTTTTCTCCTCAGGATGTTCACGTCTTCCTACCCCTAAGACCGGTTGGCTTCAATGTATGTAGGCCCTGACACACTCACTCTAGTAATATTTTGCGACTGATATGTTATTGTCATATAGTTCGTTATTCAAGCCGACTTCTTGACCTCCTCAAGCAGAGAAGATATCCTTGCAGACAGTTATTGGAACAAGACCCTTCTGTATGGCGTTGTCGATGCTTTCATACAGGCAATAGACCGTTTTCAATATGAACTCGAGTTGCGCGATACCTGGTTCGGCTACCTACCAAATATCGTATACGACCCCTTCTTCAGTGAAGTCCAGTATCACCTGTTCTACGCCCTTTGGGGCCTCCCTATCATCCGCGATGCCGATGGAGTATACCGCAGACCTCAAGAAATCATTATTACGCCTCCCAGGTTCCGGGACAAGAACGAAAACGAACTCCCTCTTATCCCCAGCCACCATCTTCCACCACGATACCACTTCATATCACCGGATTACGATCTTTCCAAACCAAGTTTGGAGCTCTCGTTCAAGCAACTTTTGGTGCAGGAAATGGACGACGATATCTTCCTTGAATGCCTCGGGATTATGAGTACAAGAGGCGCCTTTCCTAATCAGTCAGAAGAATGGCACGAGGCGGTATGCGACTTGCTGTACCGCATTCCGAGGACTCGCGGAATGTATTTCCACCCCTTGATCTTGAACTTGAACATCCTTCCTCTGGCGAATGAGGCTTGGGTCCGCGCTACCACAGCACCGGAGCTGGTATTCGACCTCGAGTTCAGCGGCGTTCCAGATGATATCAACCTTCGCCGTATCTCGCGCCAGGTGCAACCGTCCTCCTCTCGATATCAGCTTTTCTCTGCGCTAGGAGTCAAGCCCGCGGATCCGCAACTCATTGCACGAAAGATCCTTCAGGGTAGCACCAGCAATCGACCCCAACTCCTTGTCCAGCGAGCTCGATTTTTCTTTGACTATCGCGATCCTTCTTACTCGCTCCCGAAGCCTTCCGGCTTAAGCGTTATATCCGACTACTCCTTGCGTCTATATCAAGGCCAAAATATATATCTAGATTTACCCCAGGACGGAGGAAGACTTCGCGAGTTTTTGCCCGCGGCCACTCCATTCCTACACTCACTGTATCTTCAGCAGTACGAAGGCGACGAACAGCAGAGGTGGTTCACCTGGCTACAGGATGCGCTTGCGGTCAATACTGCCCCGCGCCTCGTTTCTGGTTCGCTCCCAGACGACTTCCTCCACTCTATTCAGAACACCCCCGCGGACAGATTTCTGTTGGGGCTACAGTACTTCTGGCCACGATTCAAGGACCATATTTCCGACAATGGTCTTCGCCAAATATCACAGGCCATCCTCACACTCGGAGACAAGTCGACTCACCGCCTTGATATGACCTTTGTTAGACGCACAGTATTCTCCCGCCTTCCCACCCCGGTAAAATTCACCCTCCCCTTCCTTCCGATCGCCGATCCCGACTCCGAAGGTTGGGACTTCCTTCGCTTGTTCGGCGTAGTCCTCGAAGTGAACACGAATTATTTCCTCAAACTCCTCATGTGGTACCAGAAAGCGGATTGTCGTGACCAGCACGCTGTATCCACTATATATCAGCAGCTATCTTCGCGTTTTGACGAGAACCCTGAACTGATACGGTAGGTTTGTTGATTTTATCTTCATGATCTGTCACTCACTTCATTATGCGCGTCTTGACCAGCGATACTTTCAAGGAATATCCTCTGATATTGGAGCCTGGTGAAGGGGTATTAGGAAAGCACTGGTTCACACGTATGGAAGCGTACTGGGATGGGCCTCCGACCATGGTGACCAAATTCGCTGTTCGCCGTGCCTACGATTCATCGTTCCGGGAATTCTTCTTCGGCAAGCTCGAAGTGCGCAATGCGCCTTACACCACTCTCCTAGACGAATTGAAGGCGCTCGTACAGCAGTGGAGGGGCCGTGTCCTCACGAGCGAAGTCCACGAGAGAGTATCCGACATGCTCGCGGACCTATGGGACCTTATTTACGATGAACGTGTAGACGTTGAAGACATACGGCGCTTGGCGGGTGACACAATTTTCCCTGTCAAATCCAGGCGGAACGATGTCCTCTTGATGTCTCTGAAAGATTTCTACGTTCCTGACAGGGACGAGCGGCTTGCCAGACTCTTCGCTGGTCGCATTCCACTTCTCTGTGTCGGTACGAGCCGCCGCGCGACAGTGTTCCCAAAGCTGTTCAACTCACCGGCATTGAAACCTCATGTTCAATACTTGGAGTCCGCCGTGATACATCAACATGAACACCATGGCACGCGACGGTACGACCCTGTGTTGACCGCGAGATATGTTCGAAGACTCGAGTTTATTGAGAGGTGTGACATCATTTACGCAATTATGTAGATTCTCCCACTAATCCTCGCGCATAGGTTGTTATATCACCGTTCTACGAAGCCATCCGCGAAGCAAATCAGCTCGCTTGAGAAAATACAGAACATGACGATCCATAGAGTGGACAAGATCATCTCAAAGCTCACTATTGAAGACGTGACAATAACCACAAGGGATGCGGTATCCGTCATGGACGACTCGTCCCAAATTGACATCCTTGTCAGCAACGAGAACCTCCCAAATACACCTGGCAGCGAAGAAGACGTGCACATGAAGATTTGCGGTCGTCTTAGTAGCCTCCTCGAAATAGAGGTGGGACGTTTGTTCCAGGCCGTAATAACTCCGGAAGCTGGCACCCTTTTTATGTTGTACAATTTTGAGGGCATTGCTGAACTTGATCACGCTAGCTTGTTCCAAAAACGAGGATGGCTTGACGACTCCTTGGAAGGCGACAACAACGAAGTATTGTCTGCACCACTACAACCCCGTCCCGCAGCATCTCCTGCCACACCACCTCCTGCCACACCATCTCCTTCCACGCCATCTCCTTCCACGCCATCTCCTTCCACGCCACCTCCTGTCACGCCTCATCCCACCTCACAGGAGTCCGAGCCCAAGCCGACAGGTCGATCAGTAGTGGACAACAGGACACAACCAACAAGAAAATCCCCGGATCAATCAGGCAACCTGCGAGAGCAGGTCGCGCGAAGGGCGCCTGAGTTCAAACCGACAGGATTCTCAGCAATGGCAGAGAACGAGCCACAACCAATAAGAAATGCCCACGATCAAACAGGCATGCTTCGAGAGCAGGTCGCGCGAACAGCGGGAAGTCTTACGACCTTCAGCTTTGGCATGGACGACTCTGCCATGCGCCAAACCCCAGTTGTTTTCCATCCTCAGTCCGTTCAGGATCTCCTTCGCCAGGCACCATCTCTCAATATGGACCTTGTCTCTGACATCTCGCCGCGACTGTCAAATGGACCCGACTCTACCATCTTGGACCGTGTACAACGGTTTAATGCCATCCTAGGCGAGCGCTTTGTACGCAGCTTGCTCCACCTGCTCGTTCCTGAATATAAGCTCAGTGCTCCTTTATACAGGTCTACTCAATGCTGTCAGATATGTTACGTGATAGCTTTGGCCCCGAGAATTGGACTAGTGAGGCTCGAGGTGTTGTGGGCGGCTTTTCCCCATTCGAGGGAGACAGCCTCGGCGACTTCACGTACCACGACTTTGATGGAACCCTGACGAAGATTTGGTGTCATTCGGAAGCATGGGTTGGAAGTGGACGACCAACATATCACATAGAAGTCAAATCAACTGCAGGCACTGCTCAAGAGCCCTTCCAAATGAGCAGGCATCAACTTGACATTGTAAGTTCAGCAATTAGTCTAAGATATGACCCCTTCGCTCAAAGCTTCCTCAGGCATCCAACCTTGCAGCGCGCGAGGGTACCCGTGAGGTGCCGACAGATGTGTACGTTCTCATTCGTGTGTGGGGTGTACGCAACCCGACATCGATGTCTTATGCTGTCTATGTGGACCCTTTCAAAAGAATTTGGGACGGAGGGCTGAAGCTTGTATCCGATAGTGTCGATCTCATGACTAGCGGTTTATACTCTTGATCTCCTGTTGTTTCGTTGTACTTTCTTAATATACTTTTTAAACAGAGTGTCTTCGCACTTATCTCTCACAAAAAGGCCAAGATGAAAGACAGGGTCCGGGGCATGCAATAGGTATAAGTATGGCCAAGAGAGGGGAAGAGAATCGACAACGGCCAGGGAAGTTGAATGTGGGTAGGTATAGTACATGAAAGTGCAGGATTATAGCAATAAGTATGAGAGGGTAATGATTGGAGGACGTGGCGAATGGGGTCAGAACGACGAGTAGTCGACCGTCCGAGACAGTCCGCAAGCCAAAATGTCCGTTTGGACAAGAAAATAGAGTCCAAAGACAACAAGCGAGGTATGGAGGATGGTAGCGGAACACCGAGAAATGCAGGAGAACCATTGTTCCTATGTAGCAAACGCAAGAAGAGGAACGAAGAGGAAGACACACGCTCCCGAAAGATCTGCCTTTCAGAGAGGAAAGCAGCGGTCGGGATCGTCACGGCCAAAATATAAAAATAAAGACTGGACAGATTCTACCGTACACCATTCCACATGAACAGGGGTACATTTAACTTGTCATTTGAAACCATACTTCCTGTGGGAGAGGATAACGGCCCCGAGGCTTGGGAAAGAAGTCACGGTGCATCTGAGGGTCGGGGATTGCGTGCCTAAAGACAGACCAGGAATCCATCAATTTCTGCACACAAAGTGCGGCGTGACCCTAAAAAAGAAGTCAGAACGTACACTGCCTGTATATGTGCAATCATAGCACCTCGGTGCGGATATGCTTCACTGCTCTGCGGTCCCCCGAGCCCTCCAAATGAGTTCGGTGGAAGAGTAGCTTCACGGTAGTGAAGGTCACAATGGTAGCACCCGAACCGCAAGAAGCATTCAAGGAATCTAGACAAGGGGCCGTTTTGCTCGCGAGACTTGATGGAGCTTGCCTCAGCGTCAGTGAGCACGTAGAAGGAGGAACTGATGTGGGAATCTGGCGTATTGGAGTTGGTTTGAAGAATATGGTCGAGCTATATAGCCGTTTTGGACAGAAAAAATGTGAATAAGTTCAAGGATCGCTAAGCAGTGACGACGATGCACTCACCAAACTCCACCAAGTCATAGCGTCTCTCCCGAGCGGGCCATTTCCCCCCCACTCTTCGCCTTCATGCTCGATAGGACAGTCCATACAAACAAAACGGTTATCGAGCCGTTCCATGTCGATGGAAGTGGTAGATTTCTCATCCAAGCCCAAGCGGTTTAGGATAGCGACGACTACATATTTTCCTTTCTCGCTGAAACGTGGCAGGATCATATCGAAGGGAAGTTCATTTGTCGTGCTATCCGAGTCAATTTTGCAGGATTTGCAGGTATGTCCAAAGACGTGGAGACCGTGGAGCGGGGAAGCCGAAGAAGAAGGTGATTCAGGAGCGCCACAAACGAATATCGATGTGGCAAGCTGGAACTGTCCAAGGGAACCAGACCCAGCTGAAGGAGCGGGATGCCTGGCGGGTTCAGAGGTGTTTTGCAGTAGGGCGAAAATTGACTCCTTTCGGTGACAGGCCATAACAGATAATTTGGGTGTAAGGGACGTGGAGACGGTTTTGATCTGGGCTATTCGTTCTTCTATGTCCTCCGTGTCGTCGACAACCAGGGCATGTATCTCGGGCAGAGAGCGGAAGTCTTCCTCGCCGAGGAGACAGGAGAGCTCGAGGGCAGAAGGTGACAGAGACCGGAGGATATCGTAGTACGCCACATAAACCGCTCTGAGTCGAATTTCTTCCCGCCGTTTACGTTCACGATGAAGCCTAGCGAGATTAGCAGCCTCAATGAGGGGGACTATCTGTGGCAGAATAGTTCCCCATCCTGCACAGAAATTCAGAAAGATGTTGGGAGAGCGAGAGAAATAGTCAGGTATCCCACCTTTCTCTGTTAACTTGGCCTCAGTGTTGACGGAATGGTGCCTTAATGCGCCCCGGCAGTCGGTCTCTTCGTATCCCAGTTCAATGCAACGTCTGAGAACTCTAAAACAGAAAGGACTCCACATCAACGAGAGGTCAAGTTTAAGAGACGATCATAAACGTACTCAGCTCTGCGGACTGCTTTCTTGGCTTCGCGCTTATCTGCCTTCTCCGCTGCGTTTCGCGATATCCAGTCCGACCAGGACAGCGCCATGTCTTTTCTAGCTTGGAGCTCTGAGAGTTTGGCCTGTTTGAACTCTGCGAGGGCGGCTTGTCGATCGCCTTGCTTGGTAGTCTTCTGCATGGCATGAAAATCTGCCTCAAAGGCTAGAATATCTTCGTTCCACCATATATGGCGAGAATAGTGCTTCATAACCTCTACAGCAAAAGTACACCCGAAAGGAATGGACAGAAACATTAGAGATGATCGCCGTATGGATAGTTGTATGGGCGGGTAATAGTACGCACCAAGTGTGTGTGGTATACAGAAATACAAGGTCTGTGGTATGTCCGGAGCTAGGGTAAAGATTGCAATAGGGGAGTCGCAAATACTACATCCAAAATGGTAAGGAAGAGGAAAATAGAAAAAGGCGGGCTAGCGAACAGTGTTCCTACGTACTATTGTTTCAAGCAGCCAGTACACACTCGCCGTCGTAGTAGAAAATCGATTTTCATAACGCGTTTGTTGCCACAGCACTAGAAACCAATTTTGGGTTCAGTATTTCCAGAGTATCGCGTATCAACTGCGGACATACATGACAGTAGACGCCGCCCCAGACGAGATTGGCCCACACGGGAAGCGGAACATCGTTAGGACAAGCGGGAAAATCAGGGATGTTACCAAACGATGCCTTCCAAGCAAATAGCGAGCTACGAGACAGGAGAACATTCCGGAAAGACTTTGAGACGCGAGATAGGCTGATTAAATCTATAGGCAGCAGATGGCCCAGCACCTGGATCAAATTGAAGTCAATACATGCGTGTATAACCAACGGTTACTACACACCTCATAGAGAATATCCAAAGATATATCGAGTAGGGCACTCAGACGGCCAACGACCTTCCGTCCGCCAGCGTTACCGGTTCGTTTTGAGTTCCTGCTCGCACCCTTGTCAGTAGACTTCTTGGCTCGTTTCTTGGGGCGAGTCTTGGTGTCTTGAGCTGAGTTCCACCCGGTCCGAATGTGTATCAGTCGACATTGAAAGAAAGAATACAGAACACCCATTGGTCTTACCAGATTCGTCTTCTGGTATACTGGGCGACCCAGGATGGTCCTGCGTGTTGTCTGAGCTCACGCCGGCTACTACAGAATGGCTCTCAGGAATGGCAGTTGTCGTGGCATTCGAGGAGCTAGTTACGATCTGAGTGCTCTGTGCACTCATAGCACAAGGATTGCACGTAGGATGAAAGATGTGGCCCGAATGCCTGCTATAGATTTTGAAGGTTGCAAGGCGGTCGAAAGGAATGGCTTATGGATCCAGAGATGGTTCAACACGGCGGTGAAAGGATTCTGGCGGCGCCCGGAGATATCCGCTACGTCACGGTCAAGCCACGAACTTTCCACATCAATTGCACATCGTCTTTCTGCTGTCATTCGCATCTCCTGCGTACGTTCTTCTGAGATTTTTGGCTCGAATATCATGAATTCCACTCGATAGCATTCCTTCAGACCATTGAGCGCCAATTCCTGCCAGCAGCATCGTCACCCAGGCCCTTGCTAACTAACTGCTAACACAACAGGGTCGAAGGCGTGCCATGGCGCCCGCCGAGTGGCACTTGTGAACCCAGCCGGTTCTTTCCGTTCTTCCTTATGACGAACATCAACTTGGTGTGAATAGATGTTATCTGCTGCCTGAATTTTAAGGGAACTAGCCAATCAGACACTTGGCTTTCAGTGGGGCTCCACTCAGAATTCAGAGAGCAGATAACTTCTAATGTCTCGCGATTCCAACTACGGTATGTGACACCGCAAAGGCGGAGACCATGGGGCAATTTTACCTCACGCATAACATGCTACTTCTCATCTGGCTAGGCAATTTCTCTGAAAGGTGTTCCCAGGACTCGCCACACAATTAGCAAATGGGTAATGGTGCATTATAAACATCTCCCATTTTCTTCTCTGCTGATGTTGGCCTAATCCTGACCACCATCTCATTGGTGTTCCCTTTGCTTCCGCACGACCAATTCGCACCCATGGAGGTCATACGATCTATCAGACAAGACCTCGGACTTGATGCTCCGAATCCAACAGAGGTCGAAAGAATGCTTGGTCGCGCTCTAGAGCAGTGAGTGCCCCATGTTCTCGGAGGTACACGACTGTGATCTCATACACGACGTGCCATAGCTTGGCCGACCAACTCTATAGAACTGACACACACTTCGTCCTCGAATTTGTCCAAAATGCCGAAGACAATTCCTACCATCCAGACGTGACCCCGACTCTCTCCCTTCGCATCGACGATTACTCTATGAGGATCAGTTGCAACGAACGCGGCTTCGACGAGAGCAATGTGCGAGCCATTTGTAATATAGGCACTAGCACGAAGAAACACCTGCAAGGCTTCATTGGTATGCTTTCGTTCCTGGTTCGAATGTAGAAGGACAATTGCTAAGCCACAATTGCATGCGCAGGCGAGAAAGGGATAGGTATTGTGTACAACCCTAATTAATTCTCGCGCTCATGGTGATGCTGTTGATAGGGTTCAAGTCGGTCTTCAAAGTCGCAAATGTGGTCCGTGTGGCGTCGGGAGACTTTCGCTTCAAATTCGATAGAGACGAGAGGCTTGGTATGATTGCGCCAATGTGGGAAGACGATCTTCCCGCTCAACCCGGATGGACAGATTTTCATCTCGAACTGACTAGTCTAAGACAATCCTCGATGCCCCCCGGGATGGCCCTGAGCTTCAAACTGGACGAAGTCAAGGCCTCCCTTTTACTCTTCCTCCAAAGGCTCCGGTTTATCGAACTTGACTTCGCATTAAGCGACCCCGACCGGCAGCGTATCATCACCCTCTTCCGCTACGATATTGGACCCGGCATTGTCAAGCTCACTCATTGCGAGAACGATTGCCCTCTACGAGACGATTTCTACCTTATGGTCAACCACTTCAACGACATGTCAGCCACACAAGAGCCGAAGCGGCCGGGACTTGATAGGAGTGAGATTGTGCTTGCCTTCCCCATCGCCGAAGACTTTCAGCCTGTGTTCTCTCCGCAAGATGTGCACGTCTTCCTGCCTTTGAGACCCTTTGGCTTCAATGTACGTTGGTCTTGATATCTTCAAGCACCCTGGCGCTTACTTGTTCATACTATAGTTCGTCATCCAAGCTGACTTCTTGACGTCCTCGAGCCGAGAAGATATTCTTGCGGATAGCCGTTGGAACAAACTTCTTCGCGATGGGATTGTCACTGCTTTCGTACAGGCCATAGAACGTTTCCATAGTCAAGACGAGTTGCGCGATACGTGGTTTGGTTACCTGCCACACGCCGTGCTCGACCCCTTCTTCAGTGAGGTGGAGCCTCATTTGCTTCGCGTACTTTCGAATCTTCCTATCATTCGCAATGCCAATGGGGTATATCGCAGACCGCGAGAGGTTCTTGTCATACCTACCAGGTTCCGTGATAAGATCGGAATTCCTCTTATCCCCGGCGACCATCTACCAAAACCACATACCTTCATATCGCCCGATTACGATCTATCGGTTAGGGTTCTGAGGCCTTCACTCAAACGACTTGGGGTACAGGACATGGATGACGATGTCTTCGTCAAAAGCCTCGAGAATATGAGCGCAGGAGGCGCGATCTCTCACCAGTCGATTGAATGGCACGAGACGGTATGCGACTTGCTGTACCGTTTCCCAAAGACTCGCAAAATGCAATTCCACCCGTCTATCCGGAACTTGAACATCCTTCCTCTGGCTAACGGATCTTGGGTTCGCGCTGCCACAGCCTCAGAGCTGGTATTCGACCTCGAGCTCAGCGGCATCCCCGACGATATCGGCCTCCGTCGTATCTCTCGCCAGGTGCAACCATCTTCCTCTCGCTACCAACTATTCTCTGCGCTTGGAGTCAAACCCGCGGATCCAAAGCATATCGCACAGAGGATTCTGAAGGGGAAGACCGGCAACCGACCCAAACTGCTCGTCCAGCGAGCTCGATTTTTCTTTGACTATCGCGATCCTACCTACTCCCTCCCAAAGCCTCTCAGTTTAGCCGTCATATCCGAATCTCTACGTCTATATCAAGGTCAAAATACGTATCTAGATCTACCCGAGGACGGAGGGAGGCTTCGTGAGTTGTTGCCCAGGACCACACCATTCCTCCATTCGCTGTATCTTCAGCAGTATGAAGGCGAAGAGCAGCAGAGATGGTTCACCTGGCTACAGGATGTACTCGCGGTCAACACTGCTCCCCGCCTCATTTCTGGTGCGCTCTCTGAAGAGTTCATTCATTCGATCAAGAATACCGCCGCGGATAAATTTCTGCTGGAGATACGATACTTCTGGCCACGACTCAAGGGTCGTATTTCTGACAGCGGACTATATCAACTCTCGCAGGCCGTCATCACACTCGAAGACCGAACGACTCATCGCCTTGACCTAACATTCGTCAGACGCAGAGTCTTTTCCCGCTTTCATGCTCCGACAGAAATCACCCTGCCCTTCCTTCCGATTGCCGATCCCGATTCCGAAGAATGGGACTTTCTTCGATCATTAGGCGTTGTCGTGGACGTGAACGCGAACTATTTCCTCAAACTCCTTGTCTTGTACCAGACAACAGACTGTCGCAACCAGCATGCTATATCTGGACTATACCAGCAGTTATCTTCGCGTTTTGATGAGAACGCCGATTCGATACGGTAAGTTTAGGTCAATGGTGGCCTCATCCATTATCCTGACGCCCTTTCCTTACGACCGTCTTGTTCAGCGATACATTCAAGCGATATCCTCTAATATTAGCCCCTGGTGAGGGAGTATTAGGACGTCACTGGTTTACTCGGATGGAAGCGTACTGGAATGGTCCTCCAACCATGGTGACCAAGTTCGCTGTCAATCGCGCTTACGATACGTCATTTCGGGAATTCTTCTACAGTAAGCTCGGAGTACGCAACGCGCCCTACACTACTCTCTTAGACGAGCTGAAACAGCTGGTAAAGCAGTGGAGGGGACGTGCCCTTACGAGCGAGGCCCACGAGAGAATATCGGACATGCTTGTAGACCTGTGGGATCTTGTTTCCGAGGAACGGATAGACCTCGACGACCTACGGCGCTTGGCGGGCGACACGATATTCCCTGTCAAATCCACGCAAGACGAAGTCTATTTGAAGTCTTTGAAGGAATTCTACCTACCTGACAGGGGTGGACGGATCGCCAAACTATTCGCTGGTCGCATTCCACTCCTCGCTATCGGCACTAGCCACCGTCCATCCGTGATTTACAGACTCCTAACATCACCGGCCTTGAAGCCTGACGTCAAGTATCTAGCTTCCTCGGTGAAACGTCAGCATGAACCTCACGGTGTTCGGCGTTTCGACACTCTGTTCACTTCGACATATGCTCGAAAATTTGAGTTCATCGAGAGGTGCGGAATTGAACAATCATTTGCGATGACCTCGCCGACTTACACATATAATATAGGTTGCTATACTACCGTTCCGCGAAGCCTTCGGCGAGGCAACTTAGCTCCCTTGAGAAGATTCAAAACATGGCGATTCATAGAGTGGACAGAATCGTCTCAACGCTCACTGTCGAAGAAGTGTCGCTCACTACAAGTGATGCGGTATCCGTCATGGAAGACCAATCTTACATCAATATTCTCATCAGCGGCGAGGCGCTCTCGAATACATGCGAAGGCGAGGTACACATGGAGATTTGTTTCCGCCTCGGTAATTTGCTCGAGCTAGAGGTTGCGTCTTTGCTTCAGGCCGTGATGATGGATGTCGGAACCCTTCGTACATTGTACGCTTTTGAGGGCATCCCTGAGCTCGACCATGTCGGCCTATCCCAGAACCGAGGATGGCTGGATGACTCGGTAGAAGACGACAATGAGGGGCTACCTAGTATGCCATCACAGTCTCGTCACAAGACAACTCTCGCCCCCCAATCCACCAAGCCTCGGCAGCCTAAGCAGACGGGTCGCTCGGGAGTAACAAGCAATGGGCCACAGCAGATTTCAAAGTCTAAAGACCCATTGGGCAAGATGCGAAAGCAGGTCGCGCAGATGGCGGAAGGTTTTGCAACATTTACCGTGGATGACTCGACCGTGCACCACTCCTCAGTAATATTTTCACCTCAATCCGTCCAGGATCTCCTTCGCCCAGCACCAACACTCGATATGGAGCTTCTCTCTGCTAGCCCATCACGAGCATCCAACGGCTCCGTCACTAATACTCTCGACCGCGCTCAACGGCTTCACGCTCTTCTAGGCGAGCGTTTCGTATGTCGCTTTCTCTACACCCTCTCTTTTGAGTATATGCTGAAGCTATTCGAAGGTCTTCGCTATGCTGTCGGATCTCTTAGGTGATAGTTTTGGCCCCGACAACTGGACTAGTGAGGCCCGAGAAATTGTTGACGGGTTTGTCCCTTTCGAGGGAAGCAGCCTCGGCGACTTCACATATCATGATCAAGACGGAATCCTGACCAGGATCTGGTATGACGGCGATTCTGCAGTCTTGGAAGCATGGGAAGGCAAATGGCCGACATACCACATAGAGGTCAAATCAACTGCAGGGACTGCACAAGACCCCTTCCATATTAGCAGACATCAACTTGACATCGTACGTTTCTCTCCTACTTCGGTATGTTTCATTTTCGCTGAAAGCTCCTTAGGCTTTGAACCTAACAGAACGCGAGGATGTCGTCAATCAGCAGAGCGATGTCTATGTCCTCATTCGCGTATGGGGCGTGCGCAAGCCTTCTTCGACATCTTATGCCGTTTATGTCGATCCCTTCAGAAGGCTTTGCGATGGAGGATTGAAGTTAGTCTCCGATAGCGTGGAGCTCATGATGGGCGATTAATTCTTCACCGTCTGTTGTTCCGTTATATTTCTTGATATACTTTGAACCTCTCCTCCTCCTCGTGCTTATCTCTCAAACTTTGTTATGTCCGTCGTCTAGGATCACAGTCTGCTCATGAGGATTTACGGGAAAGACGAACAGTGCGAGAGATTGATTGAAAGAAGGGGTAGACTCGCATGAATATCCGAATTTTCATTGACCTAGTTACTTAGTCCGTATCTTGTAAATTGACGAGATGAGCTCTTGGCTTCACAATTCGTCATGTGCCTAATAAAGAAGTGAGTACATTTAACTGTGCAGCGTGCCATCGCAGAGCGCAGAACAAGGTAAGTTACACGAGGCAGTAAGTAGTGTCCTCGAGTCGACTGCGTTACCAAAAATATTGCAATGTCGTTCATAGGACTAGAAGGTTCGATTTCGGCTCGTTGGAAGAGGAACCAAAACCATGCTGCAGATCACAATGCAGTAGCGTAAAGCTACTGAAAACAGCGTGTGTCGCGAGCATTGCATTGGGCGAATGAAAGTCTCGCCCGGTAAGCAGTGAGCACAGGGATGGAGGCATACTATCAAGGTAAGTTTAGAAAAAGATGCGTCGGGTTCACATGCACTAGTATTGATGCGTTCAGCATAGCTGTACCTCTGGTGCTAGTGAAGGTTCTCTCTGGAGTAACGTGGAGTTGCGTGTTCACCTGGCCGCTAAACCGAGAGCGCTTCTCTTTCCACCAGTAAGTATTCAGATGTTACTTTATGAACTCATTCTATGCCACACTCCTGTGCTATGATGCCTCTAGATCGAGAATCATTGGAGATTATGAGTAAGAGGAGACTTATAGAGTGGGGCGTAATATGCGAGTACTACAACTTACAAGGAGGTGTATGTGAATCATACTGCCGCGTAGACTACCATGAGGCGATGATGCGATGAGCCTGTACCATATAGTGATTCTGAAAACACCACTACTGAGCCTCCCAAAGATGTAACAAAGGACCCAGGTCGTCAAAGAGGATCACCTTGACGCTCAGTGATACGATGCATAGCGCCCTATAGTCAGACCTGGTCGGAAGCCTGCGATCCGTAAACGGATATGACCTCGAACCAGAGAGGTGAATGCCTGTCTTCCGGCGTTTTTGACGCCTCAGGTACCAGAATAGACGGTACAAAGCATCATCGGTTTCAGGCTGCCCGATATCGACCATGAACTTACAGTGATAAGGTCAGGAAGGCCGCGCGTTGCATCGATAGCTGAGCAGACCATACGCAACGAAGTGGAATGCAGTGCATCCCTGTCCAGGCATGTATACCGGAATACTTATACTGCGATGGCGAAGCGGTGGATAGGGTGCTTATTTCTAAGGCTGCCACACTGGGGAGAACGTGGATTGGTCGTCGATGACCTGGATATCGACAGTCGGCCATATTTTACAACGACCCCTACGCCACCCGAAGCTCGTGGATGCCGAAAAAAGCTCTCAGCGTAGGAATGGCGAGTCGGTCGATCACAAACAAGTACCATATCTATCTGAGATGGATAGCTCTCCGAAAGCGCTAGTGCCTCGACGGATCCATCGCGGAAGTTCAAGACAGAGCAGCTGCTAGATACGCCCCTTGATAGCCTGATCATCTGTCTCCTTTGTGGAACACCAAGGGATGAACGAGATCATGATTTGGATAGAAACTTACTCCTCCAAGTCCGCCTACCTCTTGGTACGAAGATCGCACCAACTCTATCGCAGATTGTCTTTCAGTCATCCATGAAGGTTCAAAACGAGATGAAAGGGTCTCGCATCACCGTAATACTGCCCGAAGGAGCTCAGGCGGCAAAGGTACGTCCCAAGGTGGAGCTTCCTCTACTTCTCTGACTCTGAGGATTAGTAACAAGGTCTCTCTCATGGAAAGGTTTGCACGCACAAGGAGCAGGAGTATCTGCTCCCATTGTGACCACTCCGAATATGATTCAGCGCACTCGGCTTTTGTTTGACGCCAGAGGGGGCTTGGATGGGCGTAGAAGGCGAGTTAGAGCGCTACGCTTTGAAGACCGCCGCGGTAGGCACTGGAGCCTGAGATACATTGTGAAATCACCTGATAACGACCATCAAAGCATCGCGGGAGTCCGAGGATGTTTTCTCTTTCGACTTCCGTACCCCCAGTCTCCAGAGCTGATGAAACGGAGGTAAACGATATCCGAGCGCGGGCATCCTAACTTCTAAGAGAAGGATATTCCGTTCTCCTCTAGGCGAGCATGCTCCGGCAGCTGTAGCATCTATAGAAAATAGTCAGATAATTCCAAGCTTTAAATAACTTCATCTAAATGAACTTCGTACATTGGGTGTAGGAGATGGGCGGTGACGGATGTGAATGAAGCTCAACTTAGGGCATCTCGATACCAGGCTTTCAACCCGATATAGATCCATTCCTTGTTCTGTTCCAGGGAAAGGCATCTTTAGTAGTAAAGGCATCATTGCATTCTTCACAACAGATGGTAAATGAATATCCACTTCTCACTGACCGTAAAAGAGAGCGACATTTTGGCAGACGCTCGAGTTGTCAGAACCTGAGGTATACGAGCCATTTCTGACGCAGCTTTTTTGGGACAGCGCAAACCGACCCGTGGGACAAAGAAATGTTCATAACGGATCTAAGAGACGCTGGAGAAGAAACGAACCTCGGAGATGGCTCTACTGCTTCGTTCTGTTTGGATCTCCGGATCTAGACTTTTTGATACACCATAATCAATGCAGCACAAAGCGTGCCACTTACGTGCCACGGTGCTTCATCCAAAGACTTGAGAGTCCAATCGCAAAACTGGCACTCATCCTATATACATCAAAATATGAAAGTCGGCGGCAAGATTCGAAGAATGGCACATCTACGCCACTCCTCGAGGCCTCCATAATACCGCTCCATGAAGCTCCTTCGTTACAAAGATAACCCATCGATTCCCGAGGCCTCACTATCGTACTCACCATCGACTTCGACTTCGCACCGACTCGACATCTGCTTTCATTTATCTGATGTGCCCTTCGTTCTCAGTAGTTCTCGATCGGCGTATCCTCGAGGATGTGACGGGTGTTGTTTAAGGTGATGTCGATGCAGATGATGACGAGGATGAGGCCAGAGGTATCCCATAATACCTACACGTTGTCTTCGAGCCGTTTACTCTGGACCGACTTTCCTAAACCACTACATTGGGTGTGACCGAATGTTAGAAATAACGCACGTGTGTATATGTAAAGCACGACCCCAAGTGGCTCAACGGCTGGTAGGTCGAGACTCAGGCCTTAGGACGCACCTTTATCGATCATCCTTTTGACCGTTCATTGGTGTGGCTCAGAGACAAAGGGTATCGACATCGTTCCGTTGCTCCGTCTGGTCTGGCCTGGGCGAAATGTTGATAGAATCTGCGCGCCATCTCGGGGGAGTACGATAATTGTGCCACAGGTAAAATATATCAGATGCGGTCGCCCACAAGCCACTGACGACCTCCAAAGCATCCTTCTTGAAGCGACGTACACCTGTACGTTTTAAACACTCACCGATGTATTCTGTGCTTGTGCTCACCTAATTGTACAAGACTTGGCACTCAGTACCACTTCCACGTCGACGCCAATCACATTTCGGTCACCGATGGCTTCTGTGATCATTTGATGGCTCTAAAAGATCCCTAAGAAACTGTGAGCTCGTGAGGATGGTTCTACGCTGAGACTATGATGAAGTACCTACTCCAAAGCATCATGTCCGCGAAGCCTCCGCCCGTAGGCCATACTCAAAAGAGCACGCTGTTGAAACGGTGCTTTTTCAAGACACCGAAATAAACACACATGGACATTAAACTCACGGCACGCAACTCCGTCAACACGATGTGGCCCTGTTCGTCATTCGAGTCGTGAAAGCTTCAGTGGTCCGTTAGTCTTCCCCTGTGGCTTCGTCAATCACATCTCCGTCATCTGCGTCTTCTGTGATATACGATCTATGATGTGGAAAGATACTCAGGAGTAAGTATGAGAACTTGTGTGCGCCTCGACCTCGAGTCTCAGCCACACAACTATTCCATGCCGCGCTTCTCCACTCTCCTCACCTTCGCGCCACCCTGCACCACCACCCTATACCACGACAAGAAGTCACCCCGCACCTTGACCCGTAGGTTCTTATGCCCGTCTCGACTCAACTCTCGAGGTCATTGCCACGCTCCCCGAGGCCGCAAAGAAGTCCACAATTGACGTCCGCAGAAGTAGTTGTACAATTATGTCCTTCTCACATGATCCATCACTCAAGGTAATCTGGAGTCCGAGCGTTGGCCAGTACGTGGGCTAGGTCCGGCCGTCTGACGCGCGTTCCAGACGAAGAGCGAAAACCTGAGAAAGCATACGCACAAATGTCGACACGCGGGTCTATGGAAGGCCTATAACAGGAGGCGTAAGTAAATCAACTACGTGTTAACTTTCGGGACGTGATGTGCGCCGAAAGACCGCGATTTCGAGAAGGAAGGTCTAAGTGATGGACTCACAAAGAGAGCACACGACTTGGTCTGCTGTTTGATTACCGTGTTCTTATAGTCAATTGCTCGTAAAAGCAAAGGCAACCACTAGGCTCCGATCGTGAGCTGCTTTGACGTCGTTCGTCTAAGTATTTGCTCCCGCGTGTTCCTCTGCACGCCCGTCACTTCTACGAGGAATACGCAAACGCAATGCGCGAGAAACATTTGTAGCGCACGAAGCGTTACAACGACACACCTTCTGGACTCAGACCTACGGACTTTTGGGTGGGGGCCACAACCGCACAGAGGGTCATGCGGCAACTGTCTCGCGATTGACGAAGACCGCTGAATCGAGCGAGCTGCCTTTGAGTCAACGCCTACGATCAAGCCTCGACACAAAGCTGAGAGACAGGAGGAAAGAAGACGTAAAGCTCTCCTGTATCCGCGACTTGAGACGGTGAATGAAGGACGACGTAGAGAGCATCCCCGCCACACACCATGATCTTAGATCATCTTAGGCTCATGCCCTCGGACAGATAAAACACCGTGTGGTCTTCCTCGACGAAGTCGGATCAACTGCCGGAGATCGATTTAACGTGAGCTCGAAGCGAGTTTCTGTTACTTGCAGGTCCAGTGCAGGTCCTCCATCGACATCATCGCATCGCATCGCATCCATGTATCGCAGACGACTACAGAGTCGAACTGCGACGATGCTCACGGCCGCCAGTGGGGAGAAAGACCTTCAGGATCCGATGAGGTTTCAGACCGAGCAAACTGGCCCAGTGGATTGTCCACCTCTCCCCATGCATGCATACGAACAGGGTGGATGGCCCAAAGAATTATTTAGCCGGATCTCCCGATCCTGTGTAGTCGATGTGGGAAGGATGAGGCGCCCTGCAAAAAGTCAACCGTGCTCACGAACCTCGAACAACGCGGTCTCTCCATAGACGACGACACGTTGAAGAGAGGTCGTCCATCCCCGTGGCATTCTGGCACGCATCCGTATATGTACACACGGGTACCTAATCCGTGCAGAATTTGATCGTTTCAGCCTGCGAGAACGAGCAGATTGCAAAAAGGATCGGCACACATATATCTGGATCGACCGCCTCACGGAGATCAAATGGCCGACATGCTGTAAAAATTGGACGTCCACGATTTGATGGACCTCGAGGCCCTCGTCCAGTGTGGGCGGGCCAGCGGGCAACTCAAATGAGCTTTGACGGCGGCGCTTATGTCGCGTCAGGGCGCCAAAGCTGCTCTGAGAGGTGAAGTTCTATGTAGGAGAAGAAGGGTTCATGTAGAAACGGCCAGCCTTCCGACTTTCCGTTATCTTTGCATCATCGCTCCTGCCCTCCCGTCTTTCTCACTTTACAGCGAGCCGCCGTTGTGCTCACTGGCAAAGACAGACCGACACCAACTTGAAGCGTGCGAAAGGGCGTTGCGCTCAGGCTTCAGCCCGACAGACCGCACGTACACGTAAATAAACAGCACGAAAGGGCCTCGAGGCTCCGAACTCGAACGAGGGACCTCGAGGGACGGCGCGGAACAAAGTCGTGCCTGCAAGATGCTTCGCACGACGACGGGCAGGACAGACGCTGTCGACGATGCTGCCTGCAGGAGTCGGGAAGAAGGCAGAACCGTGAGCCTCGTGAGGTAGACATAGAACATGCCTTTTTGAGCGGTGTGGAGGGAACAGTTGAAGAGACAGGAACAGGGGTCGACGTCTCGCTTAGGTTCTCCCCTATGTTATGTGGCGGCGTGGCGTCGTGAGCGTCGGCGACGTCGACGTTCGACGCCACGCCTGGACTCTTCCGAAGTCCTTCGAATTCGTCAAAAGGCTATCTATCATCTCGACCTCCATATCATCTCAGACGACCACATATATGGGAACATGAAGACTATGTACTTACAAGCGGTTCGAGATTTCGAGTTCGCCGTCGCGCGCGCTAATAAGCAAAGCCGCTCGAAACCACTCGGAGCTGGTGACGACGACGGTGGACGTCGAAGCGAATTTGTAGTCAAAAAATAGGAGGAAAAAGGTGCGTTCATGCCGCCGGTACTGTACGAGGCTAGCTCTTGTACACTGGAGTCGCCACTTGAGCGCTTGAGCGCTGAGCTGTCAATATTTGGCTCTCCACGGTGAGTTGGAGGAAGGAAGGCGATTCTTCCGCGATGATAAAATGGGAGAAAATGGGGCGGAGTTGAACGTCTCAGCCTGCTTCGATATTCGACCGCTAGCCGTGCGGGGAGCAAAAAATGAGCTCTAATTCGACGAAGTCGATAGAGGAAGAAAGGAAGGAATGGAGTGGCATATGAGTTGATGAGATGAGGAGCACCTCAGACTATTATGATGGGAACACAACCGAAGTCGGAAACAAAACGCACCGCCGGGATGTGGAATGAGCTCTATAGACAGCGATGATGTAGCCGCCCACATTGCCAGCGGTATTACTGCAGAACGTCCGAGTCCGAGTCGGTGGTGTTATGGCGGGATCTTGGAGCAAGTCAAGGCTTTCAGCTTTGCAGAAGCCTCGCCGTCTGTCTCCTATCCGTCGGTGACGCTGCGAAAGAGAACGGCTCCAGACTATGATGTCGACGAAGAAGTCGAGCTGTCCGTTCTTCCTCCACCTCTATCGAATTCACCGCGGCCACATGTCGCAGAATTGATCTTGGCCTCGTCACTGTCGGAGCATGTTCAAAGTCTAGCCAGTCTCGAGCCGCCGGTAGGAAGGATAGGATGAAATGAAGAGGAAAAGGTAAGGTCCTGGGATACTCAGGTTATCTGACAGCGAAGGGCTTGACGGTGAGGAACAAGGCGAAGTTCAATCGCGGAGTCGATGTCTCGCGGTGAGTGAGTTCTAGCAGTGTGGCGCCTCCATCCTCCATCCCCGCAGGGAATCAATAACAGCGGTAAGAAAGAAACCATTCACCGCGGCCTCCAAGCCTCGCAGGTTCGCGATCCCCGCGGCAGGGCTACTAGTACAGTAAGTTGAAGCTCTACTTACCAGCTCTTAGCTCCTCCTCGGCCCTCGCCACACACCTTAGTCTGGTACCTGCATCAGATTCAAAAGCGAAACGAGCTCGAGCTCTCCATCTCCGCCCGAACGACTTCCCATCTCCGCCTTCACGTACTTATTCGCATTCTAAATCTAAACAGTCGTCGAGCGCTCGTCCAGAACTCCATCCGGAGACAGTCCATCCACACGCACACGAGAGAAGGAAGACGTCGGAGGAAGGAGAGGGCAGAGTCGATGGGTCTTATTCGATAGACGCCCAGTTGACAGATCGCGTCACACGCGTCGTGGTTCTTGCACGAACGCGGTAGTAATTTGCCTGTTCTATCCAGACCTGGGAGCGTCGCTGAATATTGACAGTCGATGTCTTGATCTCCAGCGAATATCATTATTCTGGCTCAGAGACTTTGAGAAAAGACAGTCCAATTGTGCTAGGCTTTGCAACATATTGCAAAGGTGAAGTTGCCATGGAGTCGGCAACAGCAGCTTGAAGCATGAGGTTCTCCCACTTTCAAGTCTTGCCATCATGATCTCAAGGTTGTCGTGCAGACCACACTTGGGCCACACGTAAAACTAGACATCGAAAGCATGCCCACAGGCTGCCACAGCCTCAAAATCAGTGTCCCATTCAGGGAGCATTTTTGTCTGCAGCATGGTCTGATGCCCGAATGGGATGTACATTGACTCAGGCGGTCAATGTTCTTTTTTGTGTGCGTGTGTGTGTGTGTATAAGTCTCCGGACTCCAACCAATTGCCAGGACGACGGTTATTCATCCATACACTACTCGTCCTGTTGTGCATGCAGACGTTGAAATTTATCCCAGGTGCACCTACTCGGCTGGAGTAAAGCGTAGCCTCCTACGCCGAACACATATTGACCGACTTTTCGTTAGCCTACATGCGCACGACAGGACTCCAATATGCGTTCAGCGCCACACATACGTAGCATCGTCGAGTCGCCGCGGACGGAGACACGGGCCCTTTCTCACAGGCTCTTCCCTCTCCTTTCTCGCTCAGATTCTTAGAAGCTGATGCGATCTGTCAGATGGGCGTCTATCGAATAAGACCCATCGATCCTGTCCTCGAGGAAGGAACGAGCGACGGTCTTGAACCCGCTGCGCCTGATATGTACAACTGCCATCAAGATGATCTTCCTTCCTTCCAAGTCTCCTTCTGATCCCTCATTCCCCATTCCATGGCCAGATGTATCAGTCTCAGTACTGCATATACCGTACAAGCGCTCAGCTCACCTCCGAGCCTCGCATCCCGCCGTATGCGTGTAAGTATGCAATGCGCGCCCTCCCACTCCACCTCTTCCATCTCTTTTCCTGATTCAGACCCTCGTGCTCGCTTCTAAAACCCAGTTAAACCCGAAACTCCTGCGTCTGCATATGGGAATCGTACATGTCAGTTGAACTTCAAACAAGGCAGTCTGCGAGAATGTTTGTGCGAGCGCTAGCATCGTAGCAACTCCCGGTCCCAACTTCTAACAACATCAATCGCCACTTCCAAAAACACACCCGCATCTGACACTTCAACTCTATCTACTGTCTGACTTCGAAGTCGGTGTATCCACATAGCATACCCACCCACGCCTCCACCGTATCCTTATTACATATCTCCCCGTTTGGCCGTTGAGGACTCCATACTTCGAAATTTATTTTGTTCTCTTTACGATACTTACTCTACCGCCGGGCTACATTGGGACTGTCAGGAAGATGGAGTCGGTGTCAGAGTCCGTAAGTCGTAAGAGTGGAAACCCTTCAAAGCTTCAACAAGCCTAGGCCTGCCAGTATACGGGCGATCATCTCCACCTACATACACTACCTCCTGTCCTTATCCTCTCGTGATGATAATACTAAGAAAAAGCAAATGGAGCGCCGTCGCTGTCTGATGCAGAGGAGCGATCCCGTCCCAGTCCCAGCCCAGCCAGCCCGAATTTTCGACCTCCTGAACTTCAAGTTCAGCCGTACACAATCATTTTAACCTCCAAATTTTCCACAAATTTCTTGACACCTTACCTGACCTTCCTCTGAATCAAAGTGGAACGGTCGAGCAACAAGAAAAACCCCCCATCCCCATCGGCCTCGGGCTCGCCATGTGCTCCCCCAGCCAGGCCTCAATTATGCACTTACGTATCGTATCATACCGCCAACCGAAAATTAGCGTTTAGGTTTCGCGGCACCCTGCACACTTGCAGGGGAGGAAAAGGGAGTGTGCGGCCCGGGCCGGATGAACTCCAGTACCGTAGCCGGTGCACTGGGTGGATCTGGGTGTAAGATGTGGTTTCACGAATCCCGAATCTTGCCTCGCTGTTGCTGTTTTTTTTTGTTGCGAGTGTGATTGGTCGGGGGTTGTGATTGGTTGGAGAGGGACCAATGAGGGCGAGGCTGTTGAACCTGGTATTCGTATGACCATTTGATGGCCATTGAATATTGAGGATCTGTACGCGGTTGGGTGGCACACGAGCTCGAGAGCGAATTCGAAAGGGGCAGAAGAGGTCTACGTGGTTCTGCATTACTGTACTTTATCTACTCGGTGTATCTACCCACACGCAACAACGACAAAGGAACGAAACAAGTATCTGCTAAACAACAACATCGTATGAAAAGAAGGTACTGGAACAAAAGGAGTGAAACCAACCAAGAACCGGAGCGGTAATAAAGGACAGACAGACAAGAGACAATAATGAGAATAGAAACCCGAGACCCCAGAGAGTAATAAGAGTGAAGGAATAAAAGTCAGCTGGGACTGCGAGTTGTCCGAGACGAATAAAAGGCAGGTGAACTATAAACAAGACGGCGCGCGGGAGACCAGAGGAGACGAGAGGGAGAGGACGAGGGTTCATAGGTATAGCAAAACAGACAGGTATAGCAAGACGATGGAGGTATACACAGATGACGGAGGAGAGCATGCAAGTGGGGCATATCGGGGGCATGAGGGCGAGGCAGGGCAGGGCAAGTAGGGGATAGGACGGCGCCGTAGCGGGATGCAGAGGATGAGCGGAATAAAGTATATATATGGAACAATAAGATAGCAAGAGGCGAACGCGGCGACGATAGTCTTGAAGAGTGATGCGAGATTATATAGTACAATTGTTGTGGTGAGGGTGTCGCGGGAGCGTAGTATATGTTCGCCTAGAGTAATATGGACGTCGAAAACCAGAGAAGCGATGCTGAAGAGAAGACTAGAATGTGGAGAGGATGCAAGGACCGTAGGGAGTTCCTGGCTGAAGATCACGAGCGATGCGGATCTGGAAGTCTGAAGACGAGTGCACGATGAGCGACGAAAGTAAGTAAAGGAGAAGAATGTGCACTGACCTCCATCCTTGACCACAGGGTTCTCGCGTGCTCTTCGCTGGCGCTCCTCCTCCTGTTCCATCTCGACCTCATACAGAGGTCTCCGGCCAGGAAGGCGAGCGGCAGCATCGATAGGGCACTTCTTCGGGGTCCATCGACCACCACCGGTGCGCTTGCAGACCTCGCTCTTCAATCGTAAGGGATAAGAGTCGAGCTCGCCTACGGGAGAGGTAACTTCGGGTGCGACGGAGGGGTCTGAGGGCGGTGGCAGACTGAGCCGTTGCTGACGAATGGAGCGGCGGCGTATAGCGGCAACGGCAGGGGCAATGGATTGGCCGTCGGGAGGGGTGAGAATGACAATAGAGCTGCTTCTCGAGCTAGTGCGAGAGCGAGGAGAGGTGGTAACGGGTAGCGGTGCAGATACAGGTGCAAGGGGAGCGTGAGATGGTTCGGGTGTACGGGGAGTAGGACAGCCGTAGAGTTGGTCGAAGCAGGCGTCGCACACGCGAGCTGCGTAGAGAGGCGAAGTGGGTGACGCGAACTGGGCTATGGGAGTGTTGCGTGGCGGGTGAAGGAAGTCGAGATTGGACGTGTCGAGGAGGCTCGTCCTGCGAGAGGAGCAGGTGGCACAGAAGATGCCGCCACACTTGCGACAGTGGTGTCTGCGTTCGAAGATGGAGAACCGCTTCGGGCAGGTGAAGGTTTCGCAAGATGCCGCTTGGGAATCGGGCTGGACAAAAATAGGTTAGCGTTTGAGTTGCGCAGAGGGAAGATAGGACAACGAACCTTCCAAAGATGCTTTGGGAGGAGGACGGCGAGGTGTTCATTAGGGCGGACATAAGTGGCGTCGAAGGAGGCAGTGTCTGAGATGGTGGCGTCGGAGGAGGCGTCAGAGGGGAAGGAGCATGAAGAGGACGCGGAGGAGGGCGAGTATTCCGCTGTGGCACGTGGTGTGTTAGCGGACAAGTAGCGATCGAAAGAGGGCGTGGGCGCTTACCAGAGTCTTCAGGGAGACTGTCAAGGGAGCGGATGGAGGGCGAGAGGGAACCCAGCTTGCGGAGGGTGCCTGCGATGGGGGCCACAAGGGCGTGGGAGGGGAACTGTGTGGCGAGGAGAGAGGGAGACATGGTGTATGTTGTGGAGGAGTGGGGAGGGCGGGGAACAACGGTGGCCAGGACGCGTCCAGCGCACTGTTATAAACAGCTGGATACGATCGCGGACCACCAGTTCGGCGCATGTCGATGCCTCGCGTCCAGCCCAATTGACCCCGACGGAGCCGTCAGCTCGGACTTTCCCTGGAACATCTCCCTTGCCCCTTCCGGACACGTCGCCAGTTCTCTCATCGCCCCGCCCCAGCAAGTCCCATCTCCTCCCTCCCCAGCCCTCGCTCTTCCCCTCCGCTGCTCTCTCCCCCGGCACTGCCCTCTCCATAGCATTTCATGATCCCCCATCCTGATATCCCAACGAGGACCATCGTATGTTTTGTGTTTCAGGTCGTAAACATACACCCGCCGTTCTCCTCGCACCCGCCACCCACAGCGATCGTCGCTCGTGCCTCTTCCTTTCGACCCCTCGGGCGACCTTTTGATCGCTCTCCTTCCCTCCTCCTTCGTTTCCTCTCCATTTACCTCCGTCCCTAGCACGCCCTCGTCCTTAACTTTCTTCCCTTTTTGGCTGCGCATTCTCCTCTCCTGTCCCCGAGCTTCCCGTGTCCGGTCTCTCCAATGAAAGAAAAACAATCAATTCGCTTTTTTCAGCCCATCCGGAGGCGAATCTCTTCTGCGCCCCATCGACATCTCGTCGCTCATCATCGTCAATCGCGTCCCCGACTGATCGTCGTCATTATTTCCCGCACCGAGAGCCGACAAACCCAAAAATCGATCTGCGCTGCTCAACGTCCTCAACGTCTTCCACTTCTTTTCTTTGGTCATTCTATTCAGCAATTTCCGTCACTCGCCCTCCCACCCCTGCGGCCATCACTTCTTCGTATCCCCCTGCTCCTCGCCCTCTCCCCTCCGTCTTTCTTCCAGTAATTCAGTGTTCCTCGCCGCATGTACAGTTACCACCGCGGTCCCCTCGTTCTCGCACTAACCTCGATAGACTAACGCTTATGATTACGGTAACGACCCCTACGGTATTTTACGGCAAACTGCCGGCCACTGACACAGCCCCGTAGGCCCGTCCTGCCCCTTCGCCCGCCTCGCCAATCGGCATCTCATCATTTCCCACACCTTATTGCCCGATTTTGCACCCCCTTCCCTTACGTTGTCCGTTGCGCCGTTGCCTGGCACTTTGCCTGGACGCCGTCGACGTTATGTACGGTTCAGAATCTTCATGTTCCGTGTCCCCAACGCTTTACCGAATTGGGGAATTCTCTCAGTTACGGTTACACGGGGCGCTCGGAAAGCGGAAGATGTGCGGTCCAGCTTTATTCAACCCCACATGCCGTCCGGGTCTTCCTCAGGCGGCACTCGGTCTTGTTCCGTTTTATTTTACGAGTTCGCTTTGCGGTTTATGTACTCCATCCGGGTGGTCGTTGGGCGTGTTCCTTCGGTTCGCTGTTCGTCGAGAGGAGTCGTGGGCCGTTCGATGTCTGCTTGCTAGCAGTCGGACGATCATTAGATCAAATAATAGTAGTCTCTCTTTCGTGTGTTCGTGGTGCGTTTCAGAACATGACGAAAATGAGCATAATATCATCACCGTGGAGTGCTCATGATCCCGATACGTACCCTGCAGCGGCGGAATGGCAGCGTTAGCGAGAGCTCGTGTTCGATGTTGGACTGGGTTGACGACGACGGCTACAGCGTTCTTCCTCTGAGTCCGCCCCCTCTGACACGCGCAGAATACGAATCGCTGCTCGTTAGCGCCGTTGCGTTTCGAGGCCAGACAGGCCACGATGCCCTGCGTAACATGTGGACATGTGCGCCGACGGTGCCCCTTGATTTCATTCATGCATGCAAACATGAAATTTGAAGAAAGAAGTGTACGTGTTGGGAATTTACATAGGCACTTCAAGTTTAGGAGGTTATTACGCTCGAGTCTCGATAGCAAATGGGAATTGAGGGACGAACGGGCGACGGCGACGTCGTCTCACTGAAGTCGAGATGAAGAGAGATGGGTTCGGAGGATTGGGAGTGTAACACGAGGTTCGCTTGTTGTGCTGGTGCGAGCAGCGCGTTCATTGGTTCATTGTTCCAGTCAGTGCGGCGAGTTATGAGCTCGAGTGATGAGTGGCCAATAACAATGATGGACGGATGAGGAAATGCCGACGCCGCATTGGTCCCCCCCTCTCTGCTTTGATCTCCGGCTTTCCCTCCCTAGCATCTCACATTAGGCACACCAGGAGGCATGGGGATATCGAGTGCCGGTGTCAAGGGGACGTTACTGTATGTACCCTGACCGTAATCTGACTTTCAAGCTTCAAGCTTCAAGGGAAGGAAGGGTGTACGCCGTGCTGTCTGTCAAATCGTGAAGGAAGTGCGGCGAAACACGAAACAGATTGGTGTGTTGGAGTACTGAGTGTTATGGAAATGGTAACGTTTTGACGATTAGGTTTCGTTGTCGATGCGGGGATGGGCGGACGTGGGTATGCAACGTTAATAGTAGAAGTAGAAATCCGGGGAGGACGGGGTGGAAGTGACGGGTGACAGGTTGAAGGATGCAGGATGCAGGATCGTACATAGCTCCGTATGGGTGCGGGGTGCTTTGAAGGAGGTTTACGAGGGAATTTCGGTCAGGGTTCAAGTATAGGTAATAATCGTTGGTTTGTTCGACCAATGACAAGGTGAATGGGACATGGAAGAATCCGAACGGACAAGCTGTAAGAGGCGAGCTCGGACGTTCTCGATATTAAATAGATTAAAACTTAAAAGTCTTCATACCGCCCGAGAAGAGCATGCAAAGACGTATGTTCCAGGAGACGTTGATGGGGAGTACGTAATCGAAGAAAACATACGTGTACGTCGGTACGCAGAGCGAGGACGCTGGACGGGGATACGTGTCGTCCGAATGCCAATTGGCAGCGTCGATGAGAACTTGAATGTCATGGATATGGATATCGCCGAGGTGGAGTGACCCTTTCTTCGAGTTCTCCTTCGAAGGCGGATTCGGAGTCGAAGCGCTTGTCAATGGGCAGTACTGTACTGACTGACGGTACATACCCCACCGCAGCTGAAACGGCGTTCCAAGACCAAGAGCATACGGATAATACTGAAGAGCATGAAGAATAAGCCTGACATGTCGATCGCAGAGCTGGCATTCGTTCAACATGCACAGTACATACACATGTATATGTACAGCCTTCAAGGACCTTCGGGTGCGCGTACAGCCCTCCACAGTTCAGTAAGTACGCGTCGTCGCAGTCAGGTCATAACCAAAGCCCCTTGAAGAGAATTCCAGCGAAGGGTTCCGTAGAACACGTCTAAGGTCCGTAGTAAGTAGCCGTTGCCAATGCCAACGACACGCTCGGGCCCGTTGCCCTCGTCGAGCAGCATGCGCACGGGCCACGTATGTATAGCTATAGGTACTACGCCGCAACCTCCAGTGATGCAGATGCCCGAGACCGAAGTGTACTCGACAGAAGGTAAACCCAAAACAGGAACAATAGCCTTCCGGAGAATCGGATGCGTAAGTACAGCCTCCCGTGCCAAACGCCATCCCGCCTCTGCTAGGTGTGTCCCGCCCTTCCTTTAAGATGCCGTCGCGTCGGGCGCACAGCGAGAGCATGAGCCGAGCCGGAGAGAAGAACGAGAAATCAGCCTGAGGACTGCCACTGTGTTTGATTCTGTCAGACGCAGGCGACGACTCCCCGAGGCACTGGCAGGATGAAAGGTTCGGTCGAAAAATGGAAAGAAAATTGCTTGAGACGGCGGTGAGTTACCGGTGGCAGCTACGACGGCAGCGGTCACAGACGATCGTGCTTTCGAAGGGGACGATCACTTGGCACGAACGTCAAAAGTGGGAGCAAGCTGCCTCCAACGATCGCGAAGGGTGGGTCACTGCTGTCCGCCGCAGTTTTTTTTCTTTGTCACTGTGATCATCGCCGAGGTCGA
The DNA here is from genome assembly GCF_000264905.1 of Stereum hirsutum FP-91666 SS1. Classification (NCBI taxonomy): domain Eukaryota; kingdom Fungi; phylum Basidiomycota; class Agaricomycetes; order Russulales; family Stereaceae; genus Stereum; species Stereum hirsutum. The sequence continues at coordinate 815,904 of NW_006763131.1, forward strand.
TGTCAACGGAAGTAAACGACCGAGTCGGCGTCGGGCCTGGTCTCGATATACCTCCGTCGACTTTAGGTGGACATCGAGGGGCGATCCGGCGACTGACAACCTTTTGCTTCCGGGTTTCTTGGCCGAAACTGGAAGAGAGCTGGCTACCGAGCCGACCGATGCCGCTGAGAAATGGTCCAGATACGGGGAGTATTTGCGGTCCGGGAGTGATCGGTGGCGGACCAGAGAAAAGAGCAGCGAGGACAGATCTAGCGGTCAATCGGGTTGGAAGAAAATGTTTGTAGTTCCTTCGCAGACAGGATGCTAAGTATAGCCCGACGCAGAGAAACGGCACATCGTATTGTGAACCCGATGTTAATGAAAGCTTGGCGAGAATTCGCTTTGATTCTTTCTGAAAGGTCTCGATTCTCGAGGCATGAGTTTGTAGGTGGTCGAAGCAGAGCGTCGTGTTCCGGAAGACGGCCTCGATATCGATGAGGGAAAATCACCAGCATATGCGGATGCACGCGTGCGAAGCGACGAAATCGACCATAATCTCGAAGCTGCTGGTTGTCCTCAGGGTAATATCTGATTGTGATCCTCGAGGCTTACCGAGTCCCCGAGTCCCTGTGCTTCCTTCTGCGCCGATGTACCTTTGCGCTGGGCAGAAGACTGTCAACGAATCTCCATGAATTGTTCATCATTATTTTTTTTCAAAGTGCTTCCAGGGGCTTCATAAGCATCCGTGCAGGTCCATTTTGCGAAAGAGGCAGGATGAAAAGATGTGGCGAAGTGTTGTGTGGGGTTGTCGCGCGCTGTGTGGGGAAACGGGGCTCGGAACAAAATTTACAGAAAAATAGACGTGCCTGTATAGGTCTTCGGCGTATGAATATTGAGCCCCAGTGAAAAACGCGTCGATGTGTATCTATGAGGCGATGTGTATCTATGTAAATATATGACGGTCTATGAATTTCGATTGCTTGCAAGACAACGTCCACTGACGACACTGTCTGAGTCATACCTTCCATTTTTGGGTAAGGGTCCCACGGCGAGTCGTTCACAGTAAGTTCAAGTTCAAGTTGAGCTTGCCTCCGTCATTGTTGTGGCGCTCGCTCTAGCGTATGGTCTGCTTGCAACGAGCTCCTTCACGAAGACCTCACAGTCATATACCCTTCTGTGCTACTGTTAGCTAGGCTGGCTTCTCTGATATCCGAGTTCTGGGCTTCAGTTTGAATGTTCCTAGTCACCAGTGGGCTCCTATTGAGCCGAGCTAGCAGTCTCCGAGTTCTCGCTGCTCGAACTACGCATTTCTCTATGCTTCGTCCTTTCCACTGCCTCCAAGGGTCTTTTCTTAGGACAAGGTAGGTTGAAACAATTGTGGATAACTCATAGCCTCTCTCATGTGTCTTGTAATACATAACTAGTGCACACAGCGGCATTGCTGGAACACTCGGAACATTGAGGCCAGCCGTGGTCAATCAGACTGGGCGCTCTTACTCCATTACACTCCAGGCTCATATTCGGAAATTCTGTCCTGTCCACCACCTTCATGCTCCGAATCTGAAACACTCTGCATCTACCTCCTCCCGAAACGAAAATGCCGCTTTGGTTACGAAATATCCCTGTCCATGTGCAGAATGTGCTGAAGTTGGACGTCAGGTCTCTCGGCAGGCTCTGAAGACGCACACCGGCCTCACACCAAAAGTCCTTGCTTCTCTAACACCGGAAGAAATTACTGCACACATGAACCGCTTTACAGCCGAAGCGGATCAGTCGTCTCTTCAAGCCCCTGCAGCTCCTGCTGATTCCGCAGGCCCTTCGCTCTCGTCTACGTCAATGCGAAAGCGTAGTGCAGACGACCGGAGTGCTGGCTCTGCAGAACAGAGTAAGCGCCAACGGGTAGAAGACATGGATGAGGATACACTGATTCCCGTATGTGATCAAATCGATCATTCTTTCATGCCCGTTCTTGTTGTATGATGCACTCATAGAATCCTCTCTTCAGCCTGACAGTCCACCACCCTCCCCTCCTGCACATCCACCGCCTTCTCAGACTCCCGAACCACAACCACTTCCCAATCCGCAACCACCGTCCATTGATACACAACGATCTACCCACCAACCTCATACTCCTGCGGGTCCGCCTCAGCATCCTCCCGACTTTCCAGACCCCGACAATGTTCAAGAGCACAATCATATTCCGATCGAACTTCCGAATATACCAGAGGATGCAATCGGTGTTGGAACTAGTCCGGAGATGATGGAGGTGCCTGCGGCGTCGGTGATAGAGGATTTTCGGATTGGGGAGGAGTTCGTTCGTGGTGTCCAGTTAGCCACTCTGGACAATGGTGGTTTAGATTTAGAGACCGTTGATCGGCTACGTAATCCCCTGCGTACACCACTCAATATAACAGACCCAGATTTTCGTTTATCCCTCGATATCTTCCTCGCCACTCGAAATGCTTCACAGAAAACATATCACGACATCCACCAGGCCATGCAGCGCCACAATCCCGAGTCTGCTATGCTATCACATGCACAGATGAAACACCGTGTCGCGGAGCTTAGCGGTGTCACTCCCATCATTCATGATATGTGTATCAACTCCTGCCTCGCATTCACCGGTCCATTCGCCAATGAGACATCGTGCCCGAAGTGCAAGGAACCGCGTTATGATCCACAGCATCCACACTCTCGAGTTGCGCGTCAACACTTCTCGACAATTCCTATCGGTCCCGTTCTACAAGCTCTGCGACGAAACCCAGAGAGTGCAGAGAAGTTTCAGTATCTCGGTCAACGGATCGAGAAATTCTTGGAGCAATACAATCACAATCCTCTCTTTTCTCCTCAGGTTTTCGAAGACTGGTGCGATGGTAGCGACTTTCGCCGTGCTATCGTTGAGCGTCGTATCACCTCCGAAACATCAGTCCTCATGTTTTCGATGGATGGCGCAAAACTCTATCGCAACAAGGATTCGGACTGTACAATCGCTATTTGGGTCATCCTCAGCCTGTCGCCTACCATTCGCTACAAAAAGGCGTTTATCTTCCCCGCATTCTTCATTCCTGGACCACGACACCCACGCAACCATGACTCGTACATGTATCCAAGCTTCCATCACCTCTCCGCTCTTCAGAATGGAGGGCTCACAGTCTGGGATGCCGCCAAGAACAAGATCTACAAAGACTATCCTTTCCTTGGTTTCGCCACAGCCGATGCAGTTGGAATGGCTTCGCTGTCTGGTGGTGTTGGGCATCTGGGGAAGTTTGGATGTCGTCTTCGCTGCATGCAACAAGGTCGTCGGAAACCAGGTGACAAGAGCTACTTCCCTGCCTATCTCAAGCCGAACAATTACTCTGTACCGGGATGTGACCATGCAGATTCGAGTTATCGAGAGAGGAAGGGGACCTCGGCAGAACTGGCTGAGAGGTGAGCTTTGATGGAGTAGCACTTCAACCGACCTGTCCTAATTGACTGTGATGCATTTTACAGGTATAAGAGAGGTGTTGACTACGTTGGAGCATCCAAGGATCAAGACGAATACAACAGGCGTCGACTCGAGACCGGAACTTGCAAACCTACCATCATCAGCGGGCTTCCTCCCCAGCGTTGTCTCGGTGTTCCTGGCTGTCTCTGTGGCGACTGCATGCACCATCCTGCGCTCAACATACCCGATAATCACATCAACCTTTGGCGGGGACGGACAAAGGCTGATAAGAACGACAACAGGGCGTCCTGGGACTGGGCCACACTTGTTGGTCCGGCATGGACAGAGCATGGTAGTCTACTCGGTAAAGCTGCTCCTTACTGGCCAGGATCGTTCGATCGAGTTCCTCGAAATCCGGCAGAGAAGATCTCGAGTGGTTACAAGGCATGGGAGTTTATGCTATATTTCTATGGTATCGGTCCTGCAGTATTCTACGAATTTCTCCCCGACAAGTATTGGAGAAATTACTGTCAGCTTGTCAAGGTTGTTCGTTATCAGGTCCAGCATAAGATCTCCCATGACCAGCTTCTCGACTCCCAAATTGTGCGTGATCTTCTCTGTCATTTTCTTCTGGAGTTCCAAGTCTGGAAAAACGGTATTCTAACTTATTTTCCAGGCCGCTCAGAATTGCTGTGAGGACTATGAATCACTCTACTACCGACGTATGCCAGAGCGCATCGACTTTGTTCGCCAAAGCATACACACGATCTCTCACATGGCTTCAGAAACACAACGTGTCGGACCCGGTGCATACGGAAGTCAGTGGCCACTCGAACGTACCATAGGCGACCTTGGACAGCAGATCAAGCAGCCCTCTAGACCGTATGCAAACCTCTCACAGCGCGGACTCCTTCAAGCACAGATCAATGCATTGCGATCGATGATACCGGATCTGGATGGAGGAGTTGTACCTCAGTTGCCGCATGGCGCTCAGGATTTGGGTAATGGGTATGCGTTGCTTCGTGCCATGGACAACATACTTCGACCCATCACACCTGCGGAAACGGAAGCTATTCGTGTGTATGTGCTAGGCCTCAGTGGGGTAGTTCAGACACCGACTACAGCGGTCACACGTTGGGCCAGGTTGCGCCTGCCAAATGGTCAGGTTGCTCGAACACTTTGGAAAGAGTCACGAAAGCCGCTCAACCAGCTTCGCATGTCTCGAAATGTAAAGGTACTATATTTTCTTCTAGTCTGCTCATAATTAACACAGCTTGAACTGACCATGATTGACTATTAGATAGAGAGTGTAGACGTCTTCAACGGTGAAATGCACCGTGCCACTGATTTTGGAGAAGTCCAGTATTTCTTTCAGCTTCAGGTTGCTGGAAGAACTCGAACTGTCGCAATGGTCTCCCTACTTTCAGACCTCGAAAAAGACCTCTTCTCCCTTTCGCACGGCACACTCATGTCTTACGTGCACACCGCTCATCCAAGCCTCCGTGTTGTCAATGCCACGGATATCAAGTCTGTGATTGCTAGCATCCCACACCGCATTCAGAGGTACGAAAGTGGGAGACTGAGGAGGTTTGGTGATGAGAGCGAGGAGCCATGGAATTGGGAGGATCGTTTTGTGGTTGTTGAGAAACCCGGATTAGATGTTGCATCCATGGCAGGAGCTCAGGAAGAGATATTGGACGAGTAGAAAGTTGTACTTCTGTTAGAATTGGGTCAATGCATGCGGAAACAGTACACATATACAAGCCATAAATCATTTGGAACTCTTTGAAGCATGCAGATACCCATAATAGACCATTACTGAGAGGATAACACAAGCAGATAATCATCCAAACACAGGTCAGTGAGGTATCTCGAGCAGGGTGGTGTAAGTAAGAAGCGTGGGAACACAGGTCATGGAACAAAAATATTGTCGTATGAATGAGATACAAGACATCACACCTATTCTAAAATAAATTTAGATAGAAGATATGCATATGTAGACGGTATATGTGCATTGCCCAAGGTTGCGCATACGTTCCGTGAGCAGGAGCAATTTCGATGAATTTTCTGGGAGAGGTCTTCCCGCCAAGTGCCGAGTGTCCATGTGGCTGTGCTAGAATGTCGCGCCTTGGATTCCGCTGGACCGGTCCGGTGTCCGATTCAAATCGCCAGGCTGTAGAACAAGATTGACTCAGGTTATTGAGATGAAAAAAAATTATCTGAGAAGGTACCTATGGTAGTCTTCCTCTCAAAGAGTGACAAATCAATTGAAGGCCAATAAATGCTAGCAATAACTCGAACACTGAGGCAAGCTCAGAAATTGCTCAGAAACCAGAAGAAGTTGTGTGGTGATTAGATCGTTCGTTCGATCTGATCTGATCTACTTTCTCACACTACCGCATCGCGCTGATGCGCCTTGTCCATCGTTCTACTAGCGCCTAAACGAGACATTCGTCAACCTCTTCGAGGTGCCCTGCCGTCGCTCTCAGTCTCGCGCCTCTTGCAAGGAAAATAATGCACACTCTCGAGGGCATACGTCTCCTCCTCATTTGGTACGCTCTTCAGCTTGACCACCATCTCCCATCCCACAGCAACCGTGTACTTGTCGCTCACATGGAGCGCGACAATATTCCCTTAGATGCAGCGGCGGCGGGACACTCTTTCTCGCCAGATACCGTAACTAACAATGCTGATGCGTTCACACTCTTCTCCCGCCAAATCGCTGAGATGCAAAACCAGCTGCTCTCTCTGCAGACAGAGAACGCTAGGTTACGGTTCGCACCAGCAGATCAATATTCTAACGAAACTTGAACTGACTGTATTATATCTAGGTCCGGCGGGCAAGGTTCTAGCACAGAATCGATGTCGCCAAGCATGAGCCCACCGTCGTCTATAGGTACGTTGCTCCATTCTTTCAAATTCTGACGGGTCTCACATTATTTCGCCGACGATGTAGGCCCTAGAACGCCTTACACTCCTAACCACTTTCTATATCCTTCTACTCCTATCGACCTGGACCTTCTACCGCGCAAACTTGCCTTCACGCCATCCCCCATGCAGCCCTCTTTTCTCCTGCCCCCCCCTCAGCCTGTACCCGCATTTGCACTGTCCGATAACGATTCGCCTTCCACATCCGAGTCGCCTTCCAAATCGTCCATAGAGATACCGCCGGGAAGGTTTTGGAAGCAAAAGGCTTGGAGGGAGGCTGTTGAATCGGAGAGATTAAGGAAGAGTGTCGCAAAGCCGGAGGATACGGGTTTGGCTCTTCCTAATCGCGGCCGAGGAAAAACGAGGCTTGCAGCGGGAGATAACGTCATGTTTGGATTCCTCGAAAATATGCAGGGCGTGGTCATTGATGGAGGCGATGTCACGTCGCTCAGGAGCTGGACTAATATCTGGTTTGATGACCGTTATGCTGAGGGTGAGCTGCCCACGAGTAGCAAGGATGTTACGTGGTTGCGCATCGGTCCAGGGGTGCGGAAACGGTTTCGAAAGGATGTCCGAGACGCGTTCACGGACCTCACGTTTGGTGAGAATGGTTGGCAGATCGAGGCGTTCATGGAGCTGCAGTTCCCTGCGTGGAAAACTCAGCGTTGGGCTCGGACGGAGAAGTTGAAGTCGAAGAAGCGGGCGACAGATCGTGCGTTTCTCTTCACTCTTGATGTATACAGTCAATGTTTTTTTTTCAAAGCCTATCCAAAATCTTATCCCTTTTTTTCTTTTATCTTCCCTGAACACAAGCTAACTTGTCCTCACTCCTAGTCTCTTCGGACTATCCTGAGAAGAAAGCCAAAATTGAAGCCTTCGACACTCCCGGTCCATCTGGCAGCGTCAACATGGAGGATCTCGATCCACTTTGCGCCTCCACGGATGTCGCCACCGATTCACCTCGCGCTAATCGCGACTTTGGCAATACATCCAGTCGTGGCGGCGACGACAATGCATCTATTCGTGGCCGCTCGCTCGAGTCCCATGTAAAGGGTGCCCCTACTACCGGTACACCTCCTCGCAATGTTGACGCTACACGTTGTTTGAGCGCTACACCCGCTTCAACCAGTAACGCTACTGCTCAGGATGCCCAAGACACCGTTAGAGACGGTAAGCTTTACTCGGGCGCGTTATATCCTCCTATTAGTGCTAATCATTATCAGTGGTTCCTCACGAGACTGAAGCCGAGGTGATGGGCGTCGTGTCAGGTCAAGTTTCATCGTCACCTTTCCATTTGGTATCTTCATCGAAGGAGCTCAGCATTTCGAACACACCGCCTCCAGATAGTTCACTATACGCTACTGGCCTATCGAACGATCTACCTCCGGGTCCCACCGACAAGAATCGGACGGCAGTCTTGTCCGCACCTTTCATGGTGCGTTTCTCTCATGCTGTCATTATACCACTTTTCACTAACAGTAGCTTTATTCTCTTAGGAGAATGATATATTGTGCGTATCCTCACGGTATGGACTCTCGGATGTATCGTTGACCATGTCATTTATTTGCAGAGCCGGCACTTACACACAGGCAAGCACGGACTCAGTGTTGCTCCCTACCGAATCAGGTTCATCCGTGAGTTGTCTGTTTCGTCTACATCTGCATTGATTCTCATGCTCTAAATATACAGAGTCGCATGGTGTCGTCTTACCCAACACCCAGCAACCCTATGAGTGTTCAGACGGATGGCGGAGTGAAGGGGGGCAAGTCCCTAACTCCCGGTGTAAAGGATACGCCGAAGTAAGCTGCACTTTTTACCATTTTCGCCTCCTTCTTAGTACTTATACCTCTCAACGGCTCAGACGGAACTGCGCCTTACAGTGGAAAGCAGCGTGGCCCAATATGACGCAAGCCGCGTTCGAAAAGCACTGGAGCACGTTGGCAGACGAGGTGAAACAGGTAAGCCGTTCTATACCACCTCGCAGAAATGCTGTTTGCCTGACTCGTACTTTGAATAGACATACAAGACTGTGAAGTAAATAGGTATGTCGGCAACTGCACGCCTTGGATTCGACGACGCTGATATCCAGTCTTCTGTAGAGCTTATCGCACTGCATGGGCACGCGACCCTCTCCCTTTCCACGCCCTTACGACCCTCGTGCGATTCGTGGAAATACCCCATTCTCATTTTTTCATACTCTCTTTCTCGGTAGACACAAACATGCTGTCCGGCTCAGCATCGATTCAGGCTTTCTTTCTTGGTAGACCGTCGAGAGCTGTGGCGGTTGTATTGATGTGGCGCGAGATGCGGCGGAGCAGACTCTCGTAGATATGCATATGTATACGTAGAATCAACAATAAAAGCACCCTTTCGTGCCAAATATCCCGATAGACTGTAAATTGGAACACATGGAATCTCATAGAATCTCATAGATACTACTAGGTGCCCCATGTCGCCGAAATGAGAGCTCAACGGCCCCATAGCTATTCATAGATACACATCTCGGAATGGTCCAAGTTGCGACGTGTATCTATGGAATAAGCGGCAAGTGCGATTCCATAGATACACGTCGATGCGGTTTTCACTGGGATTGAGCAGCAGAAACGAACATCCGGGATGTTGAACTCGCGTCGATCGCCATGATCGTGCATAAGCAGCCTCGGGTTCGGGAGACAAGTTTGCCATAGGGCCACCGCCACTCACCGCTGAAATCGGAAATGTCGTTGTCTAACAAAGATCTGTTTGGATCAGGACAACAACAGCGAAGGAAAGCACATGCAAGCCATCCTATTTCTAGGATCCGAACCGAAACCATGAGGTTATACCCGGCGTCCTGTTGAAATAAACATAGCCTTCGCGTCGAGGAGAATCCGAGGAACAATGTCTCTGCCGGGCTGTTGATCACGATGACAACACGAACACCAGTAATACCGTTACAGGCAAAGATGTGCGATGCAAACATAGCAATGGAGCAAAACAAACGTATGTGTTACCCTTTCAAGCCAACCTCGAAACCCCGACTTGTGCTGAGCACTATGCTTACCTTGTGAGAGTACGACAGATAGGAAGCATCAAGCTTTCAGCGTACGAGGTCACTTGATGACTGAAGTCAAACACCAACTGCACATCTGAGCAGTCAGAGCATAAGGGCCAATGCCACGAATCGCATCGGTACCTTTGGTGGCATGAGACACCGAGATATAATGGTTTCTCTCGGGCATACGAGCTGTTGTTGAGCTAAATTTGTGATGTGTAAACCGATCCTCCATCAAGAACTGTACCCAAACACAGGAATGCCCCGGTTTAAGCTTCCACGAGGGACACTATGCAGGAGTATACCGCCGGGCTTTCCAACTATATGCAGATAGAGTCCGAGAGGAAGAGGGTGCGAACGATTAAGAAGACGGCCACGATGAGGAAGATTCACCTGAGATAACCTCGAGCTTTTCCATCATGGAAAGGGACTAGACACAAGGGAGGATGACCCAGCACCTAAGGATGAGACACCAACATCCGGTTCACTATCTGCGCTGGTCAAAGGTACTTGGGCCCTGACACCCAGTCGCAACCTCCTTGGGTGCCTCGTGAGGATGTCTTAAACTGTGTCCAGACCTCACTCCGAGCCTACCATGTATTCAACCAGAACAAAAGTCCTTTCGGAAAAGCTAAGTGGTACCGGTCAGCTCTCAGGCGGAGCGTGTGTTGAACAGAACCTTGCTCACGATATTGTGCTAATTCCAGGCTTTCGCATGATGAATACCATATTCGTCCGAGAGTCCTTTAGTGCTGGTGTAGATTATTTCGGTGAACTTTGTCGCCGTTCGGGAGAAGCTGGGAAGAGATGGACCCAGTTCAGCGTTCAATCGTCGATTCGTTCATCAGCAGGAGTATTCGAAGGTCGGTTGATGGCAGTACGCGGTAAAGGCGACGAGGCGTGGGAAGGAATAGAATCCCGCCATTGTGCGGCGCCACAGCTTCTCACGGGGAAAACACGCTCCTGTCACGCGGTAAGTGCCGGGAGCGTCTTGTCTGTGACGGGATCGTGTTTTTGTGGCACCTGTGTAGTTAGTTAGGGGAGGGGGACCTCTGGCAATGAAAACCGTTCGAAATTCCCTCGAAATTCCACGGAGTGACAACTTTGATGGCCATGAGGTAAACCCGGCAACGGCACCCGAACAGATAAGATTGATGGGCGGCGCCTTGCGTACCACTGAAGCGCCCGCACTGGATCGTGTTTCTGATTATCGGGAGCGTGTTTTTCCCGCCTCGTCCCACCTTCGGTAAAATTCTGGCGGGGAGCTTGGTGTGAAGCGCCCAGGTGCGCAGACACCTTCCTATCCAAAAAAACACGATCCAGTCCCATCAAAACACGATCCAGCGCGCCTCCGTCACGCCCGCCACACTCCCTCCCTCGCCACCCTTCGCCGGCTTCCCTTCAGTCGCTTTGCTCAGACTCAACCATCCACGGCTCTGTAAAAATTCTCAGAGACGTGCCAATGCTTGAGAAAGCCAAAATTGATTTCTGGGCCGCTTCGCGGCCATTTTCAAAGTCCTGTTTTATTTGTTAGTGATGGTATGTATTTATGTGCATGTACATGTTTCAGAAAATGTAGAAGTACGCTATAATATATGTTTTTTGTTCTCAATGCATGTATAACCTATTCTCCGAGTCCCTTACAACGATCGGCCCATAGAAATCAACCTACAAAAATGAATGCAGCTCAGACCGCACCTCCTTGCAGCGGTGCCACACTCAGCCACACTCCCTTGCTCTCCCGGCGTGTCGTCACTATCCGTCACGTCACGTCACACTGTTACCGTAGCGCGTTTTTTCCATTTCCCAGTTCCACTTCTTTCTTCTCCACTTCCACCCCAAGCCTTTCCCTCAACGGTACTACTTACTCCGTGCGCCTCGCATATTCGGACAACATACTGGACATCATATCTCTCTTGGGACAGAACCTGATGATGCGTTTCTCATATATATAGCTCCACAACGACATGCTCGCTCTGAAGAGTCTGCTGCAGGTGATTTCGATGACGGCCCGGCGCGCTCAGAATGCTGTATACCAGTTGTTCACGGTGGCACTGGTGAGCTTTTGCAATGTCGGGATCGGTTTCAGCTCTCTGCATGTGCTGAGAATTCTGGTGAAAAGACTAGATGAAGAACACCTTCCGCGAATACAGCACAGCGGTGGCTATGGTACCGAAAATGTATTCTTTCCAAACCCGATATGCTGACCATTGATGAAATACACATTGACGTCCCAATTTAGCTGTGTACCTATCATGGCACTCTGAGAATGATCCCTGGAGGGCTTTGACGAGTTACTTGCTGTCTCTGCGCTGGCTAAATGATGTCACTTTCTCTCTTCACATGCTGCCCAGAAATATCGAAACCTTTGGCTGCGCACAGGAACCGACCATTTCCTGGATACTCCGGAATGGTTCCTCACATCAACTATACGGTAGGCTCCTACCCTTCTCAGGTATACCGACGTTTGCGTGCTTCCTCATGCGCGACTGTATATCACAGGCTACCCAGAGATTTTCCGCGCAGCTCACTCTCTGGATGGTCGCGGAGCATCCGAAGGTACGCCGCCAGTCACGCTCGTCGGGTGCATGCTATACAGAGACCATATTCCTCGAGAAAGCGGGTATATCTACTCACACAGATTGGTCTGATCTCCGATATTGGACCTTCTTCGAGATGTACGTGTTCATCAAGTTTAGAATGGGCTCTGTGATGGATGACCTACGGAAGTCGGGGGACTACGAAGTACGCGTTGTCCTATCAAACACCCCCCCTCCAATATTACTTACCTTTGGAATGGTGTCATAGTTGGCCATTTCGTAGCGTTTCTCGCCGTATTCATCGGTAGGATAGCATGCCCTTGTCTTTTACCTTTGATCTTACTCGAATGTGCTCATTAAAGTCGGCGGTGATTGTATCTCTTCTTCTCGCCAGGCTTGGAACAACATCCGACCTCCACAGCTCATCCTCGGTATCTATACACCTCAAATACCGTAGACCCACCGCACTCCGCCCTTGTACTTTGCTCCCGCTCTCTCGCTCCTCCATCCTTGGTCGTCCACCAATCGTTCACCGAGCTTTCTCCACCCGACGCTTTCCTCCCATCGTCGGCAATCACGTTGGTTCATTCGTTGGAAATTGGACCCTCGGTACCACCACCTCCGACAACCTTCTCAACATTTCTCTCGTAGGCCACGGTCCCGTACACGGATAAAATTCGTGTTTAGGATACCTGCAAGTGGCACGTATGTCCTCTCGCACACGCCCTTACCGCTCTCGGCTCACCAACTCCCGTCTGATTCCAGGAGGTGATATTATGCGACCACCGCACCCGTGAAAGACATCTCGCCGCTCTCGACGGGCATCTTGACGATCTTAAACTCAAAGGATTTGTGGCGTCGCCCGTTTCCCCTCGGATAATCTAAATATCTAACCTTTAAGGAGGACGAATTCCAAATAGGCTTTCTTTCAAGTGGCCGATACGGAAAAGGACTGGTACCATCAACCCAATCTTGCGGGATATTCCGACTCTGATCCTCAGGTTCAAGATGCCTCGGTTTGCGCGGACTCAGAACGCCACACTGTTCCCACTCAGTGTTGTCGAGATCACTGACATGGAATCGGCGGTGCCGCACGAGGGCTCAGTGTCCAGGCACCAGTGCTGAAGGTGTGATGGGTATGCTTTGATCCTACGGGAACAGATATCAGTTGGAGGTGGGTGGCTCAGCCGTTGCAGAGTAGTGAGTCTGTAGTTCGGAGTCTGGTCGACCTCTCAATGATAAAGTTTCTTCCCGATAATGTGTTAGGAATGGATCTATCCGTCGTTTTCTACTCCATTGCTTCTATTGCGTTTGAGCGGTGTCTCCGTACATCTCTACGATGACTTGAAGGAGCTCGACGGATGCATTGGGCGCCCTGTAACTCTGATCTGACGTTGGCATGTGCGACGTCAGTGGGAGCTGAACTTTGTTCGTAGGCGCCTGTTTGTGTCTGTGGACACCAGTAACCAGTGCAGGCTGCCAGTAAACGAGAGATGATCACTTCCGGCGTGGAGATGTTGGTTTTGAAACAGTTGTTGTCCTCTCGGATCTTGCTTCACAGCGCGCCTGCCGTTGATGATCTGTGCTAGTACTCGGTCAACCCGAGGCGTGAAGACGCCCGGCGTATCCGTCGCTCAGAGGTGAGTACTTCTTGGTCCGACTTCATGATTCCCTAACTCAAGAGAACCCGCTCATTCCATGTATAGTGATTGCATCGCGTTTGGTCTATGTTCGTACTCGGTGATGATGAAGGTGGGTCGTCCGTGATTGTTGCATACGGCTGTGGTATGGCATTCCTCCAAGGGGTTGCTTATCTCTATATTTCATGGCAAGGGAAGCCCATTGCGACCTGATACGACAGCCCTTTCAGTTCGGCAAATGTATCATGAACGTGTCGTTATTTATTAGGCCCTTCATCGAAGGTGCAACCGACTTCTACTATCAATTCCTGGCACATGCCGAAGTGTCTCACTTCTCCCACACGGACGTACGACATCCTGCGACACCCGAGTCCGCTCTTCGTGGGTACGATGAGATGCGAACACAGGTGAGCCCTCACTGCGCTTGACAATGAACGGCGCCTTGCCTACAGCGGTCTGTACAGGCTTATGAACTCCACTCTTCTATCAGGAACGGTCTACCCGACTCGCTCACTGAACTAACAACATTGCAGAAACAGTGTTCTTTCTCTCAGGTTCGTAGCAACACGTTTCTCAGCGGTGAACATAGAAAATTACCCTGTGAGCCGGGAATAGCTTGCCAGCCAAACCTTACTGCTAGCCGCCGATCCGTACCTGTCACCTTTATCGACGACTTTGAATCTGCCCTAGCCCCGGTCTTTCAGACCACATATACAGACTATGCATACTCATGTCTCAGCACCGCGACCTAATACCCCAACGCAGTGCTAGCACTCCTCGTGTGTTTGCTTTGCCTTGATACATAGCATGGCGTATACACTAGCACAGGAGGAGGACCGAATAGGACCGAATATTTACTTTCTGCGAGAACCTAGTGCGGTTCGATGCATCGTGTTTTTCCCATATCCGGTTCTGTTGTAGGACACGCCGCAGGAGGGATGGCAGCAAGAGCGTTTCGCCGTGTTCCTCAAGTAGAATGCCAAAACCAATGTGCCGCATATAGCATGATATGGAAGTAGCACTCAATGAGCTGGGAAAGGAGCACACTATCAGTTTCGGTAATTCATGTGTGTGATTGTTATCCTCTTACCCCCTATGTGGTCGTTGGTGAACACGTTGGAGGTGTGGCTTTGTTTTGAGAACGTGGCTAGACTTCAGCACTGTTTGGACGGCTACTGTACTTCGTTTGCAATCCCTGTTTCTATCAATGCACTCTTGTTATAGGTTCAGCTCGTCAGTTCTGGGAAGAGAACGCTCAAAGTGGTTGGTCCCGGGATGTTCCAGGCATTCATCTCATCAAACCAGTCATTGTTATTGAAGTCGAGTCTGGTTTAGAGTTCGCCAACAAAATGGAGATAATGCGCGGAGAGATTCGTTCGACCGTTTACGAACACTACCTGGATATATGCAGTTAGGCCAAGAAGGGAGTCCATACAGCGGATACGAGGACTCACCTAACCTGCCGAGTCATGTATCTTCAGGCATCTGTAGTCCACCACCGTACCCCCTGTCCATATCTGGCCCTGGATTCAAATCCAAACCATACCCCCAACCCTTCTCCAGCAAGGCTAGCACCATCCCCTCTTCGGTTTCATCCATCTCTAAGCCACCCTCTCCCTCCTCCTCAGAGATAGGGTCTTCCAGTACACCTGCCGACCATGTCCGCGTCGTGGTCAAACATTTGCGCAAAAGGACACCCATCTTCCCCTCTAGTGCATGCCGCAGTGCAGCGGACGGTGCCTTTTCCCGAAGAGAGTTCGACGAGAGTCCAGGGGCTGGATCGAGACAGAAGGATAAGACGTGACAGAGATGGTGGAGAGCTTCTCTTCGAGCGAGGTGTTTGATTCGAGCGCTACGAGGAAGTCGGAGTGGCTTCCTGCTTTGGGTAGTGGGTGTTTGACTGCCCGAGTCAGGGTGCGAAGATTGAGAGTGTAGGGCTGCGGCGGCGACCTTTGAGTCGAGTTCAGAAGTATTGTACAGACCATCAAGTTCGCGGAGAGCTTCGAGTATGACACTATCTAGTAGTGTCTGAACAGAGATCGTCAAGGCAGCGGAGTGTTTGGAGTAGCGCTGAGAGATATCGACGCATATATTGTCGAGGACTTGGCGCACCGAATGCAGGAGATACACGATATCGGTAGGGTCGATGTGTGAGATCGTTTGAGGTCGTGATGTCGTCAAATTTGTCCGGTTTACAGAGGGTTTTGGTGCGAGTAAGAAAGCATCGAGCCGAGTCGAACAGGCAGGTACTATGGAGCGAACAGCTGGAGTAAGAATCCGTGTACACAGAGAGCCGAGAATCGCTTCGAAGGCGTTAGCAATGTTGTTGTCGCCTTGCAGATACAGATTGAAGAGTGAATCTGCCTGCATCGTGTCGTCCCATGCTGTCCGAGTTGGTCTCTGGGCTTTGCGTTTTCCGGCGTATGCGCCGGCGATGAGGGGGAAAGAGTAGCAGAGTACGCGTGGAACAAGGTCGGACACAGATGGCAGCAGCGTTGTTGGTGAAGGCATATAATCTTTCATAGAGGAAGGCTGAGATAGCGCAAAAGAAAGAGCATGGCCGACGGCGTCAATGCACCCAAGTGTGGAAGCCACGCTCACGACGGCTGAAGGTCGTTCTGAGTCAAGGCCAGATGAGCCAATGTCGACCAAAGACTGTAACGTTCGAAGAGCTTGCGCGAGAGGTGGAGGGTGCCAGGTCACTATGGATTATTCTCCATGGTAAGCTCGTGCGGAAACGTGGATGGGCAACATGTAAGAAAGACTGACAATGATCATCCGGAGACAAGAACATATCTATCTTCGTCCCAAGGTGAGGCATAGCTATGGGTATATGCGTGGAGGATACTGATTTTTTGCTTTTCTTTTGCTTCTTAGGGCCTGTTGCCGGCGTAGTGGATGATTCTGTGCCTGTATCTGACAAGTAAGATGCTGTAGCGCCAGATGCACGAAGAGCTAACAGCTCTATTGCAAGTCCGGATGAGTCCAATTTCGAGACAAAAATACACATGCAAATCTATCAGACACACTCACCAATGCGTTCGGACTCGGATATCGTTTTCATCTCGCGAAGAGTGCCTTCGAGCTGCAGAGCTCGGTCCCTCCATGTCTCCTCTTCGGAATGTTTCAGAGGTAGAATGGGGAAGAGACTCCTTAGATCACAAAGAAGATCTATATAGTAGTTCACGATCATGTTCCAAATTCAGCACGCCATGGAAAGGGATCGTACTGACATGATAGACATTTTCCGGGCGGTCGACATTTCAGGACAGATATACCCTGACGCGCCGTGTGCAATTTAGAATTTCAAGTCTCGACTGAGCAGAGCCAGCCAGAATGAACTTACTATGGCGATGCGAAGTTCTTGAGAAGGCAGTATGGTCATTGTATAGGTACCCAGAAACGAGCGAAAGGAAGGTCAGAGGCCGTTGCCCAGTAATAGCGGACTTTTGCGCTCGTCACGTTTTCTCACGCGCATGCGCGGACTTTGAATTCCAAGCCCGTGTCAAGACTGTGTCAGACCATGATGATTTCAGTCAGTCTGTTCAGCGTTCAAACGTTCACCTTTGATCGATCAGTTCATTCACAGCTCGCATCTTAGCTGGAGATACTCTTTCGTTTCGCTCACCTCTCCCTGCATTCAACAAGTCTGTTTCACGTAAGCTCACAGCCCAGTTGCAGCCCAGAGCACACAATTAAATTACCCCGGAACGCCATTCGACGAGACAAGTAGTCCCAGATTTGGATCGATGAGTCTACGAGGCAGCCTCTGATGAATATGTCTAGGCTCCCAAAAAAACTGCGGTAGTGACGATTGTAGATGATACATCTACCGAGATACGCTGGAGACTAGCATACAAACGGTAGACAGCATACGAAAATCTGGCATCCGGGTCACCGCCTCGTACGACCTCGGTTTTACTTACAAGTACTTGCTACTTTCTACAATCAGGAGCTCCTCTGGCGTAAGAAACTGTCCCATCTCCTGTGCAACGACCTCGCAGAATGAACGCAGTCTTGTATCATCCGATGTTCGCTTCTTCTCGTCGATGATATGTATGAGGTGTATGATGCCCGTGGTATGAAGAGTTTCTGATGATAATGGAGCAAGATCGTCGAGAGATACCGATTGTGCGGCCAAACTTGTTCGAAAGCAACGCTGGACGTGTTCGAGAGCCTGTCTGTGGTCAGTACAAGATGCTACTGTCTCTCGTTTCATTTTCTCGAGGTATTCCTGATTGAAACACGAATGAGTGGCCGCCATCATGATCGATCAAAGAAAACGCTCACTGCTACAGCTGTTTGGTTGAAGGCTATGGGGGGACGCAGCATCCATCTCAATACCCCAGAGGCCTTGGCTCTCAGATGTTGTAAAGGCCATACTGCCATAAGAAAGATCGGCCATAATAAGTTCCCTTGGATCAAGGTTGCCATGATAGACCACCTACATCGCCTCACATATAGTTCTTGTGTGTATATGTCCCGTATAAGAGGCTCCACAAGGCATCTTAGGATAGGTTCCGGGGTTTGGCATTCCGGGACAGGTACTATGAAGTCCAACAGATGTAGTCGGAAGTCAAACGGACTCTCCTCGAGAAGACGTCGTCCAGCGAGACGGGTGGTGTACGCAACAGCCAGAGATTTCAGGACAGATTCGTGACCGGTCGTGTCGAAGATGACAAGTTCTGTCAAGACAGAGGAAGCAAGGCTTATCGGCAAGGCTGTACGTGTTCGACGGATATGATGTTGGACCGTTTGGAGGCAGGGCAGGAAGTTCTCGAGTTTACTATAGACAGTAATCAATGTATGGGTGGGCGGGGAGACTGTCGCTAATTTCGCTCACAAAGAATTTCTGTCGACCAGACTCTCTTCGAGGATGTAGGAAAGGATGTCTATTGCGATGTATCGAAAGCGACGACAGGTGTGCAGTAGCGGTCGTAGTTGATCGCTAGCGGGATCCAAGTTCAGGCCGAGGACAGATTGGCGAGCATACTCAGATATCCGGAGGACAAATATATGGTATATGAGCTCTGAAGGAAGATGTGTGTGTGACTCTGCTGTGTTAACAGGGGCCTGAGTGACGATGCTACTGCCAGTGTCGCTCGAGGGCCTGAAAAAATGTTGTCGAGTAGCATCCATGATAGTCGAGATGACTTATCAAAGTTTCTCAAAATCCCAGAAAAACATTCGCAGGAGATAAGAGAACGAAGACGACGTGCAAAGTTCGTGGCTTGTATCGTGACGTAGCGGATATTTCCGGGCGCCGCCAGAAATCCTTTCACCGTGTTGAATCATCTCTGAATCCATAAACCGTTCCTTTCGACCGCCTTGCAACCTTCAATACCTATAACAGACATTCGTATCACATCTGATCTTCTACGCGCAATTCTTGTGCTATGAACGCACCGAGCAGTCAAATCGAGACCAGCTCCAATGCCACGACGACTGCCATTCAAAGCCATTCTGGTGTCGGCGTGAGCTCAGAGGATCCGCAGGACCATGCAGGGACGCCCCATATTCCAGAAGACGAATCCGGTAAGGTTGAAGCATGTCTTTATGTTTTCTTTCAATGTCGATTGATCCTTATTCGTATCGGGTGGAACTCAGCTCAAGACACCAAGACTCGCCCGAAGAAACGAGCCAAGAAGTCTACTGACAAGGTTGCGAGCAGTTCGAAACGAACCGGTCACACTGGTGGACGGAAGGTCATTGGTCGTCTGAGTGCCCTACTCGATATTTCTTTGGACATTCTCTATGAGGTGCGTAGTAATCACTGGCTGTACACGCATATATTTACTTCATATTGATCCAGGTACTGGGTCATCTGCTGCCTGCAGACCTCATCAGCCTATCTCGCGTCTCAAAGTCGTTCCGAAATGTTCTCCTGTCTCGTAGCTCGCTATTTGCGTGGAAGGCATCGTTTGGTAACATTCCAGATCTGCCCGCTTGTCCTGACGACGTCCCGCTTCCTGTGTGGGCAAATCTCGTCTGGGGAGGCGTCTACTGTCACGTATGTCCTCAGTTAATACGTGTTACCATGCACATACTGACCTCGAAGCTGATTTCTAGTGCTGTGGCAACAAACGCGTTATGAAAATCGATTTTCTACTACGACGACGAGTATGTTCTGGCTGCTTGAAAGAATAGTACGTAGGAACGCTGTTCGCTAGTCCACCTTGTTCTATTATCCTATCCCTTAACATTCTGAGCGTAGTATTTGCGACCGCCCTGCTGCAATCTTTGCCTTAGCTCCGGAAATACCAGCGAGCTTGCGTGACTGTATACCATATACACTTGGTGCGTACTATCACCCGCCCATACAACTATCCATACGGCGATAATTTTTGAAGTTTTGTTCCATTCCTTTCGGGTGCACTTTTGCTATAGAGGTTACGAAGCAGTATTCTCACCGTATATGCTGGAACGAAGATATTCTAGCCTTCAAGGCAGACTTTCAGACCATGCAGAAGACTACCAAACAAGGTGATCAACAAGCCGCCCTCGCAGAGTTCAAACAGGCCAAGCTCTCAGAGCTCCAAGCTAGAAAGGACGTGGCACGGTCCTGGTCGGACTGGATATCTCGAAACGCAGCGGAGAAGGCAGACAAGCGCGAAGCCAAGAAAGCAGTTCGCAGAGCCGAGTTCGTCTATGGCCGTCTTTGAAATTGACCTCTTGTTAATGTGGAGTCCTTTCTGTTTTAGAGTTCTCAGACGTTGCATTGAACTGGGCTACGAAGAGGCCGACTGTCAGGACGCACTACGGCACCATTCCGTCAACACTGAGGCCAAGTTAACAGAAAAAGGTGGGATACCTGACAATTTCTCTCGCTCACCCAACATTTTTCTGAACTCCTGTGCAGGATGGGGAACTATTCTCCCCCAAATTCTCCCCCTCATCACGGCTGCCAATCTCGCTAGGCTTGAACGAGAACGAGAAGGGCGGGAGAAAACTCGATCCAAAGCGGTGTATGCTGCGTACTACGATATCCTCCGGTCTCTGTCACCTTCTGCCCTTGAGCTCTCCTGTCTCCTCGGCGAGGAAGACTTCCGCTCTCTGCCCGAGATAGATGCACTCGTGGTCGACGACACGGAGGACACAGAAGAACGAATAGCCCAGATCAAAATCGTCTCCACGTCCCTTATACCCAAATTATCTGCTCTGGCCCATCACCGACAGGAGGCCATTTTCGCTCTGATGCAAGACACCTCTGAACCCGTCAGTCATCCTGCTCCCTCAATTGGGTCTGCTCCCCTTGGACGATTCCAGCTTGCCACATCCATATTCGTTTGTGGCGCTCCAGGATCACCTTCTTCTTCGGCTTCACCACTTCACGGTCTCCAAGTCTTTGGACATACATGCAAATCCTGCATACTCGACTCGGCTAGCACGACGAACGGACTTGCCTTCGATGCAATCTTCCCACGTTTCAGCGAGAAGGGAAAAGATGTAGTCGTCGCTATCCTAAACCGCTTGGGCTTGGACGAGAAATCTACCACTTGCATAGAGTTGGAACGGCTCGATAAACGTTTTGTTTGTATTGACTGTCCTATCAAGCATGAAGGCGAAGAGTGGGGACAAGATGGCCCGCTCGGGAGAAAGGCTAGGACTTGGTGGGGTTTGGTGAGTTCATCGTCATCGCTGCTTAGTGATCCTAGAATCTGCTCACATCATTTCTGCCCAAAAACGGCTACGTAGCTCGAACATATCCTTCAAAGCAACTCCAAGACTCCAGATTCCCACGTCGGTTCCTCCTTCTACGTGCTCTCTGACACTGAGGCAATCACCATCAAGTCTCGCGAGCGGAGCGGCCCCATATTTAGAATTCTTGAATCCATGTCGCAGTTTGGGTGCTACCATTGCGACATTCACTACCGTGATGCTACTCTTCATCCGAACTCATTCGAAGCAAGGTTTGGGCGAGAGCAAAACAGGGTAGCGTATCTGGGGCGAGATGCTATGATCACACACATAAAGGCTGTGTACGTTCTCATTTCTCTTTGGGTCACGCCGGAATCCGTGTGCAGAAATTGACGGATGTCTGGTCTGTTTGTAGACACAATCCACGATCCCCGGATGCATCGTGACTTCTTTCCTGAGCCTCGGGACCAGTATCCTAGACCACAAGGAGTATGGTTTGGAATGACAAGTTAAATACCACACCCCCGGTCGTGTGGAATGCATGCGGTTATGCGGTAGACTCTGACCAGTCTTTATTTTCTCTTTCTCTCTGTTTCGGCCGTGACGGTCTTGTCCGCTATTGCACTTTCTTCCCTCTGAAAGGTAGATCTTCCGGGAGAGGGCGTCTCGCTCTTCGTTTCTCTTCTTGCGCCTGCTACACAGAAACAATGGCCCCCCTTGCATTTCTCGGTGTTCCTCTACATCCTCCATACCTCGCTTGTTGGCTTTGGACTCTATCTTCTTGCCCATACGAATGTCTCGGACAGTCGACTACTGGTCGTTCTGACCTCATCCGTAACGTCCTTCTAATCGTTACCCTCTCATCCTATTATAATCCTGCACTTTCATGTACCATACCTACCCATAGATTCAGCTTTCCTGGCCGTTGCCGATTCTCTGCCACTCTCTTGCCCATACACCTATTGCATGTCCCGTATCCCGCCTTTAATTTCGGTCTTTTTGTTGCATTTCTCGTTCGATTCAAGACTGATTACCCTTCATCCCACTTCCTCGTATACGATACGCATGAGTCGCCCATCATTCTCTCTATCGTATCCCTTCTTCCTTTAGTTCGTGACGCAGACTTTTTTCTTGTCCACCAGTATTAGCACCCTCCTGCAATCCGAATCCCTGTTTCTTGAAACTTTCTCGAGCTTGACGGATTCGCGCAATAGACGGTTCATGCGACGGTTCAGACAAGACGAGCCTTTAGAGGTCTGAGTTTACGGCACTAGACGAGTATTCTTCAACGTCGCCTATACCTCCTGCCGTGTCTCCTCTAGAACAAATGGACAGCCAGTACCGGAAAAAATGGATGAATGCAGGAGTCACAGATTCATCTCGTGCAATCAACCTGTAGTCCGAGACGCGCCCGCGAATGCACTCAAACGTACAAAGGCAAGCAGAGAATAGCAATGTTAGTGTTCACTGTAAGTACGCCGCCTCCAATGCCAACAATAGACTGGACGCCGTCCGCAATATGTACGTGTATAGTAGTTTGTCTTCGAGAATAAATAAGGGCACCGCAACCAGCACTAGCACCATGGCCAGCAGTACCACCAACGCAACCATATCACGTACGTACGTATAAATCCAAATAAACAAAATAAATGAACAGACATACATATGGAGCTTTCATTCATATCTTCTTTTCCTCCTCGACTGAGGAAAGGATTAGAATGGGCTTCTCGGGATTCACGAATATCTTAGCACGATGATCGTTTTTTTCGACTCTTCTCTTTCGGTCCTTTTCGAACACCAACACATCCCCCTGGATCTTTTGTCGTATGAGTCGCTCACCCGATGACGACCTCGATCTCATGATCATGCATCTCCTGCCCCTCCGTCCTGCCCTCCTCCCTCCTCTCCCTCCTCTCCCTTTCCCTCTCCTCCGCATTCCCATTCCCGTTCCCATTTCCCGCCACCACTTCCTCTCCGCCCTTCCCCTTCCCTTCCCCCTCCCCCTGTACTTGCTTCACGCTCCTCGTCCCGTCATACAACGGATCCCTCGCGCTGAGATGCCGCGAGCCGAGGAAGACGTTCGTGCAGGGCGTGCGTTTCAATTTCTCGATGTCCGCGTGGACGATCTCTTTGCAGAACATGTCGAGGTCGAGGTCGTTCTGTGGTACAAAAAAGAGAAAGAAACGAGATTAGGACATGTGGAGAAAAAGAAGTGACTAAGTGACGGACCTCGTCGTAGCCTACATCACAAGACATAAAAGAAAGTCCGTTAGTACCCGATACTAGGACCCGCACGTCGAGGAAAAACATAAAAACATACCGAACGGCTGCTCGATCTCCTCTCCCGCAGCGACGAAGCCAAGATAGATAAACGCCGCGATGGCGGTTCCGGGGATGGAGGACCATCCGAACTGGTCGACGAGTTGAAAGGGGAGGAAGATGAGGTAGATCCAGACGGTGCTGTAATGAAGGGTGGGGGAGAGATGAGGTGGGGTGAGGATTATATGGAAAGGGGAGGGGAGGGGAGAGGAGAGGAGAGGAGAGAGGACGTACTGCCTATATGCGTGTGCGGAACGTAGGGGGAACGGGGTCAGTTGTCGGTCGCCGTTTACTTAAGAGGGAAAATGGGTCGCAGACCTGATGTGCACGGAATAGACGCTACACGCCCGTCGCAAAAAGAGCACATTGATCAGCCCATGAATCACGATATATGCGTTACGAAAGTACTCACAAAGGCAACGGCGTAGTCAAGATCCTCTCCAACGCTATTCGTCAAATCACCCCGGTCAGTCCACGTTTCCCCCGCACCCAAGACGAAAAGACACTCACTAGACAGACTATCCTCAAACGCCGCCAAACAACCAATCATCGATCCCAAACTCGTCCCTGCACATCACACACGACATCAGATCACCTCGCGTCGGATCCAGACGAAAGACACAAAAACAAAACAGAGACAAACCAGGAACAGTCCCCCTCTCCTCCAACACCGCCGTCCAATCACTCAAAAACCTCAACGCATCCAACGGCAAATTCTCTCCCTGCCCCGCCACCCTCGGCCTATGCTTCCTCCCCAACTCGCTCGCCTGTCTCGCGCCCTCGCCTTCGCCGCTCAGCCGATTCACGCCGCCTTGGCCTCGCGCGCCTGCACTGGTGGAAGAGGCGGTGGGCACGGATTGGGATTTGGAGTTGGAGTTGGAGGCGGCGTTGGCGAGGGTGGCGCGGCGTTTGGCGGCGGTGCGTACGACGCGGGGTTCGGTGGGGTATTTCTTTTTCCTGGGTGCGCGCGTGGACGTGGGCGCACCATCGTCGTCGTTATCGTCCTCACTGTCGTCTCCGCTGTCCGTCTCGACTAATAACCTCTCCTGTTCACCATTCCCATCCGCACCGACCGCAGCCTCGACATCCCTCTCCCCACCCTGCGAATCCTGCGAGTCTTTTCCAATCCGGAGATGTAACAGCCTCCCGACGACCCGACCCACGCCTCTGAACACGCTCCCGAACGGGATCAAGTCCCCGCTTATCTTACCTAATACATCTTCGGCCTCTCCACGGCTGGCGGGAAGGAGCGGCCTGTGGGAGGTGGATGAGGAGTCGGAGTCTGAGGAGGAAGAGGTGGAGGTGGAGGAGTGGCGGTGGAGGAGGTGGAGGTGCGATTTCGATTTGGTGGAGGAATGGCGCGAGGGCCGGGGAGTGGGTGTGAGCGAGGGGGAGGAAGAGGGAGTGGGGGCAATGGAGCCGTAGGAGTTTATGGCGGGGATGATGGGGTCGCGGGGGGTTTGCAGGAGGGAGGACGTGGATGTGGATGCTTTTGCGGAGACGGGCGGTTTGGACGGGGTGAGAAGGGATTGGGGGATGGGTTGGGGTTGGGGTTGGGTCTGCGATGGGGATTGGGTGAGCGTTCGGTGGGCTTGGTCGGTGTGATTGTGATCGTGCTCGTGCTCGTGCGTGATATGAACTTCCATCATGTGGTGGTGACGTCCATGAGCATGCTATTCGCGGTATGAGTATACGTATGCGCATAAAAAGAGAACTCCGAGAAACACACACCTCATGGAACGGCTTAACAAGATCATACAAATCCTCATAATATATCCCCAACTCACTCCTCAAATGATGTTTCAACGCCACCACGAACCCATCCACCAAATCCAGCGCCATCCTCTTCTCCCGCATCACCACCCCAACCTCCTTACGCCCCCGCATCTCGAGCCTTTCGCCACGGGCTTCCGAGGCGGTTTCGGCGTCGGTGCGGGGGGAGAGCCGGAGGGGGACGTGGAACCAGATGAGGCGGGTGAAGGTGCGGGCGTTGCGCATTATGTCGGACCAGGCGGAACGGCCGGTCCAGTAGCGGTCGTAGCTGGGGTGGGGGGTGAGGAGTGGGGGTGAGTAAGGGTAGGATGAGAGGAATGGAGAAGGAGAGAAGGAGAGAAAGACAGTCGTGGATCATCCATGTCTCCCCATAAGTACGAACGAGATCGCCATAGGACAGCGGCAAAAGGCTGCGCTGTGGGACAGACGAACAGTCTGGCTCGTTCGTTCGTTTTTTGTTTTATGGAATGGAATGGAATGAAGAGCGCGAGAAGAGGAGAAAACAGCAGTCACGTCTCCCCGGACAAACGACTCCTCCATTAGTCCATTAGGTGTAAGAGCAAGCTTCATGTTCATGTTCATGCCTCGCCAATCCGACAGACCTCTGTGTCTGTGTCGAGCAACAGATGTCACCACAGGGCAGGACAGGGACAAAAGCCTGCGCGCTGTGCGTGCGCCGGACGGACTAGCTCGGTTTATGTTATCGTTATCCCAAATGGAGGGAAGGGTGGTTGGAAGAGTAAGCAGTTGCGACACGACGTCCCCCCCTCCAGATGGATGAAGGAGGTTCCACGCAGAAAATCAACAGCAGAGTCCATGGCTCTGGCTGTTCGATCCGACCCACCACCGTGTTGCGCAACAAGGCGTCGCCAAAGGTCAAGGACGAGAGTCTGAGTCTGCGTGGGACGGCTGGCTGGTTCATTGATGTTTTATGGAATGGAATGGAAAGCGAGAGCGAGAGCGAGACAAGAGAGAAAAACGGGCTCTACCAGATGAACGACTCCGATCCGACCCACCACTACATTGAACATTGAACAGACGTCGCCACAGGACAGGGGCAAGAGCCTGTGGGACAGACTGGCTGGCTCGGAGTCGTTTATGTCTATGGAGGGGAAGGGGGTGGTTGTAATAGAATAGGAAGCTCTTGTGACATAACGTCTTCACCCGCCGAACGACTCTATCTCTATACAGAACAGACCTGGCCGATCCAACCAACCAACCAACTACTGCGTTGCCCGACAAGACGTCGCCGCCACAGGGTGTACGTGTGGCGGAAAGGATGGCTCTGACTCCTGAGTTTTTTAGGTCTCCGGGATGGATCCGGAGGGGAAGAGAAAGGGGAGTGGGAGTGGGAGTGGCACATATCTCCACCCGCGCAGAAAAAAGACGTTCATGCCCAACTAAACCAAACCAAACCAAACCAACCACTGCGTTTGAGTGGCGTAACAGACCTCGCCACAGGCACGGGACGGGACAAGAATCTGCGCGCGCGTGCCCTGAGATATACCGTCGAGGGGACTTGGAGTTGGAGATATCGCCATAGGGACATGTGTATGAGACTGAGACTGCGGACTGATCATGACTGGTTCATCGGGATTCGGTTGAATGCCGATCTCTCCAAGACACCACACCACACCACACCACGACATGGAATAATATACGGATGCGAAAGGGAGACGAGAGAGGTAGAAGTGAGAGGTAGAACGTAGAACGTACCCCGACATAGCTCGATAGGAGATCACGAAACCGATGACGACACCTAACCACACGTATGAGTACGCAAATAGAGATGGAATGAAAACAAGAGGGGGGGACGGACCGAGAACGGTGAGCATGACGTTAGGTATGCCGAGGTATATATTCGTTTTCATGGATACGATCGTGACGACTGTATATTATCATCAATGTTAGAGCGAGGTAGACATTGTGGACGACATGAGTATGAGTGGTGGGAGGTGAGGAAGTGAAGATGGGAGGATCGGGAGTGCCAAGAGTTCGCGACGCGTCTTGAGACATGACGCGTCGGACGCAAAAAAAAATGAGACAGAAAAAATGCACCCGTGCACTCTCGAACGTCGTCCACACCCCAGAAATACGGTTAAATGGGAGGAAGGGGGTACTTACGAGTAGCAAAGAGCGTGTGCATCAAGACGGCGGGCCATATCCTCCATATCTACGAGATAAAGCATGAGCACTACCAACGGGGAGGGATGAAGAGGGCGAGATAGACGAACGACGGTGCCGCGTCCGAAAGTCCATGAGAAGAGGGTGTGCGGGGAGACGAAGGTGATGCGGAAGACGCGGTGTTCTTCTGCTGCTGGGAGCAAGGTGTGTTGACCTGTGAAGGAGCGCTTGTTTTGCATTTGTGCGGCCATGGCTGGATGGTGGCCGGGTCCAAGTATGAGGGTATTTTATTTCGAGTTTTGTGGTTATGATATTAGGGAATAGTTTGTGGGCTCCTGGGTAGTTTGTGGTCTCCTGGTTAGAGGGTATCGAGGGTCGGAGAGAAAAAGGAAGAGAAAGTAAGGCGCTAATTTTGTCGATTTGTGTGTTTGATGTCGACGCTCGTCATCGGTTGCAGGCACACGTCCATTCGCCAATCACGCATCATTTCTATTTTTGTCTTATTCCAACGAATATCTGGATATGGAACGCCCTTGTCAACCCAGAGACTCTCTGTATATTCGACATTATCTTCAATATATATTCCTAAATCTGTCTGGGAGACGCTGTCCATATCCCTCGAAATCCGCCTCCGTGTCTCGCCCTGTGCATGCCCGTTCCGAGTCTCGGCCTTTCCTCGCACAAGCTCCCTGTTTCTCACAATCTGTTCTCGCAAACGTCTGCTTCCGTTTCAAAGCTCTCCGCTTGGCCTCACTTGACTCATGCTCGAGGCCCAGACATCGTCGAATTCGGTCCGTTCTTCTCGCCGTGGACGTACCCCAAATAATCTATTATCCCAGGCTTTTTATAAGTTACGTCCCATGGTCAGCCTGAGCTCCGAGTCGTGTCCTCCTTCTCTTCTTCTCGTCACCACCTCGAGCTCGCCCCGGAGCCTGAGCGTCCACCACGAGCCATGGCCATGAACCCCAACGCCAACGCCCTCCTCGCTGACCTCCCCGTCCTCCCCATCTCTCCATGCCTATGCAGCTCACCCTCCCTCTCCTCCCTGTCAATCCTCTCCCTCCCCCTCTCGCCTGCCTTTTCATGTACCCCACCTCCGAGCTTCCCTCGTCGCTACCACCGCAAACTACGAAAATTCCTCCGGAAGCTCGTTTGTGCTCTGCGGCGACATCATCATCATCATCATCATCACCACCATCAGCGCCACCACGACGGAGAACCATGCGATCTGACTTTGACGAGGGCGTTACATGCGGTCGTCTTACCTACTATGGATTCGGCGTTGTTGTTTAGGGATAGTGTGGCTGCTGCGAGACCGCATTTGAGGTTCGATGTGGACAGTTTGTGTGAGGGGATGAGGGGGGTGCAGGTGGGGCCGGATGAGAAGGAGCAGGAGAAGGAGAAGGAGGAGCAAGAGCAGGAGCAGGAGTCTGCGGGTGTGCTTGGGCTCTTAGTTTTTGTCGTGCGTTTTACTAACTTGATTTATTGTTCAATAGCACCTCTCCCTCCGCCTCCGTATCACGTCCACCCGCTCAGCGCTACCATCGTAAACATAGACTCAGACTCGACATCCATCACATCCCTCAAGCATATGCATCATCATCCGGTCTCAAGATCGAGCTCGTTGGATACGGTTGTTGAGCATCCAACGGAGGATGTTGGGTTGGTTTTACTACCAATAGTGACGTCTTTGGCGAGCTCCGAGGAAGAAGACGCTGCTATGCTGCCTCTACAGCCGCCAACAACAGCGACAATGACGTCTACGGAAACGACCACCTCCGACGAACTTCCATCCGAGCCTCTTCCATCCGCGTCGACGTCATCGTCTGTTCTTGGTTTAGGATCGGGATCGCTCGAGGTCACCGCGATTGGACCTGCCACTGCCACCGCCACCGCTAGTGCCATCGCCAGTGCCAGTGCTACACCACGCTTACGCGTAGACACCTCTGCTCCGGAGAAGATAGAGTCGGGTTCGGATTCGGATTCACATTCATCTCAACATTCATTGTCTTCAGAGTCGAACGCAGAGTCGTATGGACCTTCATTGTCTTCACCTTCCTTGTCTTCACCCACGACGTCTTCCTCACCCACATCATCTCCACCATCTCTATACTCCCTGCACTCCTCCTCCTCCTCTTCGTCAGCCGAAACCGCATCGCCCTCGACGCCGACGACACCGGAGGGTTCGTTGAAGCTAGAAGGAAACGTGAAGCAGACTGAGGCGCATTTGGAGTATCCGCTCGATGTTCCTCCCACGTCATCGTTGTCCTAGTAGTCCTGCGTATGTACTACACTTACGTCGGCCCCACCATCCCATCCCAACTTCCCGACGTAAGTAACACGGCCGCGGTCTGGAGTCCTACCTACGCTGTTCTGTTTGTATCGGTTTCATCGGGCCTGTTGCCCTCAACACAACTCGACTGGACCGGCTCGGATTTTATCTACGTATATCACTGTGTATCGCAGTAAGTAATCGGCGTACGTAACGGAAGATACGGACATTCGACGTGATATGACGATTGACGATTGCATGACAATTGAACATGTGGACATATTTCTGCTTCGGTGCTGTATGTATCTATGGGCTAACTCTTCGGAGGTGTGGGACCGGGACCTTGGATGTGGGTTGTGGGAGATGAGCCGGCGGGTGAAGGACAGGGGGGAGAGGGGAGGCAAGGCGAAGAGGAACTTGAAGAATGGGGAGAAAGAGGACGGGGAGGAGAGCCGTGGAGAGGGAAGAGAGTTGCCGGTGGATTCGAGTTAGACCGTGGATCGCACTTTCATTTGAGCATATATACTTGGATAATATCAGGTCGTTGGATATGAGACTTAGGACCCCGACCAGCGGCAACCATCTACAATCACGACCAATCCGGTCGGAGGTCCGACATGCAATGCTCTCCGCCAGGTAGAAATACTATGTATGTAGGACTCGGAGCTTGTGCCACTGATTCAGGTCTCTTTGAACTTGCACTCGCCACACCCGGTCTTCCCCGAACTTAAGTTACTCTGACATCTTCGCCAGGTTCGCGCGTCTCTTTATCGTTCCATCCACCTCGCTCACAAGGAGCACATATGATGTCTCCCTCAATTCTGTGTCATCCCTAGAAACCTTTAGAAATGTGAGGGTTGTTCGTTGATGATGACGATTCGTGAATTTCATTCATATTGGTGCGTGACATTGAGCGAGGATGTATTGTGTACAAAAGTGAGTATTTTCTTTTCTTGTACTTTTCTAATTTTTCAAATGTATCTACTGTAGTTTTTCGACCAACTGTTCGTCACGCGTCACGCGGAGTGCGTCGGCGAACAGATTGGGTCTCGGGGTCACGCATACATGGGGGTTCACGAACAGAAAATCGTGACCGATTTGCCCTGAAAATCGCCAAAAAATTCGATTTTTGGCCGGAATACCACGGCGGCGGAGGCTACTTTCCGGACACCCGAAACAGGAAACAGAACGGAATACTACAAATAATGGCATAGGGTTGGGTTTCGAGATGCATGTATATAATATTGAGCGTACCCTGAATGTCAACCGATTCTTTGTGTTCGGGTTTGCGACCGGTATTGGGTGAAGGAGCTCAGTCTAATGAAATATAGAGTGTGGTGAAGCACAAAAACGGCCGATGCGGAACTGGATACTGTCCTCGTTCCGGAACTTTGCGTTCCGATGCCGATATAGGACTCACAAAGGAATTTATCTGGCGGGGCCGGGACTGAAACCGGTACTTTGTGTTCAGCCGGAGCAATATATTTTATCGAGCCAATGCCAAAGATAAGGCATGGTGGGCACAAAATATTATGCATTGTAATGAAAGAGGGAGAAAGGGAACCTTTTATTCGGGGGATACTGGATCCATCTCTGTTCGATCATTATCCGCATCTGGTTTTGGATACACAAAGCAAAAATTACAGCCTCAACGGAATCCTTTGTGTAGCGGCTGCTGTATATAAAGATCAGTGTACACTAAACTGAATGCCCGCTCATCGCCAGAGCCAACAATGAGCGGGCGATCAGTTCAGTGAATGCTAATCTTTATGTACAGCGGATCCTGTTTTAATCTTTTCGTCTGCTCTATTCTTTTTTCTTCGCGTGCACTCAACCAAATGCGGTAATGAAACAATGGTATTGAGTTCCGCGTACGCAAGACAAAAGGTCTACTTTCTCCTGAACATCTTGCAGAACAAAAAGTATTTCATTGGCTTGGTTTTATCTTTGGTATCGACTCGACGCAAATTACCGCGCCTGCTAGTCATAAAGTGCCGTATTGAATTCCGGCCTTGTTAAACAAACCCTTCTGGGGATCCTATACCGGCTTCGGAACACAAAGTGCCGGAATGGTTATAGTATCCTGTTTGGCATAAGCTGCTTTTATTCTCTAACAGGCACTATGCTTTATTAATCTGAACTCCTTCACCCAATACCGGTCGCAAAGCCGAACACAAAGAATCGGTTGACATTCAGGGTATGATTGATATTATATGCATGTATCTCGAAACCTAACCCTATGTTATTATTTGTAGTATTCGATTCTGTTTCCTGTTTGGGGTGTCCGGAAAGTAGCCTCCGCCGCCGTGTACGAACAATTTCGCCTGTTCGTCACGCGTGGCTCACCCGAACGAACCGTGGCCCAGCGGTGGTCACGGCTGACGTAACTCTCCCACGAACACTTGGTCGAAAAACTACAGTATGCCATGGTGACCTCCTAAAACTCCTTTCTTGTAGGCATTGCTTCAGAATTCCGAGTTCGTTCTCATGATGCCCAAGCAAATGTACTCCACATGTATTGAATGTCATTGGAACTTATGGTGGTTATGGGACTCTCTATCTAAGCCACAGGCAACTATTGAAAACCTGTAGTAGGCAATATAAGTCAGTATAATCAGGAATACTTACACCGGCTGGTAAGTTTCGTGTAAGTGGCCGCGGGTGATCGAGTCGACGGGGATTTGGTAAGCGACGGGATATCCGGAGGAAAGCATCAAGAGCTGGGGAGAGCGGCTGGCAGCGGCTGGCATTATGCCAGTGGTCTTGCGCCCGGTTCCGGAGTGTGTACGCTGATGTCTGTGCGAGACAGCATCGACTCGGAAGGCCTCGTCGTGCCTACGAAGGGGCCGACTCATAGAGTATTTTTAAGAAAAATACAACTGGCTGCTAGATACTCTAAGACTACTACATTAGTACATACTAGCGTGCTCAACATCTTTGATACTTGGACCGCAGACGCAGAGGACAATTGTACGCGCCGCAGGCCCGAGAAAATAGACCCGAAGGTCTCTTTCAAGCAACGTTTGAGCATAAAATCCGGCCGTTGAGCGGTCCAAATCGAGAGGAGGGGCGAGCGGCAAGTGCGAAGCTGTGCCACACCTTCTCGGACTCATCTCGCTTGCGAGAAACTTACTGGACTTGATCGCCAGTAAGTTTCGAAGCCTTCTGCAGTAAGTTTCCAGTAAGTTTAAGTTCGGCACGAACTTATTGCACTTATTGCTGCCAAACGACAGACCTTGGCAACTTATCCAGTAAGTTCGGCATGCCTCGTTAACACATGAGCCCCTTCGCTGGTGCTTTGCACTCATGATCGCGATCTTTTTTTTCGGTCTCTTCTTCGTCATCAGAGTCCTTTCGCTACGCTGAAGCCTCGTAGCGCCACCATGCCTTCCTTCGTAGCACACGGGATGCATTTTTTGGGCCACAGTGTGGCACTCATTCCATACATCTAATGCCTCTTGCTCCCATAGTTTTCTCCAGACTCAAGTTCCTCCATGGAATAATATAGTTTAATTTATTGGGGAATCAAGTACTCAAGATGTAACATACACATATACAGCTATGCATAAGGGTGCTGGACAAGAAATTGCTGTTGAAGCTAAGTACTGTGGCACAAGAACTGAGAGCAAAATGAGGAAAAACTCGTACATAAATTCCACTTGC
Source organism: Stereum hirsutum FP-91666 SS1 (assembly GCF_000264905.1). Taxonomy (NCBI): domain Eukaryota; kingdom Fungi; phylum Basidiomycota; class Agaricomycetes; order Russulales; family Stereaceae; genus Stereum; species Stereum hirsutum. The sequence continues at coordinate 849,241 of NW_006763131.1, forward strand.
AGTTATGAGAGATCGCTCGAGGCAATGAGGAGAGAAACACATATCATATAAGCATATATAGCTCGAAAGCATCGAGAAAGAAGAGAGCGAAGAAGTTCGACCACTGGAAGCAAAGTGGCGGCGCGCGAAGCGCGACGCCCAACGGAGGCAGGTGGACGCACGTGGAGTGGCTGTGCCGTGCCGCGGCCGGCCGATCAATATACGATCGACGGCTGCGGAAGCGCCCGGAAAGGCGAATTCCCTGTAAGTTTCTCGAGATAAGTATACACACCTCCATCTCAGAGCAGACAATTGGATTCATATTGAGGTGCTTGGACTCCTCGCCTCGGTACTAACAGGACTCATTTCGAGATATGAGCCTCCCCCATCTCTCAAGTGTCATACCCTTCCTTTCCCTCATTTTCTTAGTTGCTGAGGCCAATGCTCTGGCATGCAGCCCCACCTTATTCCATTGAGATGAATCCACATCTGATTCAAATACATACGAGTAGAAATCTTTCACCAGATCCGGCCCGTCTACATCAGCCATCTCCCACATTGGTCCAACCACGCTCCGGAAACCACAGAACTGTACTGCGGCAGCGAGGTGAATAGCTTCGTCATGAATGCTCCCCACAGGATATTCTGCTGCATGGCATGCTGAGAGGAATGCAAAGTTGGCATTGGGATGATGGAGCTGGATCAAGTCCAACAGGGTGAGATGTGTATCTTCATTCAGGGAAAAGTAAGAGCTGAAGGGCTTTCCAGGGATGAGCGTGCCATGAGAGGCAATGTGCAGCCAGTCATAATCAAGAAAGGGATTTCTGGCAGTGTCATGGATGGCTTCTGGTTCCTCCATGGGCATGATGCCTGACTTGATCATGAAGTAGAGAACCTCATTAGCTTCCTCCTTCACCCTAGGAAGGGATGTGGATTGACCAATAAGGAGGAGACGTGGTGGTTTTGCAAATGATTCACCGGTGTTGAAAGCAGTAATGAGAGAGGTGAGTGTGGGGGTGTATGATGAGATGTATAAGTCGGGAAGATAACTCTTCGAGCCAGGCAAAGTAGGGCCTGCTGCATGCAGCGGAAGTGTTGACAAGACGGATGTAGGACACCAAAATATCCGGGACATTTCTGGAATGCGGAGCTCTTTGAGCTTGGTGATGACGGGCGAGACGACGAGCTCCCAGAGGTTTTCTAAAACAGTCCGAAGAACAATATTATAATGCTTCGGTGCAGTTTTGATCTTGGCCCGCGCCTCTGTCAACTGCTGCGAGAGTTTCTGTGCAATTTCGTGAAGATTATCATCCGTGGGGACCAGTGCCGGTGGGCCGTGTTCGAGAATAATGAGCGCGTCCGACCGATACTCGCTGAGATTTACAGTAATGACAGGGCCATGTTTCGCAGCAGCTTGGAGGACAGAAAACGAAGGTCTGCACAGAAATGCCTCGAATGTAGGGATTTCCCGGATTCGCTCGATGATGCGTTTCTGATTTTCCAAAAGGCGATGTTTCTCGGCGAGGAGAGGACCAAATGGGTCTCGAGCTGGACCTTCCGCTATATGAAACCGGAGTTCTTCGCTAAGGTCAAGAGAATTCCATGTCATTGAGAGTGCCTCGAGTCGAAGATTTATCTGCGAAAGTTCCTCCGCAAGTGATTGGTCTACAGCTCGGAGTCTTTCCATTGGTGTCCTCAAGCCCCGCAATTCGGACCAAAGCAAACCCCTCCCTTGTTCAATCATTTCCGTAGCCAAAGCCAGCTGACCCATCTGAATTGCGTGTGATGCCGCATCTGAAACAAATTCAGGATGTCTGTGATTCACTGATAGATGCGAGTATTGCAACGCAACAAAAGGCATAGTAGATAAGGGGCGGGGGATGAGGGAAACGCCGATGGTAAATGCATGCAGGCTGGACTGAGCAAGACGTGTTCGAGTAAAGTACGCCCATTCTCGGGCTGCTGATAGACGTGTTACTACCTTAGAATGTTCATCACTAGCAGCCTGCTCGAAAGCTGATATAGACTCGCTGAAATCTTCGGGATGGCCTGTCATCAGGAAACGACTCTTCAAGCCGATACCAAGGTATTCCAGAAGACAAGCACGCTCGGGGTGCCCCACGGGACAGAGAGCTATAGATTCTCGAAACAGTTCAATGGACTCCGCGAGATCAGCTGGGTCTCCCATCCGCCGGAAGCGACGATCCAGACAGATACCGAGGTGTCTCAGAGGCAAAGCGTTCCGTGGATGTCCCACGGGATGGAGAAGAACCGCATTTCGAATGAGATCGATGGATTCTTCGAGGTCTTCCAGCTGTCCCGTCTGTTCGAAGCGCTCGACCAGGCAGACAGACAGGTTGTGCAAAGAAAAAGCACGGGCTCGGCCCTCCCCAGGGATGAGAAGTGCCTCTCTATTGAGAGAAATGGACTCGTCGAGATAGTCGAGCGAGCTCGCCCCACGGAAGCGAGACATTAGGTCAGTAGCGAGGTCATGCAGAGCGGCAGCGCGGCGAGGGTGCCCCGCGACACGGAGGCGAAGCACTTGTCGATGAAGATGAATGGACTCATCAAAATCATTTGGGTATCCCGTCAGCGTGAAGCGGCGGCCCAAGCCAGTAGCAAGTTTTTGAAGAGAAACATCGCGTTCATGATTCTCCGCGGGAAGGAGAAGCACATCTCGAAGGAAAGCAATAGACTCATCAAGATCATTGAGACGTCCCGTCCGCTCAAATCGTTCATGCAGGGCTTCGACGAGATGATTTAAAAAATGAGCGCGGTCCGGGTGCGACACTCCGAGCCAGCCAGTCTGTCGCACGCGCAGGCTTCGCTGTCATTTGAGGCGTGGTCGGTCGTGTCGGCAGGTCATAAAGGCACGTTGTGAGTCGCATAACCTCCCCCATCCATCAATGGAGACGTGATGATCCACCATTATTGTTCTTCCTACCACCCTCCATTCTGTACAACATGAACATAAACGAACCAGCCACTCTGTCCGTCCCACGGCGCACACTCGGGCTCTTTGCCCCGTCCTGTGGAGACATCTCGGAATACTTATGCTCGACGGTGTGGTTCGAGGTGTGGCTGGTCGACGGGCCGCCGTGAAGTTCATTTTTTTTTCTGTACAGAGTCGTTTGTCGGGGAGACGTGATGATCCATGTCTGTTTTTCTCTTTCGACCATCCCTTGCTTCCCGTTCCGGATGACCCAAACGAGCAGACTTTTGTTCCTGTCCTGTGGCGACGTCTGTTGCTCAGCGCAGTGATCGGCCGACCATGAACGCCTCTTTTTCTGTCTGGAGTCGTTTGTCGGACGGAGACGTGTTTCAGAACTAGTTTTTCTCTCTTCCTCTGTTCTCTCCATTCATCCTATCCTTACTCATCCCACCCACCCACAGCTACGACCGCTACTGGGCCGGCCGCTCCGCCTGGTCCGACATAATGCGCAACGCCCGCACCCGCCTCGTCTGGTTCCACGTCCCGCTCCGGCTCTCTCCCCGCACCGACGCCGAGACCGCCCTGCAAGCCCGTGGAGAAAGGATCGAGATGCGGGGGCGCAAGGAGGTGGGCGTGGTGATGCGGGAGAAGAGGATGGCGCTGGATTTGGTGGATGGGCTTGTGGTGGCGCTTAAACATCATTTGAGGAGCGAACTCGGGATATATTATGAGGATTTGTATGATCTTGTTAAGCCGTTCCATGAGGTGTGTTTTCGTTTTTCTCGTCTTATATGTATACTCATACCGCGAATAGCACGCTCATGGCCGTCACCACCACATGATGGAAGTTCACATCACGCACGACCACGGCCACGACCACACCGAACAAACCCACCGCACCCTCACCCAATCCCCGTCTCAGACCCAACCCCAACCCAGACCCCAATCCGTTCTCAGCCCGTCCAAACCGACCGCAAAAGCATCCACATCCACGTCCTCCCTCCTACAAACGCCCCGCGACCCCATCATCCCCGCCATAAACTCCTACGGCTCCATCGCCCCCACCCCCTCTTCCTCCCGCTCGCTCACACCCACCCCGCGCCCCTCGCGCCATTCCTCCACCAAATCGAAATCCCACCTCCACCTCCTCCACCGCCACGCCTCCACCTCCTCCTCAGACTCCTCAGACTCCGACTCCTCTACCTCCCGCGAGCGCAGACATCTTCTTCCCGCTAATAGAGGGGAGGCAGAAGATGTGTTGGGTAAGATAAGCGGGGATTTGATCCCGTTTGGGAGTGTGTTTAGGGGGGTGGGGAGGGTCGTGGGGCGGTTGTTGCATTTCCGGATCGGGAAAGACTCGGAGCAGGATTCGCAGGGGGAGAGGGATGTGGAGGCTGCGGCGGGTGTGGAAGGGGATGGTGAGCAGGAGAGGTTGTTGGTCGAGACGGACAGTGGGGACGAAACGGAGGAAGATGACGATGATGCGCCCGCGAGAGCACCCGGGAAAAAGAAATACGCCACCGAACCGCCGCGCCACACTCGCCAACTCCAACGCCCAAAGATCGCACTCCGCCTCCACCAGTGCAGGCGCCCGAGGCCAAGGCGGGGTGAATCGGTTGAGCGGCGAAGAGGGCGCGAGACAGGCGAGCGAGATGGGTAGGAAGCATAGGCCGAGAGTGGCCGGGCAGGGAGAGAATTTGCCGCTGGATGCGTTGAGGTTTTTGAGTGATTAGACGGCGGTGTTGGAGGAGAGGGGGACTGTTCCTGGTTTGTCTTTTCGTTTGTTTTATATGAATCTGAAGCGAGGTTGGCTGATGGCCAGTGTGATGTTTAGGGACGAGCTTGGGAGCGATGATTGGCTGTTTGGCAGCGTTTGAGGACAGTCTGTCAAGTGGGTTTATTTTATCGTCTTGGATTTAGGAAAACCGTGAACTGACTAGGGTGATTTGACGAATAGCGTTGGAGAGGATCTTGACTACGCCGTTGCCGTTGTGAGTGCTTTCGCAGCGCATATGTCGTGGTCTGGAACTGATCAATGTCCTCTTTTCGACGGGGCGTGTAGCGTCTATTCCGTGCATATTAGGTCTGCGACCCATTTTCCCTGTTCACTAAACGACGACTGACCTCGTCACTCCTTCGTCCCCCATACGCATATAGGCAGTAAGCACCCACTCCCCTCTACCTTTCCTTACAAACCTCACCTCTCCCTCTGCATCTCCATAGCACCGTCTGGATCTACCTCATCTTCCTCCCCTTCCAACTCGTCGACCAGTTCGGATGGTCCTCCATCCCCGGAACCGCCATCGCGGCGTTTATTTATCTTGGCTTCCTCGCTGCGGGAGAGGAGATCGAGCAGCCGTTCGGTATTTCTTTTCTCCTTCAACGCGCAAGCCTTCATAGTATCCGGTACTGACGGCTGTGTTTTATGTCTTGCGATGTAGGCTACGACGAAGTCCGTCACGTCTTCTCTTCCCTGCTTCGTATTTCCCAATCTGACGGTTCTCCCTCCCTTTCTTTCTTTCTTTCTTTTCTTTCTCCGTGTCACGTACCACAGAACGACCTCGACCTCGACATGTTCTGCAAAGAGATCGTCCACGCAGACATCGAGAAACTGAAACGAACACCCTGCACGAATGTCTTCCTCGGCTCGCGGCATCTCAGCGCGCGGGATCCGCTGTATGACGGGACGAGGAGCGTGAAGCAGGTCGAGGCAGATGGGGTGCGGAAGGGGAAGGGGGGTGCGGAAGGAGAGGAGGGTAAGGGCGCGGCGTTGGTCGCAGGAAATGAAAATGGGAATGCGGAGGAGAGGGAAAGGGAGAGGAGGGAGAGGAGGGAAGAGGGCAGGATGGAAGGGCAGGAGATGCACGATCATGAGATTGAGGTCGTCATCGGATGAGCGGCGCATTCGACAAAGGACCTGAGGAGAAGAGTCAAAAAAAATGGTTATCGTGCTAAGATATTCGTGAACCTCGGAGCTCATTCCGATCCTTTCGTTCCCTCCGTCGAGGGGAAGAAGATATGAAAGCTCCATATGTATGTATGTCTGTTCATTTATTTTGTTTATTTGGATTTATACGTACGTACGTGGTATGCTGGTGGTGGTGGTGATAGTGCTGGTTGCGGTGACCTTATTTATTCTCTAAGACAAACTACTTACTATACACGTACACGTTCCGGACGGCGTTCTGTCTGCTGTTGGTATTGGAGGCAGCGTACTTACGATGAACATTGCTATTTTCTACTTGCTCGTGGGGTGTGTTTTGGTACTGTGGGGGGCCTCCAGGCAGCCACGATTCAGAAGAGTCGTACTACTTATTGCGATGGGCCTTTGGGATCTGGGAACTACAGAGATGCCATTCGAGGACGTTTACTGTCTGAGTCCCTTTCGGTTGCATTGTCACCTTTATGACAGCAGGATGCTCAGCATGGACAGGACAGCAAGACGAACAACGGCCACAAGTTGGCCGCAGGGCAGCCACATCTCAGTCCGAACTCCGCCCACAGGAGGTTCACGCTCCGCCCCAAAGGACCCTCTTTTTTTTTTTTTTTTTTTTTTTTTAAAATTCAACACATTTATATAGCGCCGGCGGAGCCAGGGGCGCTTCGTACGATAGGTAGCTACATACAAGATGGGCAATTGTCGACTGAGTCCATAAGAGAAGTCTACCTACTCAGAATACTGTCTGCTGTTTCGAAAGAGAGGTATCGAACGTTCAAGTGAGATCCGTAAAAGGACGGGGGATATGAGACACAACTACCGTAGAATGGCCGTGTGTGAAGAAAACAAAATGAAGAACCCACTACTTCTTCTTATTCGCCTTCGCCTTTTTTGGTGGCGGACCATCAAAGGGAGAGTCGAACACCACTCTGTCTTCCGACGATGCCCCAGGCATGTAATCCGCTACTCGGGGCCTGGTAGGGCGATTAACCTGGGAGGGGGGAGGCGCCCCCTTATCGCGAGACTTTGGTGGTGTGTTGCGGCTAGGAGTATGCGTCCGAATCCACTCGGGATCCCTCCGATGGAGGAAGAACGCGCACTCCCGTGAATCGGCCCGGTGTGGCCCACCGCAGTTGTAGCACTTGGGTGCATGCGAACACCCACCCGTTGTGGAAGGAGATGCCACACACGAGGGGCAATGCCGATCGTGTTGGCGTTCATCGTGAGACAACCCGCATCGCGGGCAGTTCTTGGTTGGAGATCTGCAGGAGAGCGCACGGTGGCCCCATCGTTGGCAGCAGCCGCAGAAGGGCACCGGAGGCTTGGAGTCAAAGGCCTTTACGGGCCGGCAGAATTCACCCAAAGGACCCTCCCGCATGAAAACCTCTTGTTCGTGTTCAAAAACCAACGCACATAGATCGAACCTGGGATCGGACCCGGCACTGCGGCTTCGCAGACGAAAATTCATGATTTTCGTGCCAGGTCGGTACCTCCGTGCCGACCAGGCGTTCTACATACGCACAGTGGATATGATCCACGTAACGTAAGTAGCACCCAGATACTATGCTTTCAACGCACCTCGAGATCCTAGTAGGACTTGCGACGACCGGCTGCATACATGCGTGAAGGAGGATGGGGGAGCTATGCTAAGGTATCTCGTTTACTAAGACCGCATATTGATTGCATGTCGTCGCTCACGGGGATATGCGCCACATAAATTTCACTACTCACTATATAGCCTTCTGCACGGTTCACGCGCCACATAAACTCGACCATCATCCCCGTCTACTTCGCATACAACACGTCAACCAACTATGTCGATAGAGGCCTCCTTCATGCGAAACGTCGTACTCACATCCTTCGTCAGAGTCTCGATCAAAGACGAAGAAGCCGCCCGATCTCTCCGGCCAGAGACCGTCCAACTTGATGACCGCGAGAACCTCTGTAAAGCACTTCAAGACCGCAGGGATAAGCATGGACAGAACGATTTTCCAGACATGCCTACACATGGTGAATGCCGTTTTGTTCAGGGTTTGCCAAAATATTTTTCGACGATGCCTCTGAAAAGCTTGAGCAGATGTGAGCGCTTTTCGTTGGTCATGTTGAGGACTCATACTCATATTTAGAAGTGGATCTTACGGCTCTCCGAGCACCTCAACGCTACGAGGTCGGTATAGAAAGCAATCCTACGGTCAATTCAACATGACTAACTATTCATTTCAGGGCACATATTTATTCTGCCGGACGCTATGTCTTCCGGGTGAGTTTGCTGATTTCAATCATGTAAAACATGATTTTCTCTCTGACATGCCTCAGCTCAAGATATTTCGGTCCAACTTGCCGTGGAGGACGACGCGGGAGCCTGCATCTTACTCACACTAGACAACCTCCCTGACCTTTATCAAGCCGACCTGTCTGCCATCGATGCCATGTTCCCAACAGGAACCGTTCTGTTAATTCGCGAGCCGTTCATTGTAGTCACCGCAGATCGCCAGCGTGCCACAGTCAGAGTCGACTCGCCTTCTGATGTCCTCGTCCTTAACCGTGCCCATCCTCTTCTGGAAGGATACAGCTGGCGCCAGTCCATGCTAGATAATCCGGAAACCTTCAAGAGTGTCGGTACCAGCCACTTCCGGCAGAGCCATTTCGTAGCGGCCGTCAGCTCTTGGTCTCAAGGTCTTTCAATCAACCTTTCGTCTGTCGATCTACTGCTCAACCGGTGTATGGCCTTTCTACGTCTGGAGTGGTACGCCGCTGCCTACAGAGATGCATCCAAGGTACTAGAGTTGGTCACCGACCCCGGGGGGTCGTCATCGCATACGCAGTCAGTTGCAAAAGGGAACAGAGACAAAGCAGACTTCCGTGCTGCGCGGGCGCTCTACGGTCTCGCCAAATATAGCGATGCGCTTGCGCGATTCACTTCGCTCGGTCGAAGCGGACAACTTGCGGATAAAACCTGGATCAAGAGGTGCCAGACTCGGATGGAAGAGACGACAAGCGGAGTGTACGATTGGGAGGCTATGTTTCGTAGTGGCCTGGAGGGGAACGGGGCCCCCGTCGACGTCGCCGACTTTGTTGGGCCGCTCAAAGTTTGCGGGATGCCTGATCGAGGTGGTGGTCGTGGTGTGCGTGCGACTGAGGATATTCGAGCGGGTGCATTATTGGTATGCTTACTTCTTCGAGCGATCTCGACGACGACGATCTTAAGGCCAAGCTGGGACAGGTTGTTTCGAAAGCGTACGCTCTCGTGTCGGCGGCAGAACAGGAACAGAAGAAGAGTATGAATATCATTCATGTTCCCACCCAGACGATCGCAGGGGGTTCTGAGGTCGACCTGGTTCAAAAGGTCATTACGAGGTAAAGTGCTCGTACGTGCCCTTCACTCTCCTAGTGGCTGACTTAGAAGTATCATGCAGGTTATATGGATGTCCGGAGGATACCCCACTGATCTACGGTCTGTTCTCGAATGCAGACCCAGACCGTTTCCATCTTCCCTCTACGACATACCCTCCGCTGGGTACGGAACCAGTCCTTGCGTGCCACGCTCCCCCCGACCCAGCCGACATAAACGTCGATTACATCGACGGAGTGATCTTCTCGAACTGTTTCGGCGGAGACACAGTAAGGGTTGCGTCCGTTGTTCCACCTTCGAAGCTCGGCCAGCATTCTGCCGTTCTCCATACCTTGCCCTCGCTCTTCAATCACTCCTGCGCTCCAAATGCGACATGGAGGCTCTTTGGCGACACCATGGTCATCCGATCCAACCGTGATATCCCTAAAAATACCGAGATAACACTGGCGTACGTGTCACCAGCTGGGAATGCACGGACTCGTTCGAAGGACCTCTTCACCAAGCTCTTGGGTCCTTGCAATTGTGACCTCTGCGAACTGGACAGACTGGACACCGAAGATGCGTGGAACGTTTGGGACAGCTTCCAGAAACGTAATCTCAGGAGTTGCTCCTCAGAGACTGAGCTGAATAGCGCCATCGAACACCTACAGTCATCCTTCGCGAGATCCGGTCGGACGACCCATTATACTCTGCTCGACAGTCATGACGAAGCCATGCAGTGGTACCAGGAGAAGGCTACCTCTCGTGCACCTGTTGATCGTGTCGCCGCAAAAGCAATGATTCGTCATGGCGTAGAGGCCCTTCGTGCGGCTGGTTTGGACATATTCCCTGACGAACCGCAATACTCGCCTCGCTATAAAGCCAACACCCGCGGTCAACCTGGTCAAAAGTCAGAGTTCGCGTTACCGATGTTGAAGGGAAGGTTGCCAGCAAACACAACAACGCAGGAGCAATGCATCTTCATTATTACGCAGATGGCCGCCGTTTTCACGATGATGCTGGAGAAGACGCAGGCACGACGATGGATCCGTGCGGCGTGGTTCAGTGCGCATTCAAATCATCACATTTGACTTTGGGCTACAGCTAGCTGACATCACCCTTACCATCCCCTTTAGTCCACGAAAACACGATCGGTGGAGGCAAAGTCTTATTCGAGGAAAGATTCAAGAAGGCTGCCGCATTGAAAAATGACTTGACGGATCTCGAGTATCGATGGGACTGACCTACTAGGCTTACGTCTCATGAAAAAACCGTATGAACGCTCTGGAAAGATCTGTTTCGGGTCCATCGCATGGTCATCGTGTCGAGAATCTGGCTTGGTATGTTCTATCCTTCTTGGACCGTTCTACGTGGCTTGATGTGACCCTCTCCTCATAGACCTTACATAATTATTCAAGTTCTTGTTTCCCGGCTGAAAACAACATTTGAGCTTGTTTTCGGCCAAGCCCCATGACTGAGCTTAGCTTATCTCACATACCTTCTAGGATGGACTCGACTGCTCCCACAGAGGTGAATTTGAACACTCCGAGAGTCGACCACCGCACATCGATGACTCGGAGAACGGTATGTATACGACACACAACAAACGCATGCCCTTGTTATCTATGACCGAACTGCTCGTCAATCGAAGATCTCAGGACTTCTACCCTCACGCCTCATCACGCTTGTTGTCGAGATAGGGGTCGTCGCGGTCAGGTGCATGGTCTATGGAATGGTGCATAAAAGCACTGACTCGAATTGCGGGGTAACGTCCGTTTCTCCGTGCCCACTGGCAACATCTGGCACTGTAAGATCTACTTCCCTTGAAGCTTTCTTCGCACTCACTCCTCAGTCAACATGCCTGGAGAAGGAATGGTCTCCCGCGAGGAGCTCACGAAACGATCTATCCCAAAATTTCAGTTCTCGACCGAGTCTAATCCTCTGACTGCGCCACCCGTTATTCCTCTGGGTCTGTCTGTGGCCCAACGTGCTGCTGCTCGTTTTGCGATCAAGGGGAATGCTATCGGTGAGAGCTGTGTCTCCAAACCCAAATAATATGGACATTTGTTTATGATGTACTTACGATGTATGGATATAGTGACCGGAGGTGCAGGAGGTATAGCTCTCTGCGTCTGTCGCGCTCTGCTCGAGCACGGCGCAGGTGGTCTTTCCCTATTCGACCTCCCATCAACTCTCGAGACTACCATAGCCTCTCAGGCCGTCCAGGCACTACGCGCCGACTTCCCCAACGCGAAAATCATCACGCAGCCTGCAGACGTGACGAACGAGAAGATGCTGCAAGATGCCGTGGATGCGACGGTGGAGAAACTTGGGAGTGTGAATATCCTGCTTTGTTTTGCGGGAGTGGTAGGCACGCAGCATGCGGAGGATATCAGACCTGAGCAGTGGCGGCGGATGATAGAGATCAATGCGACGGGTACATGGTTGTCCGCCCAGATTGTTGGAAGGTAGGTATCGTCTTCATTGGTACGACTGCTTTCTCGTGTAGCGAGGGCTGATCTCGGCTCTCCTTCAGACAAATGATCAAACAAAAGACGTCGGGGTCCATCGTCTGTACCGCTTCAATTTCCGGCCACGCGGTCAACTTTCCCCAACCACAGGTCGCATACAACGCTTCCAAAGCCGCCGTCATCCATACTGCTCGTTGCCTCGGAGCTGAATGGGCTCATCACGGTATCCGCGTGAACAGTGTCAGTCCAGGATACATGAACACCATCCTGAATGAGGGAGACGGGCTGGCGGAGGCTAGAGCGTTGTGGGCGGAGCGGAACCCGTTCGGAAGGATGGGTGAACCGGAGGAGTTGGCGGGTGTGGTGGTGATGTTGTGTAGTAGTGCGGGGAGCTATATCAATGCTACGGATATTGTCGTGGATGGTATGTGCATATCCCATCGTGGCCGCAACTTGTTGATGTACTCACATGTATCATTGCAGGCGGCGCACTCCCAGTCTACTGAATCAATCGCAAATAGAGCACATAGAAGTCTAATCTCACGAAGCATTTGTAGTCTTACGTCTTCCAACAATCTATGTCGACGGAATCAAAAGTTTTGTAGAGAAATTCGTATAAGTATCCACTTACTGGACAAAGTACCCGGGATTTCTGTCACCTAGAATGGTACGTATGGCCACAAATAGCTTGGTCCTAGTGTCATAACCGCAGGGTGTGTGTGGGTTCGTACATAGGTCTACACCGGTATCATGTAGCCCTCAGCGAAATAAATTACAGTGAAAAGCTCCCAACCATACCCAGTACACAAGACCGAGCCCTAAATACCCACTCTTCTCCTCGGTGTCTGCGTGACTCTGGCTCCTGCCCCGATGCCCGTATGTCTTGGAGTTCCGGGAACGACAATCTTCGAAGCTGAACTACTTGCAATCTTGACCGTCTCTGCTTCCTCCTTCGCCTGCCGCGCAGTTCTATTCGCAAAGACACGTCAGTAAGCTGACTAACTGATATTCGAACGGAGAAATGAAGGAGTCTTACGCTTCACGCTGTTTGGCCATCTCCGTCTCGAGTTCTGCACGCCTGGAGAATTCTCTGTCTGCTTGACGGCGGTTTCCTCGCTCATCGAAGTTCTTCTCACGGACGGAATAGAACACAGAACCGAGCTCGGCTGTAGATGCGTGTATCAGCCAAGGGTGGAACTTGCACGAAAGCAATGAAGGATGGACTTACCAAGCCAATAGGGGTCAACGGCTGTGACCTGGGTCATGTACTCCTTCGAGGTCAGGATCAGCTCGTGGTAGATGACATATGACGGGGTGTCTGCGGAGGGCATTCATTAGAAAACTGGTGCAATGAAATTGTAGGAGGAATGGAACGCACATCCGAGCCCATACAATGCACTGGTTGGGTGCAAATGTGTTGGTAGACCGGAGCGTATATTCACGAACTCGCCGATACCCTTGACACGAGCGGCCTGGTGGAAGTATCCCGCGGTGATGGCTTTGCGGATCATATCAAAGTCGGTACCAGCGGAGACGATGTCCATCTTCTGGAACTTCATGATATCCTCAAGTTGAACACGGACTTCACGAGCTTTCCTGAGGAGCTTGGGGTGTAGGAAGTGTTTCATGGACCAATCATCACGGTAACTGTATATACCATGAGTGTTCGCCAATGAGAATGCAGGGAAAAGTAGATGAGATCGCATACCCATGACTCTTCCACTGATTGAACACGTTCAGCAGCGTCAGATGATCACTTTCAGGGACATTGAACTTCTCCCTTGCCGCGTCCGCTTCTTCCATCCTTTCCTTCGGCCTATAGAACACACTCGGGACGGAAAGCATCGACACGATGGTCAACATCTCAGACGAGCACTTGTACTCGACGGAGGTGATGAGCATCTTTGCCATGGACGGTTCCATCGGAAATTCCGACATCTTGCGACCAATAGGCGTGAGGTCGCCGACGTTGTCGAGGGCACCAAGTACCCAGAGCTGGTACATGGAGTTGAGAATGTTGGCCTGGCAGAATGCGAGGTCAGTAATTCGTCATATCAAAGACGAGCTGGAGATATAGACATACCTGAGGAGGTGGATCCATGAAATCGAACTCCAAAAGATTCTTGACTCCAAGACTTTTCAACAGCAATACTGTATTCGCCAAGTTCGTTCTTTGAATTTCCGGGATCGTGTTTTCGAACAGCTCATTCCTATAAGCCATCTCCGTGTACAGCCTGTAGCAAAACCCGCTTCCCGTACGTCCTGCACGCCCAGTACGCTGGTTCGCGTTCGCTTGGGAAATAGGTGTGATCTGTAGAGCATCCATGCCGACCTTAGGATTGTAGACTTTGAGCTTGGAGAAACCAGCGTCGACGACATAGAGGATACCATCAACTAGTAAAGGGGTATGCGCATGAGTTTATTCATTATGGCACAAAATTAGTGAAAGGTGACTGACCAGTCAATGAAGTCTCTGCAATATTTGTAGCCACAATGACCTTTCGCCGCCCGTCCGACGTAGGGTCGAATATCTTGGCCTGTAGATCTGCAGGCATCTGCGAGTAGATGGGCAGTACTGCTAAGGGGGCAGGATCATCCAGTTGTGCAAGTCGCTCTGGTTGCAAGTTAGCAAAATTGCTGAGAACGCGATGGCAAAGCGGGTATATATCATACCTTGAACGACCTGACAAGTGATCTCGATATCCTCCTGACCGGTCATGAAGACAAGAATATCCCCTGGAGGAAGCGACAAATGGATCTGGAGGACTTGCTTCACGGCGCTGTCGACATAATCTTCGCAGGGCGACTTGGAGTGGTAGGTTTCGACTGGGAAAGTACGGCCAGGGATCGTGAAGCATGGCGCGTTACCGTAAAAGGTTGAGAACTAATAAAGAGACCGTTGAGGGCAGTGCAACAAGCAGGTAAACGGGCGAAGACACACCTTCTCAGCATTCATTGTTGCAGATGTGACGATGAGCTTCAGATCTCGTCTCCTTGAAAGGACTGTATATGTCGCTAAATTTAGGTGTATATCCACCGAGAAACGGACAGTAACTCACTCTTCCGTAGTAGACCCATCAATACGTCAGTACTGAGCGAACGCTCGTGTGCTTCATCAAGGATAATGACGCTGTACCGATCCAAATCGCCTTCATTTAGGGACTCGCGAAGAAGCACACCATCCGTCATGACTATATAGGAAAATCAGTCGGGTGAATTTTTGAATGCGACAGAGAGGCAGAGACTCACACTTAATCTTCGTTTCAGCTGACGTGCAATCCTCAAACCGGATAGCATATCCGACCAGAGACCCAAGCTTGCAATCCATCTCCTCACTAACACGTTTGGCGACAGACATAGCGGCGACACGACGTGGTTGCGTGCATCCAACAATGCCATGCGAGCAGTAGCCGTCCTCATACAAAAACTGACCGAGCTGAGTCGTCTTTCCGGATCCAGTCTCACCGACGACCACAACGACTAGATCTCTCGTCAGAATTGAAGGGCTTGACGCAATAAAAGGACTGACCTTGATTATCCCGGATGGTCCGCAAAAGGTCCTCCCGACATGCGAAAGCCGGGAGATACTCTCTCTGCTCCTTCAACGTCCGGGACTTCGCAAAAGAACTGACACCCGCCGAAGACTTCAAATGTGTTGCAAACTTGGAGTCACCCTTGTAGTCCTCCTTCTCCCCATCCTTGGCCTTGGCCTCCGCCGCGGCTGTAAATTGCCCGAACCGAAAAGAACTACGTGAATGTCCAATCTACGCATCCAAGCCCACGATATCTCGATAAAAGAGCATGAACTAAGGAATGGAGCTTACCCTCAGCTTCTGCTTCCTCATCTTTCACACCCATGATGTTCCCTAGGCTCGTCCCGCCCAACGCAGCCAGTTTTGCGGCAGCCTTCGCGCGTTCTGCTTGCTCTCGCTTCTCCTTCACCAAGGCGCTGCCTTTCTTGGAGAACACAGCTAGATCAGATGTGGGATCGCGGATGGGGTTAATGGTATCAAGCTGCTTGGTGTACACCGTCCGGCCATCAAGAAAGGGCGGTTTGAGATCATGGACCATAACGTGAACCGTGGACTCGGAGTCATCTTCGAAATCAAGGTCGACACCTTTTCGGGTGGCGACACCGGAGGTGACCATCCGGTTGGCTTCCCAGAGGTCATTGTCGGCGTTCTACGCAAATCATGAGTGGTGGGCGCATTTCAGAGTCGTTGGAAAGGACTCACGTATTGCGCCTGCCTGGCCGAGACTTTCTTCTGCAGGGGATGTGAGATAATTACAGGAAGTAGGGAGCAGTGAATGGGCACGTACGACCTGTTTCTTCGCGATCTCAGCCTGCTTAATCGCCGCCAGATCCTCATACTGAGCCAATGGGTTGTGCTCCTCATCACCCATTAAGCCTCCTTCTTCCGCACCCGAATACCAGTCTCTATCCAGACGGATTTGCTCTTCCTCCCACTCCCGCGCATCCATCACTGTCTCCTTATCATCATCCGGACTACCGCCCCTCACAGTCCGGGGCGTTGGGGCGTCCCATGCCCGGCTTTTCGCGCCACCCCAGCCTCCGTCAGAGCCTCGCTGATTCCGAGGTGTCGAATCCCAACCAACATCGGGTACACGCATGGAGGGTCCGTCTTCGCGTCCACCACGCTCAGAACGAGGTGTAGCGTTTGCATCCCAGGAGCGAGATTCACGATTTCGATTATCGTCGCGGTTACGGTTATTATTGCGCCCGTCTCTGTCTTTATTGGAGCGACGTTGAAAGTCACCTAAACCGCGAGGACCGTCCTGACGCTGTTCTTGTTTGGCAATGATTCCCTCTGCACATTATGCGGATGATGAGAAGACGCTGGAAGAGAAAAAGGATGCCATGTGCGCACCTCTTTGGCGTTCCCTGTTCGCTCTATACTCTTGCAAACGGGCTTTACCTGCATCCGACAGGCCTGTGCCATGTGAGGGGGTTTCGGCACCTCGTTGTCGATTGTTCATACGAGACGCGGGCAGTGAGGGAACTTTGGGGTCGAGAATAGCGTATAAGTTACTGTGAGATTCGAGAGAAGTAATAGATGGACAACATACCTTTGAAGACAGGCTCATTGTCGTCGTCTAGACGTGGCCTCTTTCGACTTCCCTCATCCTTCGCAGCCGCGGCCGCCCTCTTCTCTTGTGCAAGTCTATCAAGTCCCAGCACTGATGTCCTAGGCGTAGGTGGTTCTAGTGTCCTTGCGGGTTGTCGGAATGTGTGACGCTAATCAACAGGAAGGCCAGAAGTACGAACATCCTAGTCAGTGAACTAGCCAAGGTGACTGATGTAGCGGGACGCACAGAATCTTTCCTCATCAAACCACCCTGTCTAACGGGCTCTGGCTCGAGTACGTCACTATCGTGGACCGTGATTCCTGGAACTGGCTTCGGAAAGTGGCCCGTCGTTTCTTGCTGGGAGTGGGCTATAATCTCGGAGTAAATCTCGGAGAGGAAGTTGTCCTTGAATTTGTGGAAGGATTTAGCAGCTAAAGGGTAGCATGATATTGCACTGTCAGGGTAAATACAACGACATACAGATAGTCGGAAATATCGCACCTTTGATGAAGCCCTCCTCCGAGTTTGTCTTAGCAATGTCAGTGACGCGGGTCGCGAGCAGGTCATTGGGGTTGACGAGGTTCATGACTCGAGAAAGTTTGATAGCCAACTGGTGATTGAAGTCATTCTGTGGCAAGTCTTGTGCTGAAGAGGTCGAGGCCATGGTGACCAATGGTGCTGCTGCAGTAGTGTACGGTGGTGGTCAGAGGGAAGAGGCGCCACACCTGGTTGTACGGAGTAGGGTGACATTCAAACTCCGCAAGCACCGTGCTCGGTTGTGGCGTGGCCGTTTCCCTCCACAACTTGTGCTTCTTTCTTGCGCTTGCCATTCTCAAAAGTTCTGTTCTCCTTGGGCTGAAGGTCGGACGTTCTTAGTATTGACCTCACAAATGTCTCGTAGGACGCGTTCGCAAACCGGGAAGCTGCCGCCTCCTCGGTTGTCGGCCGACAACGCTGAGAGTAGCCAAGTGTCGACAGTGGCGATCGGTGCTACGCCAACAGAACCACGGCAAAACGACGATTCACTTGAGGATGATGATGGTGAGCATTCATTTGTCCTGGAAGGGTTATAGTTCTCGAATGCTAGCGCACCGTGGCGGAACTGATTTTCTCTTTGATATGACACAGACCCTCCTCCAGCAAAGCGAGCGAGAAAGCGACCGCAAGTGGACAACACGAAGACAGTAAAGAAAACAGGAGGGAGAAGGAAAAATGCAGGCCGTTTGAGTATTCTACCTAATATGTCTCTGGACATACTTCTTGAGGTGTGTGCATTCATGCCTGTCCGTCCCGTTCTACTATCTCTAATAGAGTTGTAATTCGTCAATGAATCAGATTTTTGGTCATCTCGCGCCTGCAGATCTGCTCAGCCTTTCGCGCGTCTCAAGCTCGTTTCAGAAGCTGCTCCTCGACTCTAGCTCCCTGTTTCTGTGGAAAGCTGCATTCGGGAATGTTCCTGGATTACCTGCACCTCCCGAAGATGTGTCCTTAATAGAGTGGACAAATTTAGTATTTGGGGGCATATTGTGTCATGTACGTTCATGCCCAAGACTCTTAACGACCCCCAGTTACTGACGACCGTGGGTTTTGTCCTAGCTCTGTCGCAACAAACGAGTTCTGAAGGTGGACTTTATGCTTCGCCGTCGTGTGTGCGGTGATTGCCTGAACCAACAGTGCGTGGATCCTCTAGATTTTCTAGATTTCTATGTTACTCCGGCTCAACTCATCCGTGCCATGTCAAGCCTGTGTCTGTCTATTCAGGAAGAAGTCTATGAGAAAGCTCCGAATTCTGCCGAGTTCATAGATTATGTACCATACACCATGAGTTCGTCGTTCATCTTGCTCAACCGCTAATCGTAATTGACTTTGGAACCATGTATATAGTACGCTCCAAGGAAGGGCCCCGCCGCGTCTGGTGGGACGAGGACCTGATAACGTTTGAAGACAACCTGAAGTCGATCTGTCTCATCAGTCTGACCGAGCAAGGCAATAGGAATGAAGCTCTCGATCAGTTTTTGGAGGACAGGAAAACAGAATTGGAACGTAGAAAGACAGTCGCAATTTTGTGGAATGCATGGGTTGAAGAAGGCGCGACACACAGAGCGGCTGATAGGCAGGAAAAGAAGAACAAGCGCAAGTCAGAGTAAGTGGCATGAGGTCTTACCTTGAGTTATATCTGCTGACATGTCTTCTCAGATTTTTGAAACACTGTGTCGCTCTCGGATACGAGGAGAGAGACTGCTGGAAAGTCATGCAGATGAAGTCAGTGAATAACGAGACTCGTTTCACTGAGCAAGGTAAGTCTATTCCAGTACATTTCAATATTACAACACTCTTGCTCACAAGACAAACAGCTTGGGAGTCTCATCTTCCAACCATACGTCCTATGTTAGAAGAGACTAAGGCCTTTCGATTGTCCCGCGAGCTTGACAAGCGGCGTCGGACCCGTTCAGGCATGGTCAACAAAGTGTACCGTGAACTGGTCAAGGCTATATTGCCCGATCCGCTCACATTTGCCTGCCTCCCGAACTCTTCCGAATTTTCCACCTTACCGAAAATGCGCAATCTCATCGACGACGATACGGAGGCGCATGACGAACGGCGAGCGCTTATTCAAACAGAGGGCGAGAAACTGCGACCTTTGCTCTCAAGCCTGGAAGCACAGCGTAGGGCAGCGATCATCGCCCGAATGCCTTCCAAAGCGATCCCACCAGGATTCGATCCCGCTCTTTTGCAAGATCTGCCGCCATGGCAATCGACTCTGCCTCCCGCTTATGCCGCCTTTGAGCTAGCAACCTCTGTTTTCCGTTGCGGTGGACAGCTTCCACATGACCGTTCAATATTCAGGTCTAGGAAGGGACTGGAGAAGGCCATATTCGGCTTGAAGGTCTTCGCTCATAAATGCCAACACTGCAAACGTTTCGAGGCAGACGAGCTCGTTACCTCCAGCTTACCCGTGTTTGATGACTATGGGAGGAGAATTGTCCTTGCCATTTTGGAGCGACTCAGTCTGGACTCGAGCCGGACGACGGCCGCTGATCTCGATCGACTGGATGCCAGGTTTCTCTGCCTCAATTGTCCTGTACAGCACGAACATGAAGGGTACCACCGCCGGCGAGGTAAAAGGGGGCGAGCAGCACTAACCTGGCGAGAATTGGTAAGCTCATGCGTATTCTAATTTTGGTCTACAGAACTGATCGCAAGCTTCTTTTTGATTTAGTTGGAGCATACTTTGTCTGAAAACGAGAAGTGTGCTGAATCTCATATGGAGCCTCTCTTCACCGTAATGGACGACACAGTGGCTACCGAGATCAGGCTGCGTGAGCAGAGCAGTGACTTGTATGGGTTCGAGATGTGGGGTCCATGGGGGTGCTCACATTGCCACCACCATATTGAGCAGATGGGAGGAGATATAGTAGAATGCTGGCTGAGGCGCCCCGAAATTGAGCAACACTTGAAAGACGCGTAAGTCTTCAATCCTTGTTTTGTTCTCGCCCGATCTGAGCTTTCGTGTGCGTACGTCTTGCAGGCATGATATGGACAATCCTATGATATATCGAGATTTCTTCCATCATCCTCGATGGGGTCACCCTGACCCCCACCTCAGACCTCTCTGGCACGTCATGGAGGGGTAAAGGCATGGAGTCAGTATGGGCATTCACGATCGAGAGCGAGCTTTATCTCCCGTCTATCTTCATGCAGGCTATTGTACCAGCCTTCGGACGTAGAGTTCTGTCCATTTCTATTCATTATTAATGCTATAATATACGTTCGTGCTAACACCCGTTCAGAGATGTCCCTGTGTGAAGCCCCCGCGTAGCCGTCACATATCCGCAATAGATACTGGTTATGACTCGGGTGTGAAGCGGCATCTACGTCAACATGCACCACGACGGTATGAGCGCACAAAATGCGAGCGTCAAGACCGTCGATCCCTGAAAGGTCTCGTCCAGGTGCAGCGTGCATCGCGAGTACTGGCCTCGACTGCTGAATCTTCGTGCCATTTGCTGATCGATGGCGCTGCATCTCCGTGCGAGTTTCCACCATCTATTTGAACCTCTGCAGAGGCAAGCGGGAGGTGCAGAGACGTCGGCGGCTTTTATGGTTTACCTGTCGGGCAGTCAATGTGATCATTAGCTTTAGGCCTAAAACTTTGAGTCACGACTTTTATATGGTCTGATGAAACTTCGATACGGGACATAAATTACTCACTTCGACATGTTCCGCGAGGAACCCCCTCTACCAACCAAACTACCAAACTGCCACAAACCACAAGACCTCACATCATGTATACAATCGGCTAGCCTCGAAATCCCTATCCAGATCGTCGAGCACTGTCCCGCTTGCAGCAGCTGCTAATGCCGCATCCACACCAGCCGTCTCCGCCTCGATGCGTTTGATCATCTTCCAAGGTATCATCACTTGACCGACATAGCGACCTCCCTCTGGCTCTTCATCGGGTTCTGCGCTTGTTGATGTTTCGGGACCATCAGCAGGATCAGGTTTGGTTGTGGAGGAGATGCGGAACTCGTCGGTGTTGACGAGGAGGATGTTGAGGTCTTTGTCGGTGCCTACGAAGGTGCCGAGGAAGATGCGATGGTCGGTTGTGGTTATGCGGAGAAGAGAGCGGAGAAGTGCTTGGAGGGCTGCGAGCGAGGGAGACGATGGAAGTTTTGGAGGCTCGGACATGTTTTAATGAAGTACTTCAGGCCGAGAGCAACCGCGCTGATGATGAAGAGAGGTGGCGACTGCACAACGTCGATGATGAGTACTAGTGGCGAGAGCAAGAATAGATTTCCAGGCGCATGGCATATGCCTAGGGAGGTCCGATCCAAAATCGCCGGATTTTGCCCTTTTTGTCCGGACCGATTTGGGAGCGGAATGTACGCACTCGGATCGGGTGCCCTGTTTTGGAGGACATTTGGTACGCATTTCGTATCGGACCTTGCCCAGCATAGAGCTCGAAAATATGTGTTTTATTTGTCATTATGTGCGCACCTCGTCGGCGAGTGTTTGGACCGGATCTCTCACGAGTCATTTTTATCTCTTTTGTGCGCACTGTGGGCTATGGTAGGATCGGACCTCGCTGCGAGCTCACCACTTTTGTCTCGTTTGGGATCGGACGTGGGGTACTTGGGAGACCGAAAATGTACGCACCATGATCAAACATGGAACCACTTTCTGACCCAAAATTGTCCGCACCGGGATTGGACCTCGCCCCGCATATGCCATGCGCCTAGATTTCCTGTTCCGTTAGGACAGGTCTTGAGACGAGCTTTGTCACAGCGTCACGTCACGCCTCTTCGGTGGCGGTGGCGTCTTTAGAGGTTTTAAGAAACGGGCCCAGAGTTCATATCTGTCTGACCGGATTCTTGCTCCACCTGGAGCGCCAGCCCCGCATATGATGAAGGCAGCAGAGTTCGGAGTATTCCGCCTCAAGCCTTCGGATGCTGCTGAGGGTACTATAACATGTATTTTCCTTGAGCAACTTCAGGGTATGTTTTAATGGGGCAGGTACGTAGTATCCCGAGAGAAATATAAGAAAAACTGTCATGGAATAAAGAGCGGACAAGGTGCGCTCTGTGCAGAGGTGGCGCGAAGTCGCTAGAGTGGAGAATGGAACTCAGGGCCACTTTGATCTCTGGGTTCTCCAAACACAGCGTAAAGCCTCAGAATCCGCCGGCCGGATATCTTCGGCGTATTCGCTGAATTTAGGAGAACACGCCGGGAATACGACGAGAATGTCTGAGTTGGCGTGTTCTTGTAAGTTTTGCAAGATACGGACTGAATCCGCTCAGAATGTCGCAAGATGCGACCAGGATCTTTGCGAACACGCCCGGGTCTGCTGTAAATAGACGGCATTGCTTGCACGCCAGTAATTTCCTTTTGTAGACCCTCTGGTTTCATTTATCGCTCCATTTTCGAGCATTTTGAAATGTTCACATACGGCCAGCCAGGAAATTAGGAAAATAATACTAGGAAACAGCTTCCATGAAGCATACACTACGGACAAAACTACATATGTACAATGGGTCACGACGAACGAAAGCGAACGAACCCGCTCTGCTGAACATGATTATCCAAAGCCGCCCACTTCATCGCTTGCCGCTCTGCCTCAGAGCCCTTGGACTCGCACAACATCACCCTGGATAGTTCGATATAGCCAGATAGTATGGACTACAAAAGACTTGACCTAGAATGCTAGCGAGGAAAGGAAAGGACAACGTCAGACGCGCGGTCACGGAAGCAAGGGGTCACTGGGTACTGCTGGGACGCACCTTCGCCTCTTTGTAATACCTTCAAATGCACCTGCACCCCTTGTCCTGACGGCATCCAGGTGCTATATGAAGCTATAGAACCAAAAGTGTATCAGTATGTCAGTGTGTCAGCGTGCTCAAAGGAGGGAACAAGAGAACAATCCAGAGTGAGGAACATGGAGGAGCTCACTGAGGGAGCAAGTCGGCACAAAAAAAAGTCTAAGTCGAGCCCGAGTGACCTCCGGGCCTGGATAAGCGGGGTCGAGAACCTTATTTTCTCCAATGTCAGGCGTATTCTCGTATATCTTGGCAGTCGACAAAATTCCTCAAGGATACACAAGAATTGGATGAGAATTTCATCCCGTCGTGTTTTCTTGCGTTCTCGGCAGACGCGGCACGGCGCGTTCAGGGAGATTCCCGTCGTATTCCGTAATTGGACCAGAATATGCCCTCGGCGAATTCTGGCGTTTTACGCTGTGAAAGCTCTGTCCCCAAACCGCCGTATCTTAAAACCTCTTTTTTCCTGGGAGTCGCTGCTCGATCACTCTCGGTTCCCGGTCCGTCCCGGTCCTTCCGTCTCGTTCCGGTCAGTACTCTACCTGTGTCGTGCAGCGCTCAAATACAACTCAAATATGCCTGACAAGTTCGAACCAACAAATGTGGAACAATTACAGCTTACATTTTTCCACACGTGTGAGGATTCTAATGTTTCGATCCACGGGCATGCCGTGCTGGTTCTTTCTTTGAACGGTAGGTGAACGTGCTGTGAGCTTTAAACTTTTGTGGCGTTTTCGCCACAGCAAGGGTTGACAGTATCTTTTTTTCCAGAGATCATTGACGAGAAAGCTGGTCCAAAGATGTATTACAATTAGTCGGCCAGCGTTGTTCAATCTGAAGGAACAGGTCTGGCCCGGAGGGCGTGGAATGTCACGCGAAAGGGGGCGAAAGGGGAAAGTCACGTCAATCAAACCAAAGTGACAAATGCGTGACGGACACGTCGCGTCCCGTAAATGAAGCTGCTCGACCAGCGATTTCGATGAACCCATTTGAGAGCAACGCAGCCTTGAGCATGCAGGGCTCCTTCTCCACCCCGAACACGCACAAATATTCTGTCATCTTGCCCACATACAACGAGCGCAAGAATCTGCCGGTCATCATATGGCTGCTGAATAGGGTGTTTACAGAAAAGTGCGTACCGTTTGTACTGTACTGGACGTGTGGCGCATCGCTCATGAAGGTGTGATGTTTGGGGAAGAGTGTAGTGAGCTGAGCTGGGAGATTATTGTCGTTGATGATAATAGCCCCGATGGGACCCAGGAGGTCGCCTTGCAGTTAGCTAAGGTGTATGGAGAGGACAAGATCGTATGTTCCTTCGTTTCGTCCGGAGACATAACGAAACTCAATGCTGGTAACAGGTCTTGAAACCCCGGGCGGGCAAACTCGGTCTTGGGTACACACTGTTTGACTTTCGTCATAATGTCAATGCGTGCTGACGAGGAGCGCTCAGAACGGCCTATATCCATGGTCTCAACTTCGTTACTGGAGACTTTGTGATCATTATGGACGCCGACTTTTCACACCACGTATGTCTATTCTGTGCCTCATCTATCCCCAACTTGGCTCACACCTTTAACCCTCCTCTCAAGCCAAAATTCATCCCACAATTCATCCGGTGCGTTCCCCGTCCCAGTCATCGACGGTCCAGTGACGGACCGTTCTGACGTGGCGTCACCTACTTTACCACTACTAGCCTCCAACAAGCCCACAACCTCGATATTGTCACCGGCACACGATACCGCTCGACCGCTTCACCGCCACTATCCGGAACCCAGCCTGGTGGTGTACATGGCTGGGATCTGAAGCGCAAGATCGTCTCGAGGGGCGCAAATTTTCTGGCGGATACGGTGTTGAATCCTGGTGTCAGTGATTTAACGGGCAGTTTTAGGTGCGTTTTGGATTCCTTTTCCCCTTCGTGTGTTCGTTCTGAGCTGAGACTGTTTGCAGGCTGTACAAGGTCGCCGTGCTGCGCCATATCATCACCCTTACCGTCTCGCGGGGATATGTCTTCCAGATGGAAATGATGGTTCGCGCTAGGGCGCTCGGATACACTGTTGGTGAGGTGCCGATTACATTTGTGGATAGGCTGTTTGGGGAGAGTAAGCTTGGTGCGGATGAGATCGTGCAGTATATGAAGGGAGTGTGGTCCCTGTTTACTGGCGTATGAGAGCTGGTTCACAAGGCAAGGATGGAATGTTGGTGGTTGAGGTGATTATGTTGTTCCCGCAATGATTGTGGATCTGTACACGCTCGTTACATATACCGTATTTTGTTCTTCCTACTCTTCGCGATGATTGGTGCCACGAACGTCCTGGGCCAGGCTGGGCCACACTCACTCCCGATATCACATGTCACGCTCGGGCCCGATTCAGATGAGTCACAGTGGTCACTTAGAGTCACAAAAAGTTCAAGTCATGACGTCAGTTCCCCGTCCCCGCACTCGTCCGAATAAAAGCCTCACTCAGCTTTCTCTTCTCCTCCATTACCTGCCCCTCTTCCTCTGTCATCAATATCCCTTCACCCACAACATCACATACAAACTCTCTGCACCGCACCACACACTTTAAAGCAGACATGAGTCTCAGACAGGACTTGCTTAGACAGTCCGCTGTCGAGAAGAAACAGCCTACTTCGCCTCAGAGCGGGACATTTTCGCCAGAGGACTCGGAGGATGAGCTGGTCAACGTCGTACGTATCCTCTTATCCTGAACACACTCCATCATATGTCCCGTCTTATCCTCCGTCGCTCAATCCTCGACTGGAAATTTAGGTATCAGTACCAGGGACCCCAGCTCGTTCCCGCCCCACTTCCCGCCCGACATCACCCACCCGCACTGGCGCGTCCAGCCGCCCCATTCCTGGGCCTCTACATCTCGGCGCCTCTCGAACGAAAAAGTCGACCGATCCGGTGAGGGCGTTCCCTACCGAGGTCACGCAGCGGATCTTCAGGCAGTTGAGTATCAGGGATCTGGCGAGGGCGGGTCGGGTGAGTAAGAAATGGAATAACAGCCAGAGTATCAATTATGGTATGTTGGATAGTTCAACGTGGGTGGTCGGATGGCATGCTGACGTGGGGGTTTAGTTTGGTTCCAGCATTACAGGAAGGAGAACTTCCACGACGAGAGTCTTCCACCGGGGAAGTGGACGAAGCGTGAGTCGAAACAGAACTGGGTGAGTTTATCTCTTTACCGTGCTACGTCACGCTTTGTCTCACTGATCTTGTGCAAACCATCTTCAGCGCTCGATGTACGGCCAGATAGCGTCCAATCGTGAACCGGCAGTTGGCTACTCTCGTCCATTTGCCTCGTCTAATCGCTCCTCCGGTTACACTACACCGACGGGCTACCAGACCCCGAAAGAGATGCGTGAGGAGAAGTGGAAGCTGGAGAGCGAGGCGGCGGAGAAGCCGGGGAAGCTGGAGATGAGGGAGATGTACAAGGAGCTGGGTGGGAGGAAGGCGAAGAGTAAGGCCAAGTTGGGGGCCGTGGGTGGATCGAACGGGGTGAGGGATAGAGGTGGCTGGTTGGCCGGGGATGATGGGTACGACTAGCGGAATGCGTGGGTAGTAGATCTTTATGCGCTTGGTCTTGCTTGTATTATTGATAGATTCCTCCTGGATCGGTGTTGTGTTGTACTTCGAGCTTTGTACAGTAGATTTTTAGCGGCGCTCTCGCCCAATGCAATTGATGAAAGATATCACAGCCCCTATTACCCCTTGTGGGGAAATCTTTGCAGAAAATGGGATGGAAAACCCGAAAAAGGGCAAGGACAGCCAAGGGGTGAATGCTCCGCTTTCCAAAACGGGGTTATGGAACTGTCACTCGCAAGCAACGGGCGACGAGCTCGGATGACTGCTTTCGTCTCCTCCATTATTTTTATTCTTGGCGCTGGCGCAGCTCGTCCAACTCGGATCCATCAATCTCTTTTGCTTGAGGTTATATCTCAGGCAGCAATACCATGCCCGATTACCAGGTGAACCACGGCTTCCAGCTCGGCTTGAAACATGCAAGCCCGCTCGACACCCTCGTTCGCAGGACGTCTTCTAGACAGGCGACGAGACAAGCACCCGTCAGGCCGTTCGTAACACCACCATCGAGACCCCAACCGCCGTCAGATTTTTCATCGAACGCTTCCAGTCCGAACGACTCGTACTACGAACCGCGCCGGGAGGAACATCGGGACTACTATGAACACGAGCGCGAGCGGACTCTGTCGGGGGAACGGTCTCCAGTACGAGACGGACAGCGCTCACCGGCATCTTCGTCTCAGAAGGGGCTTTCTCGCCAACCTTCGTCCCCGCTGCTGCATACGCGCTTTAGGAACTCGACGGCAACGACTCAGTATAGCAGGAATTCGGTCGATCTGCTCAACCGGTACGCGAACTCGACTCTGGACGACTCACAGAGCTTTCAGTATCAGTACGCACACGAGGGTGAACATGACCATGGCCATTCTTACGGCGATGACGACAGCGTCTATTCCAATCCGCTCAAAGTCCGGGATAGCCGTCATCAGCAGCAGCAACGGGTCCAAGTTGACCATGAGCATTCTCATTCGCATATAGGAGAGAGTGGGTACGAGGACTTTGGGCAGCGCGTTGATTCGTACTATGCGAATGGCCCGAACGGTGAGCAGGATCCTTCGCGACGGGAGACGGTCAATGGGAGGCAGTGGGAGGGGTATGATGGTATCCCGTCGATGTACGGAGACGGTCACGGCGCAATGGGAATATCGGGTCAGTATCCGGAGGAGCAGGCCCTGCCACGCAGGAGCAGCGATGAACAGGTCGACCCCTATGCGTTTCACAACCAGCGCACAGAACCGTTTGTTCCAACCGTTATTGTGTCGCAGCCTGAGCCACCGCCACCAGCACAGGACGCGCGATATTCGTCTTCCGGATCCGACGATGCCTCTTCGTACTCCTATTCTTATCCTTCACACCCATATGCGAACGCGACCTCCCCGCAAGCGACGCCAACCCAAGGTCGAGCTCCTATCACCAACTCATATTTTTCCACCTCCTCCCTACCACTTCGACCAGCTCGGCCTTCCGACGAGGACAAACGACGTGTTTTAGAACGGAACGCTCATCGCTCACCGGCGCAGTCGATGCTCAGTCCAAACTCTGCTCGCCGGCCACAACCGAGAAGTGGCCCGCGCAGCCCATCGCCCCTAGCAGCGCCTCCATCCACCACATCTGCACCACCTTATATTTCTAGGACACGATCACATGGAGATCTCCCCTCATCATCATCATCCCCTTACCCTCCACCTCCTTCAAACCCTCACCCTGATTCATATTTCTCCTCTGCATCCACATCGACACCCCACCTCTCTACTGCAGACGACCCTGAAGCTATGGCGCCATCGAGACCTGCACCGATAAAGACGAACATTTCTCCCTATGGTGGGGACCTCAAGCCTGCGTCACCAGGCAGTCTTTATTCCTCGTATTCGTATTATCCCTATCAGAGCCCTGTGCCCTCACCTGTATCGGCCACCCACCGAGGCAATACCCCTCCGACGAACGACAATAACAATGGCGCCCCTCCACTCCTCCGCGCCACCTCCACTCCATCCCCATCTCCATCGCCTCTCTCTACAACCATACCTCGTGGCGAGCCAAACCTCACGAACCCACAGACCGCAGAAGATTTCCTCCAGCTCGGCATCACACACCACGAAGCCAACAGGCTCTCTGAGTCTGCGAAGTGCTTCGAAAAGGCGGCCACGTTACCGGGAGGGAACGGAGAAGGAATGTTGATGTGGGGTTTGACGTTGAGACACGGATGGGGATGCGAAAGTAATGAGAGGGCAGCGTTTGGATGGTTGAGGAAGGCGGCGGAGGCGGCGGTGGAGGATTTGGAGAGAGTGAGGTATGTGGTGGCGGAGGAAGCGGAGAGGGCGGGATCTGGTGGTGGTAAGGGTGTCAAGGCAGAGATTAGTGGGGCGATTAAGGGGGAGCTGGTGCTTGCGATTTATGAGGTCGGACAGTGCTTTTTGAGAGGATGGGGCGTGAAGAAGGATCAGAAGATGGCGGTGGTGGGTGCTCTGGGTTTTTTCTTCTTGATTTTGAAGAGGATGCTGATCGAAATTGTCTGTAGAGTTACTTTCGTGTGGCAGCGAGGCTGGGCGATGCAGATGCCCAGCAAGAACTCGCGTTCTGTCTTGCCAATGGGAAGGGGTGCAAGAAGGACCGGAAGGAATCGGCGAAGTGGTACCGCGCCGCTGTACGTTCGTTCTCGTTCTGATCCACAACACTGACTGATCCTGACGTTTCGTCAACTTTAGGTCGCGCAAGGCATGAGCGACGTAGGACTTCAGTGGATATATAAGGAGAAGTTCCAGTGACGATCTTTCGTGTCGTTCGCTTCCTTTCGTTCGTTTTCTGGATCTCTCAACCTACCTATGTTTTTATTACTCTGCGACACCGGACATCGTTCGCTCATATTCGTTCTCATGCTCATCTACCTCTCTATTCTTTCTCGCCCAACTTTGATCACCTTTTCAGCTGAGTTCCTTACAGGACTGTATATTTTATTTTGTTCTCGATACCCCGTCTTCTCTTCCATCACACTTCACGGACGTTGGCCCCCTCGGGGCTGCGGATACTTAGAGTTATTGTAGGCGCGCCTGAGGCAGTGTGGAATAGTGCTGTTGGGTAGAAATGCAAGCCTTAATTTTATTCGGAAGGCGCGCAGAAGTGCGTGCTATGATCTCTTATTATTGTCTCCCAGACTGTCTGCCTCGCGGGCTCGGACTGAAGAGCAGGGTGATGTGTTTTATTAGAAGTGTGGGAGATACCCCTAAAAAGTACGCGGAAAGTATGATACTGGACGATGTGAGGCAAGTCGACGAGCAGCAACGTTTTGTCTATGTCTACTGCTCCAGGAAGTACTTGCTCTTGCCCTTGATCTCTGCATAGGGATCAGGCTTGGGCATATGGCCGAACTTAGGCTCGGGTTTTTCTGCGAATGGACGCGTCGTCATTATCACTCTGAGCTCTGATGAAGAGAATGAACAGAAGAAAGACATACTGATGACATCCTGCCAGATCTTACTGGACGCCTCATCCCAGACAGACCTCCACATGTGCGCGCCGCCGCCGGTCAAGTTCAACCCGTACTTGGCTACGAACTCGCGGACGTTGAAGTCGAGCCTTGCGTCCTCGGTGAGCTGCGGGAGCGTGATGGGCTCGGTGGAGGATTGGGGAAGGAGGAGGAGGGTGTAGCGGTGGTAGGGCGTGCCTTTGGCGGGGTGGGGCGGAATGTATGGGACGTGTGGCGTGGAGAGCGAGAGTGGCATGGGGGTGGAGGCGGAGAGGGAGATGTTGGGTCTAGGGGGAGGTGAAAGCGGATAGTATAAGTGATATGATGGAAGAAGAATGAGAACGAGATAGAGCGTACTGGAGCCAATGAAGGTACGTCGTGAAGGACTGGCTCTCGGTGTCAGGGACATCTAATGGGGTGAGGTTTCAGAGAAAGAAGGTAATGATTATATACGAGCGTCGTACCAGGGTCCACCATGAGGAGGGTATAGAGTTTGGGCTCAGTGTGGAAGACCGTGGCGTAGACTCTTGGGGGATTTGTTGTCTACGGCATTCAGCAGTCAGTCCGGCTGCGCGTGACGGTGCTGAAGAATGAGCGTACCTGCTCGTTTACAAGATACACACCCGGTTCGACGGGAGCATAACGTTGCTTAGCGCGCGCACGCTTCGCCTCGCTGGTATGAGCCTCGGGGAAGTTGATACGTATATCAATGTCGGGGCGTAGGTCAGGAAGAACGTCCGGCACGACTTTCATTTGGTAAATGCGTTCCATCTAAGAATGTAGTACTTAGTAAGAGATTCAATTCACAGAAAAAGGTATAGCATACCAAGAGGTCAAGCGCACCCTCCTCTCTCCACCGTTTCTCAACCAAATGCCTGTACACGGGCTTGCTCAAGTCCGCTGTATCCAGGTCTCAAAACTAACCGCGCAGACAAGACCATAATAAGCACGCACCAAGACCATTCCGAGCCTTCCACCTCACGTCAGGCAAGTTGACGTGGCCCATGATATCCAAGATTTCCAACTTCTCCTTTGCCTGGACCTCCGCTTCGCCACTAAACTCTCCCTTGTCCAGCTTCGCGCGCAATTCACTGGCCTCCTTCTGCACAATCTTGGCGTCACGACTGATCACCCTCAACGCCTCGTCATACGCCGGCAACACTCCTCGGGCTATAGGTCTATGCCATTCGCGTGGTCGTTCGAGGCTGATGGAAGGTCGTATGGCGGGGTACATCGCGCGTTTTTTGCGGAGACGGCGGGTCTGCCATTTTGAAAGTGTAGGATGCTCCTTCCCAAGAGTCAGTCTAGCGGGCTTTTCAGTAGTGGTGGAGCTATTCGCGTCGCCAGTGGAGGATACAACAGTCTCCGAAACCTTTGCCTTGCCATTGGACCCGGTCGATGTTGGTTTGGAAGGGGGTGGAGGAGCTGATGGAGATGCCGGAGCAGACGATTGCAGAGTCGTGTTTGCCCTGGACAAGGGTTTCGTGATGGCCGAGATGCGTAGACGTCGAGCAGCGAGCATGATGGACAAGTGCATGCCTGGAGGACCGTGACCGCGTCGAATTTCACGAAACATGGATGAGTCTGTGCATTTGGCTCGGCAAGAACCGGGTACAGTGTTTTACCGGTCCTTTAGACATCACTCACCTCAAGGGGAGCTGACAAATATAATAAATAACCGGCACCTAGTTAGTTAGTTCGGTCGGCGAGAGCTTTCAGAATTTTTTGTACCTACTATATTCTGGGTATAAATTACCCGATTTGGAGCAGTCTGAGACCAATCTGAGATACCCTACGCGTTGGGTAGTCCGTGTCGTTGCTACCCAGTTGCCTACATCGTGTTTAGTCCATCCATTCACGCCGTATGAACACAGACACGGTATGTTCCAGTCAAACATCATGGTGTTGATATGATGGTTTTCTTTGGACAGAAGGTAGCCAATTTGCTGAGAATGTGGGCGAAGAAGAAGTCTGACCGGATATGTTGAGGTCTTCAGAGTTACGGTCTGAGACAACTTCGTTCGACCGTGCCAAACCACATCAAACTATATCGGACCTCAGCCGAGCCCGGCTGAGTTCGTCCGCGTTCGGCGTACGGGCTTGGAGCGGCGAAAACTCTGGCGAACTAGTTCAGATTTCATCAGATCTTGGACAACCTATCGCACTCAGATCCCAGACAACCTCGGCAGAGTCCAGAAGAGCTCGTTGTACTTAGTCTGAGCTCATGAGAGCTCATAAAAGCCTGATTAAAATTAAATCGGTCATTGTGGTGAGTGAGAACTTGCTCTGACCTGGTACAACTCAGGAAGAGTTGCGCGACTGAGGTCCACGCTGACGCTGGAGGACCAAATTCGACGAAGTTTTCTGAGCTCCGCCGAACGCGTCTGAGCGCGCCACCAGTCCACGTCCGTTTTTCCGGGCAGCCGGACCTTGGGCAACCGCAGACAGCCCCGTCGAACCTCGTCCGCGTTTGTCCGCGCTCGTCCGCACTCGTCCAACCTCGTCTGACCTCAGATGAGTTCAGACAACTTCACCGTACGTGGTTTTCTTTCATCCTCATTTGTATGATCTCATTTTTAAAACCGCTAAAGGACTATTGTCCGAGAAAAACCTTCATATGTTGAGCTACCTAAGCATAGACAAATGTATGGCATACAGGAGTACAGAATAGACACGAACGGCTGCCACATACTATGCCCCGACTGCAATACCCTCGTGCGCGTTGGCAACGGTGGTGTCGAAAACTTCAAAAAGTGTCGCGACCACTGCGGACTTCTAAGCTTGAGCGCTCAGATGGGCGGCTAAGGTCGAACGTAAGAACCCTAGATGCTGGGTTACGTGAGATCGGACTATAGTGTAAGAAGCCGAAAACCGACAAGTCAAAGTCGGTCCCGCAGAAATGTTATACCTTACCAGATAAACCGTTAAAGCTTTCAAAAACATGTTAAATAGAGGTTTACTAGGGTCCTCTATGACCCTTGTGAGTCACTTTTCCCAAATTCGGAAATTTTTTTGGGGGGGACTTTCCAAAATTGAAACAAAGGAGGAAAATCGCAATAAATCGAATATTTTATTCATTATATATTCATTCATGGCATACAGTGGTCCTGAGAATGCACAAGAAGAGCTCTGAAAGACTCAGAACTTCATTTTATGCTTGGGCGACGAATGTCTGACAAGGCTCTGGTCAGGTGCCACCGCCACACGAGGAGCAGCTGAGCTCTTCTTTATGGGTGAATAATCCTCATGTGTGTCTCGGGCTTGCAGAGCACATTGAAAACACACACTATATCGATATTGACTGCCATGGCTAGTTTTAGGAGAATTAAAGTGATTTTTATTTTGTTCGTCCATCGAGATTTGAAACAAACCCTCCATTTTTCTGAGAAGTGCTAAATCAACTCCTTTTGTCCATGTTTACTCCCAAAATTTTCGTCCTGCCGACGGCGGGTCAATATTCCGATACGCACACACATGCTCCTTTTAACCTTCTTACACCGTATGTTGGTAGTATCCGAAGGGTGGTTCCTAGGTCAAGATCGCGGTTTGGGCGTGATCAAGAGGTGGGCAACCTGAAGACTAGTCTGCACTCGAGTTTGGCAGGGCGCGCCGAACGATGGAGAGAGAACCAAGATAGCGAGTATATTCCAATGTGCCTGGTGGGCGTGGAGATAGACCGAGTATGTGTAGTTGAAGTTGTTGTTGGTAAGTTGTAACCGTACCAAGTGCAACAGTGGGCTGGTAAATATCCAAAAGTACCGGGTGACTAATGAGGAGGATCAAGTTTTTGGGAAAGTGAAGGTGGAAGTACCAAAAGTATATATACGTAGAAGGGGAAGGGACGTGTAAGCGTGGGAAAGGAGATACGTAAGCGTGGGAACAAGGATCAGTAAGCCAAGGAGAGGACGTGTCAGCGCAGGGTAAGCATAATGAGTAATAGTACAAGAAGGAGAGGCATGGGGTGCACGCGTAAGTGTCTGTAAATATAGTCCAGATATCCGTAGGAAGTGAGTCAACCGAAAGGAAAGGGGAGAGGGAACCGGGTCACGAGCGATAGAGGAAGGAAAATAGAGGAAAATGAAGAAAAACAAATAGGCCATGTCAGGACAGTCATGACAAAAAGCGACACATATCATCAAAGGCATGTGAGGGTAATGCGAAGAAGAAGAAGGGTACGGGTGGGAGAAAAGGTGTTCAAGCCATCACTGCCTTCTTCTCGAAATTGAAGCCGACCGCTGCTGTCACACCCACCATTGTCACCAGATGATGTAGCCTCTTTACAAAGAGTCCTTGTCCTAAGCTATTGGCTCTTTGCAAAGAGTGGACTGCCAAGATATTAAAGGCTCTTTATAAAGAGCATGGGCTGGTGGGTATTCTGGCTGGGAAACTGGCCGGAAAAATGGCTGGAAAAATGGCTGGAAAAATGGGTGGATGGGTAGGGGGTGGTAGGGGGTGGGGTAGGGGGTAAAATAGGGTAGGAAAATGGGGGTAATTGTGCAGCAGGGATAAGATAGATGTATACAGGGTTTAGGGAGGATGTATGGGGCTAGGTATGTGCTCTGGGGCTAGGGTAGATAGATAGATGGATAGGGATAGAATGGTGGACGATAAAAATACGGAAAAATAGGAAAATAATAGCAGGGATGTTGGGATTGATATACTGGGTACTGTGGAGGTGGATTGGTAGGGTAAATAGGGTGATCTGGGGGTGTTTTGGTAACTTTGTGAGTTTTGTAATTCAGAGTGAATGAATTGCAGGGGTTGGTGTTGTTTTGATGGAATTAGCTGATAAAAGAGTAAAATGTGGCCCAAAATTGTCGACATGAAGAAGGCTGATTTCGGCGGTTATTTGGCTTTGCTAAACATGTATAAATATATGTGAGAAACATAT